>NC_063055.1:40539750-40861861 GCF_018812025.1 Megalobrama amblycephala
CTCTATAAAGTGATTTCCTCATAGTGATCATTAAAACCGTTTGTTGAGAGTGCTGCGTTCATCATCATCTCTCATGTGTTTGTCTCTCTCTGTCTCAGAACTGCCGCCCGGCTGGGAGAAGATCGATGACCCTGTGTATGGAGTCTACTATGTTGAGTAAGTGTCCGATCCCCCGCTCAGTTCAGCGCACTGGTCACCCAGTGTTAGTGTGAATATAAAGTCTCTGTTTGACTGTGAAATTCATGTGCTTGGACATATTACTGAAAACACTTACTGCACAAAAGCCAAGTACATTTTTGCAGTAAAATATCATAAAACCACTAGGCCAGTGTTATATATTTTGTTCACTTAAGTACTTAAAATATCTCAGATGTTTCCAACTATTTGTAAATCGTGAGAAAATTGCAGTTTTAACCAAGGCTGCGGGACGTGTGAGGAGTCGCCTGTCAATGGCGTCATACCCGCGTTACCCTCGGTTTCCGGTTTTATTTTTTAGAAACCTTGGAAACACCAAAGACGCTTTAATATTTACATGTTTTAATAGACAAGGGAACAACTGTTTTGATATATTTATAGACAGAAAACTAATTATTGTTATATAGCTCAACACATTTAGTCTTATTGTTTAAATCTAGTTTTCTTGATTTTTTTTTTTTTTTTTTTTTTTTTTTTTGCGAGTACCATGCTTTACCATGCCTCAGAGAAAAACACTGTTTTGTGAATTAGCTAACATAGCATAATCAGATGCAGCTTTATTTATAGTAACAGTAATACAGCATTTTCTCCATCATACGATACGTTTGAAAATTAATTGCATGCCATTTATCAACACAAGCCATCCAGCATTTAATCTGATATTGTAAAATCGATCTATCTTACTGCAGTGTGTAACAGTGTCTCACAGCAGCCACCGAGCGAACGCACAGAGTAACGTTATAACATCATTTTCAACACACTCAAATGTATCTAATATGATAAACAGAGCTGCGTTACCTCATACTCATGACCGGAAAAGCGGAAGCGGCGCCGGTGACTGTGTCATAATAAAAGTCCCACTGGTCGTGAGGCGTGTGTTGATCAATCGCTCCAGCTCCTCGTTCAGCTCCACAACACTCGCTCCTGCTCTGCTTCATACTACAGTAACGTTAATAATCGCATCCATGAACTCCATTGAGGTGGAGACCACATGTCCCAAGATTCTGTGCTCAAACTTGGCGTCATCAAGCTACGCCTTTGTTTTGAATAGACCTCTAGCGGACAGAATTATTACATACTGCACCTTTAAATTGCATAAAAACTTCTCTATCCGTTTGGATCACATAGTTTTTACATAAACTATTAAAGTTAATAATAATAACAAATTTGCATGACGTTAGGTTTTTTTGGTTTGTTAAAACTGTAATCCAAATGGATGGAAATTTTACATGCAATTTTAAATATATGAATCTTAAATTTAGGCTTTGTTTGTATGAGTCGTTCAATAACAAAATGCTTCAGATCATGGACAAATTTCAGAAGACATCATGCATTGTAACATTTAGAATAAAGAATCAAAACAGAATCATTGTCAGAGCGATTAGAATCAACAGAAGGTGTACTAGTCTTCAGTGTTTCTGAAACATGATCTCTCTCTCAGTCATATTAACCGGAAGACTCAGTACGAGAACCCTCTTCTGGAGGCCCGGTGTAAGAAGCAGCTGGACGCGCAGCAGTCGCCTGAAGGCGGTCGCTACATCAGAGGTGCGTCTCTCCATCTGTCTGTGTGCTTTATCTTCTCGTTTAATGTACTGTAACATATTGGAACACTTACTGAAGTTTAATACTGAAAGCTCAACATACTGAAGTATTCTGATGCTCATGTAGTGTTTATTTGCACAGTGAGCATGAGTGAGAAATTGTAACACCATCCTTTACATGAATTTACACATGCTAACATATATCAAATGACCCGACTCTAAATCACTAAATCATAATAAATAAGCAGAATGTGTCCGCTGAAGCATCTCTGAATGCTGCCATTGTTCCGGTACTGATTTGTGTCAGTCTGATCTCTCTCTCTCTGTTGTCTGTGTGGTTTTGTTCTGTCAGAATGGATCGAGGAGCACTCGTCTGCTGGAGCCGCCATCGGCTCTTATGTGCCCAGTCATCTGGAGACGTACAGAGACCCTCAGAGCTGTCCGTCGGCTCCTCAGGCCCCGGGGCCCAAACGTGAGACACTCACCTTCATTACCATTCATATGCATGTTATGGACCCAACCTGACTAAATCAGTTTTTACTGACGTTTAATTGCATAATTGAATAATAAATCCCTTAATGTACCTGTGTGTGTGTGCAGGAGGAAAGCCGTTCTTCACCCGTAATCCCGCCGAACTGAAGGGCACGTTCATAAGCACTAAGCTGCTGAAGAGCAGGCGAGGCTTTGGCTTCACTGTGGTCGGCGGGGACGAGCCGGACGAGTTCTTACAGATCAAGAGTCTGGTGCTGGACGGACCGGCCGCTGTGGACGGAAAGATGGAAACAGGTCCAAACCTCCACGGAAATCTTTTGCCTCCTAACCAGACATGATACGATAACGAGAAGCAAGAGTAGCTCTCTCTTACATGTTCATCTGGGTTTTGCCCTTATTTATTAAAAATCACATGTGAAAGAGTGCTGGATGTCATATGACAAATTCCTCAAGGAAAAAGGTGTCTTGATTGTTGCATCATGCAGTGTTTTTGTGTTAAATGTGTGCAGACAATCATGTCTGGTTAGGACTTGCTGTTTTTCATACTAGCTGATCGTCTCTGTGAAGCGTCTCTTTCTTCTGTAACTCATCCTGAATGATGTCTCAAGAGCAGAATTGTGTCAAGCATCTGTCTGCGTTTGATTCAGCATATCAGCCGAACCACCAAACTATTTGCTGATGAATCAGACGTCACATAATAGAGCTTGTTGTGATGGTCAGGTCAGGGTTATTATAGCTGAAAACTACAACTAAAGCCATAAAAAAAAATAAAATAAAATGTTGTTGCATGAAATTAAAATTAACGTTAACTAAAATAAAATATCTTCAAGTGATGAAATATTTTAATCTTATTTATTATGATTAATCGAATTAATCGCACATTAAATTTGGCTAAGAAATGACCCCCAAAATATAATTGAAATTCATTAAATGAGTAAAGCATCAAATAGACATCAAATTTACAAATATTATATTTGATTCAACAGAGAATTTATTACACATGCAGAAATCATGGTGTGGTATGCTGAAAGTTTTTCAGAAGCTGCATCTGATATATTTACAGGCGGTTTATTGCAGCTCAGAGGTGGCATGAATGCTTTTACACTGCAGTTATAATCGAATAAATAATGCCATGAGATGAATGGTTTTTAAGTGGGTGTTAAAGGGATAGTTTACCCAAAAATTAAAATTCTGTCATCATTCACTGTCCCTCGTGTCATTTCAAAGCTGTATGACTGACTAAAAGAAGGTAATTTCAGAAATGTCTGGAAGTCACTCTCTGGTAACCAGAACAGTTTAGTTACCAACATTCTTCGAAATGTTCCTTAAAACAAAGAAAGAAAGTCCTACAGGTTTGAAACGACATGAGTAAATGATGACAGCATTTTCATTTAGTTTAACTTGAAAAATAATGTACTAAAACGTTAACTAAAATTTAAATTAAAACTGATAATATGAAAACTAATTCAGAATAACCCGTGATGTGTGTTTGCGTCCTCAGGTGACGTGATTGTTAGTGTGAATGACACGATCGTCTTGGGATACACTCACGCTCAGGTGGTGAAGATATTCCAGTCCATCCCGATCGGATCCATGGTCCAGCTGGAGCTGTGCCGCGGCTACCCTCTGCCCTTTGACCCCGACGACCCCAACACCAGTCTGGTCACCTCTGTGGCCATTCTGGACAAAGAGCCCATCATAGTCAACAGTCAGGAGGGCTTCGAGCCGATCCCCGGCATGGCTGTTCCGCTGGCGGCCGGCGGCGGGACGGTCGGTGTGGTCTCGGGTCACGACCCCGTCCCGTACAGCCCCGCGGCGGAGAGCGCGCTGCTGGTGACGGCCGACAGCTGCCTCGGCTACGCCAGCGATGTGGTGACTCTGGCGTCGTCCATCGCGACGCAGCCCGAGCTGATCACGGTCCACATCGAGAAGGGCGACAAAGGCTTCGGGTTCACCATGGCAGACAGTCTGGTGGGTGGAGGGCAGAAGGTGAAGCAGATCGTGGATTACCCACGGTGCCGAGGGCTGAAGGAGGGCGACATCCTGCTGGAGGTCAACAAGAGGAGCGTGCAGGGCATGAGCCACAACCAGGTGGTGGATCTTCTCAGCAAATGCCCACGAGGAAGTGAAGTTACTATGCTAGTGCAAAGAGGTGAGCGAACGCGTTTCTGAAACACGCATCAGCATTACTGATCAGAGTTGGGCTGCAGGAGTCCGATCACGAATGAACTCGGTTTAATAACGCGCTTTGAAAGATTTTGCGAATACAATGCAGTATTATTGGTTTTAGAGGAGTTTTGGCCACTTCTTTAGATGTCAGGCAGGGAGACCAGCTTAAACCAGCTAAGACCAGCCAAACACCTCAGGCTGGTTTTAGCTGTTTTTTGTTGTAGTTTTTTTCCAGCAGGGATGCTTTTGCAGCATATTGTAGCCAATCACAGACATGTCTGTATGCAGCGGCCAATCAGAGGCGTTCGATGTAAACATCTGTCATGTGACATACCTTTTTCAGGGAAGTACCACAGCAAATCAAAAATAACATTATTATTTTATTAAAATGATTCACATTTTGCATTTCTCTCACACACACACGTTCAGCTGTGTGCGTTGCCTTGAATATCAGTGCATTCGTTTCCATGACGATACTCAGATTATTTAGAGAGAGAGAGATGCTGTAGGGAGTGTCGGTCTCTTTATTTGCCCCTGGACTCATTATCAGCACATATTTATGTACCATATATAAACACACGCCATCTCTCATGATAGCTCACGTGTTCCTCCTCACACAAACACTGATCTAGAAGATAGTTAGCATAATCATGCTGCTTTCTAAGATAGCATGTTTGGTTCAAAATGTAAGGCAACATATATTTTTTCACTGAGAATACAATCGCCATAATGCACTGCAGCAAACTCAGTGAAAAAATAAATCCAAGATAACAAACAAGTATTGTTGATTATGAATTTCATTCTTGATGGAAAAAGTATCTGCTGCTGTTGAAGTCTTCATTCAACTTCATTAAGATATAATAATGATAATATTAATGTAATAGCCAAACTGCAATAAGAGAACTGTGACGAACCAATCAGAGCGAAAGAGATCAGCTGCACCTGACAGCGCTCAAGTTTTATGAGTGGTCTCAATACAATTTCAATACTCTTACATGCATAAATAAATTAAAATGTTTTTATTCCTATAACCCCAGACTATAGATCTCCAGTGCTATATTGTAGTGTGTGAAACAGCTGGGCAGTGGTGTACTGTATGCAGATATCGCCCACAGGCGCCGTTTTGAACCAGAAAAGGTGTATGGAAGTGGGTGGAGCCTCACGCTACAGCTGAGTGAAGTCGCCTCCTGCTTCACAGGACCACATGACTAGACCTGTTGCTCTCACATCTGTGGTCATTTGAGAGACTGGAGTTGGCCCACCTGAAGGACGTCACTGCTAGACCCCCTGCAGTGTCCTTACAGATCTGTGGATGATGCAGTCAAACGTGGGTCTGCATTACATCCGGACAAACCAGGGCCTTATGCAAGGATCTTATTTGTGGACTTCCACACCATCATCCCAGATATCCTACTGACTAAACTAATCCAGCTCTCTGTGCCTCCTCCATCTGTCAGTGGATCACCAGCGTCCTGACAGACAGGCAGCAGCTAGTGAGGCTGGGAAAACTCACGTCAGCACTGGAGCTCCTCAGGGATGTGTTCTCTCTCCACACGAATGACTGCACCTCTAAAGACCCCTCTGTCAAGATCCTGAAGTCTGCAGACGACACCACTCTCACCGGCCTCATCCACAGAGGTGACGATCCTGCTTACAGACAGGAGGTTGAACAGCCGGCCGTCTGTTGGAGTCACAGCGCAGCAGTGGAGTCTCTCAGGATCCTGAGCACCACCAACATGTTCTACTTCCTTCATCAGCTGAAGAAGATCAGGCTGCCACAGATGACACACTTCTACTCAGCTGTTACTGACTCAGTTCTGTGCGCTTCTATAGCCGTCTGGTTTGGGTCAGCAGCAAATCAGACATAAGAAAACTGTCAGGACAGCCGAGAGGATCATTAGTGTGCACCTGCCCAACCTTCAGGACTTTACACAG
Source organism: Megalobrama amblycephala (assembly GCF_018812025.1). Classification (NCBI taxonomy): domain Eukaryota; kingdom Metazoa; phylum Chordata; class Actinopteri; order Cypriniformes; family Xenocyprididae; genus Megalobrama; species Megalobrama amblycephala. Next base: position 40,546,083 of record NC_063055.1, read on the forward strand.
CAGTTGTAATTGTATTGTGTGTGTGAGAAGCACACAGTATATATCCAGCACTGTCATACGGAGCAGAGGAGCTTGTGTGTGTGTGTGTGTGTGTGTGTGTGAGCGTGTGTGTTTGATGCGAGGCTGATGATCTCTCTTTCTCTCTCACAGGAGTCCTGCAGCCCAAGAGAAGCCCTAAAGTGCTGGTAAGAGACATCCCTTCATTCCTCACCTCATCACAACACTTTCATTTACACCTCAACCAATGTCTTTGACTGACACTGACTGTATTGATAACTGATATGCAGATTTTTGAAGGATTAGTTCACTTTGAAATGAAAATTAGCCCAAGCTTTACTCACCCTCAAGCCATCCTAGGTGTATATGACTGTCTTCTTTCTGATGAACACAATCTGAGTTATATTAAAGGGTTAGTTCACCCAAAAATGAAAATAATGTCATTAATTACTCTCCCTCATGTCGTTCCACACACGTAAGACCTCCATTCATCTTCAGAACACAAATTAAGACATTTTTGATGAAATCCAATGGCTCAGTGAGGCCTGAGCAATGACATTTCCTCTCTCAAGATCCATTAATGTACTAAAAACATATTTAAATCAGTTCATGTGAGTACAGTGGTTCAATATTTATATTATAAAGCCCACGAGAATATTTTTGGTGCGTCAAAAAAACAAAATAACGACTTATATAGTGATGGCCGATTTCAAAACACTGCTTCAGGAAGCTTCGGAGCGTTATGAATCAGCGTATCGAATCAGCGGTTCGGAGCGCCAAAGTCACGTGATTTCAGCAGTTTGACACGCGACCCAAATCATGATTCGACACAAAAGATTCATAACTCCGAAGCTTCCTGAAGCAGTGTTTTGAAATCTGCCATCACTAAATAAGTTCATATTCATATTTACTTTATTAACGACCTCTGCATTTAACTCATCCAGTTAGTGCACACACATTTGGAGTGGTGAACACACACACTGCACACTGTAGACACACACACACACACACACCCGGAGCGGCGGTCAGCCATTCACTGCGGCGCCCAAGGAGTGATTGGGGGTTTGGTGTCTTGCTCACCTCAGTCATTTCCTGCCAATATTCAGAATCAAACCCCCAACCTTTGGGTCAACAGACTAACTCTCTAACCATTAGGACACAACTGCCCATATATTGGACATTTAATAAGCTCAATCTGTTTCAGACGCGGTTTGACTTGACGAACACTGTGACCAATCGCGACATGTAAGCATGAATGAGATTCTCCTCTGTGACAGAGGGAACGATTTTCTGTCACCAACTTAAATCCCGGTCTGTTCCTCACACAAAGCTGCCATATGTCTTCAGAAGTCTTACTCTATGGTAGTGTTGGAAGCTGTTTGTCCTTGGCAGTTTCCTGCATGTTAATTGTTGCCAGTTTAGAGCTTTTGAAGATAACAGATGCTTGAACATTCAGCCTTGGATGTCTCCTTTTGTGTTCCACTGCAGAAAAGAAAAGAGTTGGAAATGATGTGAGGCTGGTGAAATATGACAGGATTTTCATTTTTGTGTTTGAGTGACCATGTGACCTCTGTGTCTCTCAGCAGTTGGAGCGGAAGGACAGTCAGGGCAGCTCTCAGCACAGCGTGTGCAGTCATCGCAGCGCACACACGGACTCGCCCGGCCGCCCGGTGCCCGTCGGGCCCTCTGACGCACTGGGAGCCCCTCCGCCCGTGCCGCCGCCTCCCACCCAGCCGCTGCCCGTCCTGCCGCCCTTTGAACACCCCGCAGCCAATGGGACGCTCCAGAAGAAGCCGGACCCCTTCAAGATCTGGGCGCAGTCCAGGAGCATGTATGAGAGCCGCTGTGAGTGACCAGCACTGACCTCACACCTGAGAGGAAAGACCCGTTCACGCCATAACTGTGAACATAACCATAAAGATATAGTTCTGAAAATCATTCTGCATATAAAAGAATAGCAGAGCCCACAGCGCAGCTACACATGGTACAGTACAGCTAAAGTATCATTCTCTCATTAACACATTAAAAACACAATCTCTCATTAAAACTGAAGGAAAACGTATTCTGAGTCAAAGTTATGCCTGTAATGTCTGGACAAAAGAGAAACATCACAAGCAGTCTATCACAGACGCAGGAATTCTGAGTTCGATTCCCACAGAATGTGTGATTCACCACAGAGCCGCAGGGAAATCTAGCGGATAATGGCTTATAGTTGATTCTGCCTTTTAAAATAGTAATTTAACATAGGGATGCATAGTATTTTAAAAAAGTAAAAAGGATATTTAACAATTGCATTGATATTACTGTTAAAAGACTGCATCTTTCTGTTATGTCACACGTACAGTATTCATTATGACCCGGTCTCAGCATCACACATGGTTTATTTGAAGAGCAAGACTCGGTGAACTGCGAAATGAGGGATCTGGCGGTAAATTGCACGCTAGTCTTCAACATGTTAATGTGTGTCTCTGGCATCTGAAGAGAGGCTGTAGTTCGACTCCTGCTATGACGGATCGTTTCATCATGTACCTGAGGAGATGTCCATGTGCGCTCCGGCCGGTTCGGTGCCAGATTGTTCAGTGACTCCTGATGGCTCCCGCTCATAGTGCCAGTTCCCAGTCAGGCCTGTTAAACGCTCCACACGGAGCCACTTGGCAGATCCAGACCTTTTAAACGAGCAGCGTGTCAGGCGGGGCAGATAAACGCTCCATGTGAGGCGTCTGGTTCACATTATGCTGTTCCCAAACGTTCTGCTCGTACCCACTGATGAACGCTGTCAGACTCCTCATCTGCGTTTCTTCTTTTCATAATGCATATACAGTACAGTCCAAAAGTTTGGAACCACTAAGATTTTTAATGTTTTTAAAAGAAGTTTCTTCTGCTCACCAAGGCTACATTTATTTAATTAAAAATACAGTAAAAACAGTAATATTGTGAAATATTATTACAATTTAAAATAACTGTGTACTATTTAAATATATTTGACAAAGTAATTTATTCCTGTGATGCAAAGCTGAATTTTCAGCATCATTACTCCAGTCTTCAGTGTCACATGATCCTTCAGAAATCATTCTAATATGCTGATTTGCTGCTCAATAAACATTTATGATTATTTTCAATGTTGAAAACAGTTGTGTACTTTTTTTTTTTCAGGATTCCTTGATGAATAGAAAGTTCAAAAGAACAGCATTTATCTGAAATACAAAGCTTCTGTAGCATTATACACTACCGTTCAAAAGTTTGGGGTCAGTAAGAATTTTTATTTTTATTTTTTTGAAAAGAAATTAAAGAAATGAATACTTTTATTCAGCAAGGATGCATTAAATCAATCAAAAGTGGCAGTAAAGACATTTATAATGTTACAAAAGATTAGATTTCAGATAAACACTGTTCTTTTGAACTTTCTATTCATCAAATAATCCTGAAAATAAATATTGTACACAAATATTTTGTACAATTGTACACATTAAATGTTTCTTGAGCAGCAGATCAGCATATTAGAATGATTTCTGAAGGATCATGTGACACTGAAGACTGGAGTAATGATGCTGAAAATTCAGCTTGGATCACAGGAATAAATTACTTTGTCAAATATATTTAAATAGTACACAGTTATTTTAAATTGTAATAATATTTCACAATGTTACTGTTTTTTACTGTATTTTTAATTAAATAAATGTAGCCTTGGTGAGCAGACGAAACTTCTTTTAAAAACATTAAAAATCTTAGTGGTTCCAAACTTTTGGACTGTACTGTATAAACTACTAATAATGTCAGTAAATTATATGCATGATTTTTGACTGTTAGAGAGCCTGTTTTACTGTTTATATCATGGTAGCGAGCAATATATTCATAAAATCCCACTACTTTTCAGTTCTAACGTAACTTGATTCACTGCATTATCAAACAGCAGGCATTTCCACTAGGATAATACACATATAAACCAGGCAAAATAACAATATCATGATAATCAGATTCATACCGTGATGAAATGTTTTGGTCATACTGCACACCTCTAACTTCTAGCAAAGAAACTGATTTATTTTTTCTTTTTCTTCAGTGCCGGACTCTCAAGAACAAGACATTTTCCTTTGGAGGAAAGACACAGGCTTTGGCTTCCGGATCCTGGGCGGAAATGAACCTGGAGAACCGGTGAGTCCCATAACATCTGTGCAAATCTACAGGCATCTTCCAACGGCAAATGAACAAGCAGTGCGCTGAGGTGTAGAGCTAGGAAACCTTTATTTCACACATCCCATAGAGCTCAAACAGTTCAGCATGATTCTAGCTAGGTTGATCAGCTGATGTAAGTCACTATAGATAAATATAAATATGAATCTTTTATTTGTGTGAACACAGAAAACAGAAACTAAAGCACCCTGCATGAATAAACGGGTCCATCTGTGTGTTTCTTTAGAATTTCTGTAGAAAATTCTGTCATAATTTGACCAATCTTAGTGTTCAAATATTGGTGATCGTATCAGAACCTCAAATGTCCTGATCTGTGATTTTCATTTACAATAATCAATACTAAAATGTGACATTAAGATTTTAAAAAGTTGTTCCCAGTCACTGCTTCTTTCTTATAAGAGACTATAATAATTATAAAAATGTTAAAATAATAATATTCTGCAACTTATAATTGTTACTGTGACGTGTGCTCCAGATCTACATAGGGCACATCGTGAAGTACGGGGCGGCGGACGAGGACGGCCGGCTGCGGTCCGGAGACGAGCTCATCTGTGTGGACGGCACGGCGGTGGTGGGAAAGTCTCATCAGCTGGTGGTGCAGCTCATGCAGCAGGCGGCCAAACAGGGCCACGTCAACCTCACCGTACGCCGCAAGACCGCCTACGGAGGTGAAGCCTTCATTGGTACTTCATATGGCTTATAACACAAATCCATAGCTTGTAGAAGAGCTGAGAAAGTGTGTAAATTATCCTTTATTTCCAAAAGTCACTATAGCCCTATTCAGATGGAAATTGTTTCGTAAAGTAATTTCGTTGGTGATTTTATTGCTGTCTGAATCCAGAATGTTGGTGTTTCTCTCCCACCACACACTTACAAATCCCAGACAAATGACCTACGAGGTCATGTGGTGCTTCCACTGCGTCCGAATCCACATCTCTGAGTTTACAAGAAGGGATCAATCCGAAGGTCAAAATCACGTAAACATTTTGAAATGGACCATTGTTCTGGCAGCAACAGAAATGCAATAAAATGGTTTAACTTTAGTTAGTGTGTAATGTTGCTGTTTGATCATAAACAACATCTGCAAAGTTACGACGCTCAAAGTTCAATGCAAAGGGAGATATTTTCTTTTATAGACGGCTGGCTACAACGAGCTTCTTCCTGGGTTAGTGACATCACAAACCCCAAAATTTACATAAACCCCGCCCCCGAGAACACACAACAAAGGGGGCGGGGCCATGTTGGGCTGCTTTAGAGAAGAGGAAGAGTTGTTGTAGTCGAGTGTTGTTGACATGCCGTCATTTTACGCCGGACTGCTTCACAAACGAGGGTCAATTCAACACAAAAGATGAACATGACGGCACATGCTAGTGGATGAGTTGAATCAACTCCACAGCAACTACATCAATTTATCCACTAACCATTCAGAAACGTCTAAAAGTTGTAACTTCTTCCTGAGTCTCTCCATCAGTGTCGACTCCGGTTTGAACAATGTAAGGCTGAACACCGTTACTGACAATCCTCATTTTGGCTGCGTGAGATTCTCCAGCTTTGTTGTTGTTGAGCTGTTAAAGCTCCGCCCTCTTCTGGAAAGGGGGCGGGAGCAGCAGCTCATTTGCATTTAAAGGGACACACACAAAAACAGCGTGTTTTTGCTCACACCCAAATAGGGGCAAATTTGACAAGCTATAATAAATGATCTGTTTTTACAGACGTCCACATCAGAAGGCGTTTCTGTCTGAATAGGGCGCGTGTGCTTGTTTTTTCACCTTGTTAAGCAGGTCATGTGATTCTCTGTGTGTAGTGTATAAGGGCGAGGGGGACGTGCCCCCGTCTCCGGCCTCGTCTCACCACAGCAGCACGCAGGCGCCGTCGCTCACGGAGGAGAAGCGGACGCCGCAGGGCAGCCAGAACTCGCTCAACACCGTCAGCTCGGGCTCCGGCAGCACCAGCGGCATCGGCAGCGGCGGCGGCGGCGGCAGCGGCAGTACGGTGGTGGCCCTGCAGCCCTACGACGTGGAGATCCAGCGGGGCGAGAACGAGGGCTTCGGCTTCGTCATCGTGTCGTCCGTGTCGCGGCCTGATGCGGCCACTACCTTTGGTGAGATCTCGAACTTCATCTCTGTGTCAGTGGACTTCAGAATCCAGCATGATATTCAAAAGCTCCAGAATAACATCATAAGTACACTGAATGCCCAGCTGTTTTTAAAAACACAGACCATAGTTCTGTCTAATCTTTTGATGTTTGAAAATAAATATGGTCACAATGGTTTCATTCTGCTGATATTATCTAAATTTGGGCTCATTTTTTTCTTCTTCTGTCTCCCAATTCTGTCTTTTTGTCTCCTCTGAAACCTCAGCTGGAAACACATGCGCGTCGATGCCTCATAAAATCGGTCGGATCATCGAGTTCAGTCCCGCGGACCGCTGTGGAAAGCTGAAGGTGGGCGATCGGATCCTAGCGGTCAACAGCTGCTCCATCACCAACAAATCCCACTCTGACATCGTCAACCTGATCAAAGAGGCCGGCAACACGGTCACGCTGCGCATCATCCCCGGAGACGGTGAGTTTGCGTCTCTCGCGGCAGTACTGAGGCGTTTCTTGAGATCTCGACTTCATTTGTTTGCTAGATTTGGTCAGTGTCCTGCTGAATGCTCCATGTTCACAGACAGCCTCATGTTCTCCACAAGCTCTGTAAGGTGTACTGTGGCATTCGTAGCTGTGATGGAAAACTTGCTGGACCCTGAAGCAGCTAAACACTCCTGTTATTACTGTTGTTATGGCCAAACATCTGAAGCTGTGAATCTGCCCAGAGCTCTGCTTCTGAAAGCTGCGGCTTCTTCCTCACTGACTGGATTCACACAGTGTGTTTGTAATGGTTGACTGTTGCACATTCACATCAATCGCTCTCTTAAATCATATATTTTTCTCCATACATAATTATATTACGTTAGAATTCTAGCATCGGACAGGTTTTAGTGAAGCACAAACACTTACAGTTTTGACCGGAAGCTATTCAAGTTGAGTCGAGAAACAGGATATTCTGATCTCAGACACATGAACATGTGATGCACACGGGCCGTCAGATTTCAGATGACAGGATTTTTACTCGTGAGAGAGAGAGAGAAGGGCAGTGCTCAACAGAAACTTGGTGTAGAGTTTCTATATCACACTTTCTACCAAATGTTGTGAGAACTGGCCACAGGGTGGAGCTGTAATGAATGCATGTACTTCAGTTCTGCTGTTTCAAGCAGCTTATGGCCTAGAATCTGAATCCTTGAGTGTCTGAATCCAGGGATTATAGTTTCTGGAAATTTCTGGATACTAACTTACTAATAAAATGTTGTCAATCATTTTGATTTGATCATTTTTCAGGAATGGCCCATAGTGACTGATTGACCTGTGTGTATTGGCTTTATGGTCAAAACAGCACTTCAAAACTTAAATATTGAAACTATCTGAAAACACCTCAAAATTCATCAGTTTCTGAACCAATAACTAAAGAAATCCCACAATGCTGTTCATCTGCAATCATGAAAGCTGAAGTTGGTCATCGATGCAAATGTGAACACAGAAATGTGGATTTGACTCAGCCTTGGCTTTCTTGCTGTAATTCATGCATTTTCTGTAAAAATGATTTCTCCATCATTCGAAACATTACAGTTGTTTCTCTTTCTCTCTGACTGAATAGAGACGTCAAATGCCTCACTACTGACCAACGCCGAGAAGATCGCCACCATCACTACTACACACACACCTCAGAGCAGCACAGAGCCCAGGTGACGCACGCACACACACACACACACACACACACACACACACACACAGTCTTCACTAGGGTCTGTAGAGTATTTGCATGTATGCATTGATTTATTGATATTCATAATCACAAAACAAGCCGTTCTGACAGGTGGACATGAGTAACATGTTTTTTCTTTCTCTTTGTCCAAAAGGAATAACAAACCCAAACAAGTCCTGACCCAACCACCAACCTACAATCAGGTGAGCGCTTCGGCATTTACCACAGCGGATGACCGGTTATGCTGTAGTTTTTGCTTTAGTGTGTGTTGTACTGTTATTGATTTATTTCACAGTCTGAAGGTGAAGAGGGCAGGGTCAAGTCTTTCTGGGAACACTTACGTTAACATGCAGCATATTTTACAGCATTTGTTCATCTTTGTCAATGTTGGTTAATTAAAATAAAGTTCTTTGTTCATGTTGGTTCACAGTGCATGAACTAATGTTACAGTTACAGATGTGAGATCAGGTTAATAACTGTAATATCAACCATTGACGCATCATTTGGTATTAATATACAGGCCAAACATCTGTTTTTAATTTACGAACAAATGAGCATCATATATTATTTGTGAATTTCCTTCTTACACTTCCCAAAATGCACAAACTCAAAGTTTGATTTGGCATTTTTGATGCACACATATATTTGATGCTTTGCATGTTTGATTTCAGACAGTGTTTATAAGTCTAAACATGCAGGCAATGAAAGTTTGAGGAGAAGAAGCATGTGAGATCACTTGGGTCCATTTCTGATGAGCAAAAGCCTCCATTTCAGAGAAACATCTTAGATATTCAATGTATATTTCATATAAAAAATGCGGGGGAAAAATGATTTTTTACACCTCTCTCAACTTTAATCTCCTGTTCTGCATGTACATATTGTGTACTTATTGTAGTAATTAATAATTCATTTGTAATTAATGAATAACTGTGTAATACTGCTGCACTAGCACCGAACCTAACCTTAACTCATGTATTTCACTCAGTATTTCTTGGGTAAGTACACTGAAAGCGCAGGTACTGTAAAATAAAGTGCAACCAAAACAGTGTCCGGCAGGTTTGTGTTGTGATTTTGCTCATTTGTGTCTGTGCGTTTAGGAGGCAGAGTTTTATTCGGTTGATCTGGAGAGGGAAAGTAAAGGTTTCGGCTTCAGTCTGAGAGGCGGTAAGGAGTATAACATGGATCTGTATGTGCTGCGATTAGCTGAGGACGGAGCTGCTGTCAGAAACGGCAAGATGAGGGTAAGAGCCATGAATCATTCATTTGGTTTGTAAAAATACAATTGTTGTCCTTCGCTGTCAGTCCAATGTACCTTATTCTTTCACTTTTTACACTCTTACTTCCAATTTCCATTGGTTAATGGCTGCTGATCTGAAATCAAATCTCCCAAAACCACATACATGTGTTTCTCTGCTCTTTGGTAGTTTCCATTTCCTTCTCCGACTCTATTAAGAACAGCAGCAAACTTTTGGTGAACCATAACAAGTTCAGTACTGGTCAAGATCAGCTAACCAATAAAAGTTTTAAGAGTGTTTGTTTAAGGGTTAGTTTACCTAAAAATGAAAATAATGTCATTAATTCCTCTCCCTCATGTCGTTCCACACCCGTAAGACCTTCGTTCATCTTCAGAACACAAATTGAGATATTTTTGATGAAATCCGATGGCTCAGTGAGGCCTGCATAGCCAGCAATGACACTCCCTTTTTCAACTCCCAGAAAGCTAATATATTTTTAAAACAGATCATGTGACTACAGTAGTTCAACCTTAATATTATAAAGCGACGAGAATATTTTTTGTGCACCAAAAATAACAAAATAGCGACTTTATTCCACAATATCTAGTGATGGGCGATTTCAAACACTGCTTCATGAAGCTTCGAAGCTTTCGATTCAGTGGTTCAGCTCATTTCGATAAGCTCGTTCTGGTGTCCACCTTGTTTCAGGTTGGTGATGAAATTCTGGAGATCAACGGTGAAAGTACAAAAAATATGAAACATTCCCGTGCCATCGAGCTGATCAAGAACGGAGGAAGACGAGCTCGACTAGTGCTGAAGAGAGGAGATGGATCCGTCCCAGAGTACGGTGGGTAACAAATCATGTTCAGTGTTCATGTCTTTTCTTCTTCTTCTCCACCGTAACATTGACACTTCTTGGTGATTGATAGTTTCAAAGCAGCTTCACAGTGATAGACAGAAAAATAACAGAATCAGTGATGCAAACTTCATCAAATATGAAAGAAGTTCAGATTCTGTAAAGCAGCTCTACATTAGAGTCATTATTCAGATCAGTTCAGTTCAGCTATAAGCAGCTCTAAAAAGACAATAATGTCATTATTCAGTTCAGTTTTGTTCTCATCTGCAGTCAGATCAGTAATATCACTGTGTCCCCGTGTCAGCTGTGTTCATCTAGAGAGTGAGATCTTCCTAGATCTTCTTCAGTCTGCAGAACTAAATGAATCGATTCTGTCATGTGTCTGTGTTTCTTCCTCTTGATTCATCTCTGTTTCTCTCTCTTCCTGATGTCTGGTTCTCTGCTGGGCTCCTCAGCTATGATGGGTCCCCATCTCGCTGCCTGTCTGAGGAATGATAAGTTGGGCGAGCCCTGCTTCTACCTTATGGGTCAAAACCAAGCCACGGTTTGTAAAGCACAATCTGTGTGTCAACCCTTCCCATCACCAGTGGCACGTTATAAGCCCTGCTTTGGCCCACGTGTGTTGTTCCCTCACCAGCTCAGTGTCACCCGCACTCATGCCACGCTTTCATCCCACCCCACTGAATCCATTCTGCCGCTGATCACATGTTCAGTGGATTCATATTCCTGATGGATGATGCTCGGATGCATGCGTGATGCTGTCGTGGTTGTTTTTGTTAATGGATGATAACAGATGGGTGAATGTTACCAAAGAGCATGTCCGGGTCCCATTTCAAAATCAGAAGGATATTTATTGTATTAATAATTATGGAATATTGTATTAAAAAACACTGGGCGGAAACACCAAGATAAATTCTAAAAATATGCGTGCAAAATCTTGTGCGCTCAGTTAAGTTGGATTATTGTTTTAATCCGGTAAGAAGTATCCTTTATAATAGTATAATCTGATAATTAATTAAATAAAATAATTATTACTAATATTTTGAGCCAATTTCTCAAGAAGTTTTTTATTTTGTTCTCTTGAACACGAGATGAAACGCTGCTTAAAATGTAAAAATTGAGCAGCAACAACAAAAAAATAATCGCAGAAAGATTTCTAGAACCATGAAATAATCCTTTTTTTATCATTTAAGCAAACTGTGATTTATTTATTTTTTCCCCCCGTTGGTTTTCAGGTCAAATGTGACCCGTAAAGAAATTTTGTGAGATTCACCCATAAGCAAGTAATAAATGAGTGTCTTTGCTGGACATATGATAAAGGATGAACTCTTTCAGCCATGCCTGATGATTCTGGGTGTTCTTCTGAGCAATGAAAATGCTATTGAACCCCACAGGTTTACTGTCGTCCTGACATATCTGTCTTGTCCTGATCAGAATCAACAGTGCGTGGCATTCCCGTCTGGGAATGATGTCTGGAGCCAGTGCTTTGACCGCAAAGTGCCTTTTATCAACTGTGACAAAATATCCTGATAACCCTTGCATTCAGGAAGAGTTACCCGGAGGGTGCAGGTGCTCCTGCTGCAACAGATGGATTTGAGAGTGCTGAATTGTTTTTGACGTCTTGTTTACCGGGTGTGTCCTAAAACCCTTCGTCCACCAAACTGTATTAAAGTGCCCTTATTATGCTATTTTAAAGGTTTCTGTTGTTATCCTACAATAGATTTACATGCTTCCAGAGTTGCACATCACCTCATTCCTCAAAGAGTCTGAAAACAGATCGTTCGAAGATCTTGAAGATCCCTCCTTTCTACAAACCTGCTCTGCTCTGATCGGTCAGATGACCCAGTCTGTTGTGATTGGTCGACAAATGTCCATTATCATGTCTGAATTCCAGCTCTTCCTCAGCACAGTGATACAACCAGTGTCAATGGCGTTGGTTTTTCCGTGTTAAATCCAGCGCGACGCCTTTTGAAGTGCATGCAAAGTGGATTTGAAGCGATGAAAACAGCGTCTTCTCGACATGAACAACATGAAGCAAATTCTTCTAGTCTCAGATACAACTAGGGCGGGGGAAAGCAGACGCTGTTCAGCCAATGAAGGCATTATGCAAATTTGTTACATTGTTACACAAGTATGTAACAGGAAGTGAGACTGAAATGACTGACGACTCGTTTCAGCAGTTCAGATTTGATTCTTTCTTTTAGGAGACAGTAACTCATTTATCTGCACTTTGATCTTTGAAACTTTGCAGAGCTTTTACATTCACAAACAGCTTCGTTACACACTGCATGAAAGATAATATCTGAAAAAGCATAATAGGGGCATTTTAAAACATGATCACATTTGGGAAATGCCTGAAAGTCCCTGCTGAAAAATCCAGCATTGCCGGTCACCATATGTTTTGTATGCTGGGACCTGCATGTATGCTGCATGGTTGCTGGTTTGCAGAAGCGAAACGACCAGCTACACCAGCTCAGTTTTGCTTGAGAACAGCATGATTACGCTGGTCCACCAGCTAGACCAGCACTACACCAGCTCTAACCCGCCTGGACCAACATGGAATTCATGTTTATGGTGGATTTCTCAGCAGGGGTGTCCGACACTGTATATCGGTGTGGCAAGGCTTTTGGAGCTACTATCCAGTGTTGATGCCTCCAAATTTTGTCATTTGAGGATTTGCAACAGTTCAGTAAGGACCACTTAAGTCAAAAATTAAGACAAACTTTAGTAAATTTTTTATTGGCATATTTTGCTAAAGTTACATTTAGTGGTATGGCTCTGTTTTAAATTCCCTGTCCTTTTCATGAGCTCCATGAAAGCCAAGACCGGAAACAACTTCTCGTGACAACCTCCCATTTTTTTTAAACTGGGAGAGCAGCAGAAAATCCCCCTATTGAGAACGGAGCATGCATCAATGACAACAGAATGACACTGATTAACTTAGGGTGCGTTCACACTTGTCATGTTTGGTTCGATTAAAACGAACCCTTTTGCGATTGCTCGGTTAGTGCGGTTCATTTGAGCATGTGTGAACGCTGCCATCCGAACCCTGGTGCGCACCAAACAAGCGGACCGAGACCGCTGAAAAGATGGGTCTCGGTCCGCTTCCAAACGAACTCTGGTGCGGTTCGAATGATATATGAACGCAACACGGGCCAAAGACATGTAAACGAACCAAAAACAGGAAAACTAGACCCTAAAAAAGGACAGAATCGTCATGCATGTCGGTTTTTCTTGTCATAGTCGCAAGGTTGCCCATGACAGGCATCAGACGCGCTTCTCCATGCAGCAGATCATTTGTGTGTGTGACGGATGGATTACCGCCGCTGTTTTGACTACTTTACACATTTTATAAGCTCTTCACGAGTTCTCAGCTTGCCAAAATACCATCACATGCAGGCTACGCACACACAACGAGCGCATTTACCTCAGCACACAGCATTGTTTTGGATGTTCGGTAAGTTCCGTCTCAAAATAGGCAATACGTCATAAAATCCGACCAGTCACGTTGTGAATGTTTCCCTATGCCTGAAGGTTCGGTATCTTTTGGTTCGGTGATAAAATTGCCAATGTGAACGCTAATCGGACCAGGATTAAATGTTTTTTTTCTTCTTTGGTCCGAACCAAACGAACCGAACTACAAGTGTGAACGCACCCTTAAACACAAGTTTGAGGAGCTGGGGAGGAGGTGGGTTGCAGTGGAAGCAGCCAAACAAGCAGAGAGACGGAAGCTGCGTTTCAGTAATGCGCCTTATTTTAGAGTTGCCAGTGGAGTCCATAGAAGCCGGATCAGCTGATATGGGTGGCATTGGAATTTGCGAATCAGCTGATAGCAGAGCTCGACTACGAGGCCTGCCTGAACTAAGGCAGAATGTTTGATTTTTGGAGTCACTTGAATTACTCCTCATGGGAGCACCGATTGTGCCTCTCACATGTCTGTAATTGATTTTCTTGTGCAGCAGAGATTTCTGCCGTTTTTGTATCGGCAACTGCAGCTTTCTGGTCAAACGAACCAAATCAGAGCTATAGTCTAGGCCAGGGCTTCTCCACTCTGGTACTCGAGGTCCACTGTCCTTTCTTAGTAGTCCTGAAGAGCTTGATTAGCTTGTTCTGGTGAGTTTGATCCGGGTTGGATAGCGGCCCTTGAGGGAACCCCTGATCTAGAGCAAGAAACCTAAACATAAGATAGTTTTTATTTAATTTCTTTGGTCACTACATAAATTCTATTCTTCCATTTGTGTAACTGTTTAGATGATTTGACCAAAAATGAGTAGGGGTGTGTCCAAAGCTTTGACTGCTTGTATAGATGTTGAATGAATGTGTTTGATCACATGAAGTGCTGCCTGTTTGTTAAAGGTTCCTGTGACGTCTTTACTGTTACGATCTGAGTGCTTTCAGTGGCCTAACGTTAAGCCTTTCTTCATTCATTTCCAGACGGCCCAAATGACAGCTACCCTCCCTCGCCCGGGCCACAAAATAATTCGGAAATGAGGACTTTGCTGTTCAGTGGCCCGTTTCATCCTCCGTCAGAGTCCAGCTATACATTCGAATACCACACCCCATCCCAGCCCAAGCAGCAGCAACTGAAGGACAGACAGCCGGAGCCGGCGAGGGAGCGAGAGAACGACAACAGCCCGGCTCCGCACCCCCTGTCCTGGAACAACCAGCCCAGCCCCAAAAACAACTCCCACCGCAGGGTCAAGAAGTCCGACTCCGAGAGTGGCATTGCCAAGCTCTTCAAAACCTTAAGGAAAGAGGGCGGATTTGGGAGAAAAACTTCTAATCAGGATCTCCTGAGGCGAGGCCGCAAACCATCCATAGACACGCAAGATCGCGCTGGATCTCAGGTGCGTAGTGGATCCTTGGATCGCTCCTCCGGCCGGAAGCGCAACAGCTCTCCAGACCGCCGTAGAGCCAAGTCTGTGGACCGACGGATAACGCGATCCTATAAAGATCATTCCCCTGAACGAAGTTATCAAGCCTCTTCCCAGGACCTGCTGAGCCACATCTCCACTCCAGAAAGGCATTTCCGGCCCCAAAAAGAGCCCCAAACCCCCCGTCGCAACTACAACAGCGAGGGCTACTTTACGTCCACCCCGGAGCGACCAAACAAGCCCACGGCCCATACTCTCGGTCGCACACCTGAACGTGGTTTAAAAAACAGGAACGTCCTGCACAACGGCTCTCCATCCGGTCAAGCTGAGAGACAAGGATATTTCCTCAACGGATCCAGCGAGAGACAGCTCCACAGGAGATCAGACAGCAGCAGTGACGGAAGTTACCTGGAAGAGGGCGCCACTCCACAGCTGAGGGATTATTACAACGCTCTGAAAGCCAGCAGCGCAAACGGGAGCGGTGTGGGCCGAGGCCTGGGCCAGAACTCTCCGAACAAGAGACGGCTTTACAAGGAGAACCACGCAGACCTCAGCATCTGACCGCTTCACCGCAGCTTCAACAGTGGGTTTTTTTCTAGTTTTCATCCATCTGTTTGTTTTCATATGTTGTGTTGCAAGTGAGATCCATGTTTTGTTAAAAAGATACGGACTGTTTCGTTTTCTACAAATGTGTCCTCTCCTCTCCAGATTGAGATTTACTGAACCAGAGCACAAGCATTCAACGTTTGTTTCTTTGTTTGTACATTTGAATAGTTGTGGCAAAACCAGAACTCCAACTATGATGCTACTGTTTGAGTAAGTAATATATTTAAGCTGTATATTTATTTTGAAAAAATTGAAATGTAACGTGATGAAAAAGCATCATTCGGTCTGTCTGTTGTACGCTACCTGACCTTGTTTGTCGTAACACTGCACTGGACTGAGGCTCGAGCCGCCCATACGCAAAAAAGCGCTGAAGAAACGAGAGCAGAAAGACATTATCTTGTGGCACAGAGTTTGTTTGCTTCTTGCTGTTGTTGTTTTGTTTTTGCCATGATCACCTGAAATTAGACTAAAGGCACATGTGTACAGTTGAGAAAACTTGACCCAACATTAGCTTAAAGCAAGTTATCACAAAATGTATATTTTATGAACTAATCAGGTGCTTTTAAAAAGTGATTTAAAGTGCATTGCAGCTGTACATGTTATCAGAATGTGAAAGCACTGAGAGCAGTTGAGCTACAGGAACATAGCCAATACATGCAAACACTGGAAAACTTGTCTGATTTTATTCATTTTAATTAGTGGTCTGGAATATTTTGAATCGTCCCTTACACAGCCACATTTACCTCCATGACGTAGAGTACCAAAGGCCATTGACATGCTCTGAATCTCTGTACGGTGTTGAAAAATGTGGCACATGATTTGGGTCTGAATGTAGAGTATGGAAGATTCAGAAGACTACACGAAAACGGCACCCGGCACAATCTGCCACACTGAGCCACCGCGTGTTTTCCGTCACGCTCTCCAGAGCATACGCACATGCAATACATGTTTGCTTGGGAACACATTTGGACTGGACCGTAATCTCTCAATTGGGAACAAGAACAGGGAATTCCTTCAGTGTCATCTGAATAGTACTGTATGGAAATGAACGGATCAGCCGCTGTCTTTTGTACAGACTTTTATTACTGTATGTACTTCGAACCCGTGTAGGTAAGAAAACTGCTGCCTTTTCTCTGTACAAAAAAAGAGTTTATGAAAGATGTCCACCTAGAAGAAGATACTAACATGTTTATACTCGTCTCACGGGGACTGCGATGACGTGTGCTCAGAATCAGGCATATGTAAAGTTATTTTTGTTTTCCTCTCTCCAGGGAAGGTGGGAGACTGATGTTTTTCACGGAAGGCAGTTGAATATCTGTCGTGATGGATAGCCTGCTTTTTTCTAGAGATCTTGTATACTGTCTGTGGTCTCTGCAAAGTTCTATGGATTTTAAATGCTTTTTTCTGTCGATAAAATGGTCTGATTTTTTTTTTTTTTTTTTTTTTTTTTTACAAAACTATGCATATATATAAAAATTCTGCATTGTCCATGGCTTTATTTGACTCATGAAGTTATACATAACATTAGTCTAAGTTGAAGTAGACGTGGACTTACACGGTAACGTTTTTTTCTTGTTTGGATGGATCACAATGTATATGTAGCTATCAAAAAGAAGTCTGTGAATGCTATTTTTATTATCAAATAAAGTTTTCCATACAAATTCACAATCCTGTGTTCATTGTGGTGTTATGAATTTAAACTGTACATTTAAAAAACAAACCAGGCATATAATCAAGGGTTCAGACCCAGTTCCCTTTCAGAAGGTGCTAAAATTAATGTCTAAATAAATATAAATGTGCACCTTTTGAAAGTATTTTGTGCCTTTTTTTCCCCTGAGAGTGTTGTTTGGTTTGATTGTGATTATTGTAGTAATAAACTTGTCTTGCCTGTGCCGTGTTCTCAAACCGCTACAGGAAGGAAAATGTACAATGGCAACCAAGGATGTCTCAAAATATTCAGGAAAAAACATCAGCCGTAATGTTGGTTTAACGCATGTCTACTTCATTGAGCGTGTTATTTGAATTGTACTTCATTGTGAAGCTGCTTAGGAAAGCATCTGCTTCATGAATAAATGCACAAAGAGAGGACAGAAGATTTTTGAAGGATTTATTATTACAAATCTGATTTCAAAAAAGTTGGGACGCTGTACAAATTGTGAATAAAAGTTTATTTATTTATTTACATGGCATCAACACATCTCAAAAAAGTTGGGACAAGGCCATGTTTACCACTGTGTGGCATCCCCTCTTCTTTTTATAACAGTCTGCAAACGTCTGGGGACTGAGGAGACAAGTTGCTCAAGTTTAGGAATAGGAATGTTGTCCCGTTCTTGTCTAATACAGGCTTCTAGTTGCTCAACTGTCTTAGGTCTTCTTTGTCGCATCTTCCTCTTTATGATGCGCCAAATGTTTTCTATGGGTGAAAGATCTGGACTGCAGGCTGGCCATTTCAGTACCCGGATCCTTCTTCTACACAGCCATGATGTTGTAATTGATGCAGTATGTGGTCTGGCATTGTCATGTTGGAAAATGCAAGGTCTTCCCTGAAAGAGACGACGTCTGGATGGGAGCATATGTTGTTCTAGAACTTGGATATACCTTTCAGCATTGATGGTGCCTTTCCAGATGTGTAAGCTGCCCATGCCACACGCACTCATGCAACCCCATACCATCAGAGATGCAGGCTTCTGAACTGAGCGCTGATAACAACTTGGGTTGTCCTTGTCCTCTTTAGTCCGGATGACATGGCGTCCCAGTTTTCCAAAAAGAACTTCAAATTTTTAAATGATCCTTGGCCCAGAGAAAACGCCTGCGCTTCTGGATCATGTTTAGATATGGCTTCTTTTTTGACCTATAGAGTTTTAGCCGGCAACGGCGAATGGCACGGTGGATTGTGTTCACAAACAATGTTTTCTGGAAGTATTCCTGAGCCCATGTTGTGATTTCCATTACAGTAGCATTCCTGTATGTGATGCAGTGCCGTCTAAGGGCCCGAAGATCACGGGCATCCAGTATGGTTTTCCGGCCTTGACCCTTACGCACAGAGATTGTTCCAGATTCTCTGGATCTTTGGATGATATTATGCACTGTAGATGATGATAACTTCAAACTCTTTGCAATTTTTCTCTGAGAAACTCCTTTCTGATATTGCTCCACTATTTTTGGCCGCAGCATTGGGGGAATTGGTGATCCTCTGCCCATCTTGACTTCTGAGAGACACTGCCACTCTGAGAGGCTCTTTTTATACCCAATCATGTTGCCAATTGACCTAATAAGTTGCAAATTGGTCCTCCAGCTGTTCCTTATATGTACATTTAACTTTTCCGGCCACTTATTGCTA
The DNA here is from genome assembly GCF_018812025.1 of Megalobrama amblycephala. Taxonomy (NCBI): domain Eukaryota; kingdom Metazoa; phylum Chordata; class Actinopteri; order Cypriniformes; family Xenocyprididae; genus Megalobrama; species Megalobrama amblycephala. The sequence continues at coordinate 40,564,982 of NC_063055.1, forward strand.
CCTGTCCCAACTTTTTTGGAATGTGTAGCTCTCATGAAATCCAAAATGAGCCAATATTTGGCATGACATTTCAAAATGTCTCACTTTCAACATTTGATATGTTATCTATATTCTATTGTGAATAAAATATAAGTTTATGAGATTTGTAAATTATTGCATTTGTTTTTTATTCACAATTTGTACAGTGTCCCAACTTTTTTGGAATCGGGTTTGTAATGTGAGAGGTGTCTGACTGAACTAACAGCCTTGTGAATTTGGCATTCACAACCGATTTTCCTTTCATAATGGGTCAGTAAGACATTTGACTTGGTTAATCCATTAATCCATATGAAATGTTTTCATGGCAAATAAGTCAATGTCATTTTAGGTGGATCAGGATGATCCATGAATAACAGTGCAGATATTGCCTCTAGGGATGACCGGTTCTGTCATGAGAACAGATTTGTGTAGATTGTTGTGGACTTGTAAGTAAAGAAGACAGACATTAATCATTCACCTTTAGAATGAAGTCAGGCCACTCGATGAAAGTTAAGCAAGTTTTTATTCTTCTTTAATCATGAGCCTGTGGTATCCTCTCTTACTACCATACTACACCTCAGAGAGCTACATGGAACTAAAGTATTTATTCAGGACAATCCTATATTCATTGATCATATAACAAAAGAACAAATAATCATAAGGTCTTCTATTTCCTCCCATACAGTCATTATTCTCACCCGAACACTCAAATGTAATAATATACGGCTTACAGAACATTTCATTTTCACTCTGCAGCTCGTGTTCTTCTGAGAGGACACTTCTCTACCTTCCCAATCCTCCCATGCTTTTATTTTTCTATAGAAAGAAATGTTTTCGGTTTAACCTCATAACACTAAGTTACAAAATCAAAGTAAAGTTTGAAACAAAAGAAAAGAAACGTGATGTAATGTGTATTAATATGATGACAATAGTAGATCACAATTACTTAGGCCTATTGGACAAAAAAAAAAAAAATGTTTTTGCCATTTTAACTTTTGCCATCATTTTGTTTTCATCCGAGGACTACTATTTTTAATATTTTCAAGAACTCTTACTCTTAGAACTCTTTTTGTTCTGTTATAGTTATATTCTCACTTCCTGTGTTTATGTCTTGTTTCCTCGGATACAGACTACCCTCACCTGTTTCTTGTTTGGTTCTCCATTATTGTCATTGTCATGTGACCTACCAGCATCAGTTGTTTCACTTCACTGCCATTCACAAATCCTTTCCTGTGGGATACACTGTAAACCCAAATAAGGTGGCAAAACTCAAAATTTTGAGGCAATCAGTTACATCAAATGTTTTAAGTTAAGAAATTCAAAGTTTAAATAAGCAGAACTGGTAGATTTCAATGTTGTACTCATACATTTTATTGCTCTTAACTTGATTTTTTATTATTATTTTTTTTTATTTAATTAATACATTAAACTTAAAATCATCATGTAGTCTTAACTTCTTAAATTATATTTTAGTAGTGGAAATTTAGCTTGCTATAACTAGCTAATTCAGCAAATGCTAAATGGTAACACAATGCATTGATAAAATTAGCATAGCAATTGCTGAAAGAGTACAGCACTATAGAACATTTATGAAATACCTGTTCTCAAACTAATCCCATGCTCCACTACAAAAACTCTTCTAAATTGGGATAGCAAAGCATTAAATGCTACTAAATCCCCCACTAACATTAATCTTGCAAAAAAACATTATATAACACTTACTTTTTTGGCATTTATTTTTCCTGTATGCTGGAAAATAAAAATCCCAGCCTAGTTTCAGGTAAATTGAAGTTTGTCTAAATTAAAATAAACAAGTTCATAAAACCCAAAACAATGAAAAATTTCAGATTACATAAAATGTGTAAGTTTCATGAACTCAAAAGAAAAAGAAAGTTCTTTTAATTGAACTAATTTGTTTAATTTGCATTTGGCCTTCACAAACCATTAGAATTATTTTGAGCGTTAAGGTTTACAGTGAAAGGGTCCATCAGATGCACACTTCAGAATCTCAAAGGTTCACCCTTTTCACCTACTCTTTTGAGCGCTGTGAATTCAGACATGCTGCTCTTTTCACGTAACTGTATTCCAAATCTCTTGAAGATATTTGGTAGTTTTGTGTGAGGTTAAAATTTAAAATGCCACAGAACTTGTTTTTGATTCAGGTGTATTTAAAGGGTTAGTTCACCCAAAAATGTAATTTCTGTCATTAATTACTCACCCTCATGTCGTTTCACACCCGTAAGAAACTTCGTTCATCTTCAGAACACAAATTCAGATATTTTTGATGAAATCCGAGAGGTTTTTTTTACCCTTCATTGAAAGCAATGAAATTACCACATTCAATGTCCAGAAAAGTAGTAAAAACATTGTTAAAATAGTCAACATGACTACAGTGGTTCAACATTAAAGGATTAGTTCACTTTCAAATGAAAATCACCCAAGCTTTACTCACCCTCAAGCCATCCTAGGTGTATATGACTTTAAAAGTAGCATCCTAGCTTCCGCCAGACCGCCTTCCATATTCAACGTACGAAGAAAGTGTAAGACTCACGTTGACATTTTATTGCTTTCAATGAAGGATAAAAAATGAAGACGAACAAAGGTCTTACAGGAATTTCTTTTTTGGGTGAACTAAATATTAATGTTCAATCAGAAAAGGAACAGAAATGGCGTTGACAAAATTATTGACACACAGTTTTCCACAGTTTTCAATGGGATTAAGATCTAGACTCATTGCAGGATGCAATAAGGAATAAGAGTCTTATCTAGAGAAACCATCGCTCATTTTCAAAATACAACTTTATACACTTTATATAAACAAATGATCGCCTTCCAAGTTCTTCCGCCAAAACCGCACTTTCGTATTCTTCAAAAAGTTTACACTGTGTGTCCTACGCCTTCCCTATTCTACTTACGGAAAAAACTAAACTGGTGCTGCGTTCGTTCCATAAGTAGAATAGTGAAGGCGTAGGACATACAGCGTAAACTTTTTTGAAGAATACGGAAAGCGGAAGCACTTGGAAGGCGATCATTTGTTTATATAAAGCGTATAAAGTTGTATTTTTTTTAGAAAATAACCGATGGTTTCTCTAGATAAGACCCTTATTCCTCATTTAAAGCCCTTTGAAGCTGCACTGAAACTGTAATTTTGACCTTCAACCGTCTGGAGTCCATTGAAGTCCACTATAAGGAGAAAAATACAAGAATGTTTTCATCAAAAAACTTCATTTCTTTTCCACTGAAGAAAGAAAGACATGAACATCCTGAATGACATGGAGGTGAGTAAATTATCAGGAAAATTTTATTTGAAAGTGGACTAATCCTTTAAGGATCCTAGACCTGCTGCGAGACCCATGACCTTCGATGGAGGCCTAGCTGTCTAATACTGGGTCTAATATTGTGCTCCAAAATACGTTGCTATTCGCCTTTTTCCATGATGCCATGAAGAAAGCACAAATGATCTTGAAATTGTGCACAGCTGAATGGTTTCATATCTCGTCTTGCAAACGCAGCCTAATAAATGTTATTAGCGTATAAAAGAGCACCAGTCAACATCCAAATCCTGTGAGTGGCAAGAATTGAAAAAAAAATCTACATCTGATTAGAACCTGATGTGGTGCAAAACACTATTCCACGTCAAAGACCGTTTTTATAACTACAAAGTCGGCGTGTTTTTTTAGCGTACACACACTCCAAGTTAAAATCTGTGTGTATGGTTCTCTGGAGATGCATTTGTAGACTTGAGATTGTCCATGCTTGTGTCTGACCTCTATGGAGTTAATATTGTGCCATAATTAAACGAACAAATCCAGCATTTTGCAAACAAGCACGATCTGCTTTGCAAAGGAAAACTTGACTCGCAAACAAACAGAAAGTGAACGGGAATGGGAGACAGCACTGTGAAGCTCATTTCAAATGTCAGTCCACTGAAACACTGCATGTCGCAATCTGTGACGAAGCAACGAGCGTTCGATATCAGTGCCGTAAACCATGTCATAAAGCTTCTCGAGGGCGCAACTTTCAAATTTGCATCATAACGAGCGCGGGCTTTGACTGTGACGGTCGCTGAGAATGAGGATGAATTTGGATCTGTTCCTAAAGATTTGGAGTACAGCGAACAAATAAAATTGTTGTGATTTGTGAATTTATGTTGTGCTTTGGTGTAACTTATAGATGTATTGTGAGTCTCTGCATAGGAAAACAATTACAGAAATTATATTCATTTTAAGGTTTCAAAGTGTAGTTAACAATGTAATCCTCCGAAATGAGTTTGCAGCACAAGTAACGAACAGAAATGTTATTTCATATTTAGGTAACGTTAAACTGCTTTCAATAAATTCGACTTAAAACATTTATTGATATGAGAACTGAATACAACAGATTTAAAACATTAATGCCACGATTTTAATATTAATTCATGGGAATTCATACACATTTACACTTGGATACGTAAATGATTTAAGTTTTATTGCTGTTATTAATATTGTATGTTTTTGTGTGTATGAAAGCGTAAATAAATGTGCGTGTGGTAGAAACACACTTTATGTAAAAATACACATGTATTCTCATGAGATCGTGTTGGCTTTGAGATGCAACTTTAAAGGCGCTATAAAACAAAGTTTATTATTATTATTATTATAAACGCATGCTCAAACTAACCTTTGTATTTGCACATCACTTTCTGTTTGTTTGCGAGTCGAGTTTTTCTTTGCAAAGCAGATTGTGTTTGTTGCAAAATGCTGGATTTGTTTGTTTAATTATGGCACAATATTAGCTCCATAGACCTCCTCAAATGTTCGTTCTTTTGTCCTTGCTCACTGCAGTACACACACACACAGTTACACAAATGGATCCTTTTCTCTTTTCAAACTTGTTGAATACAGGATTATTATACTATCTTTATACTCACCACAGCAGAGTTCAGTTTAAAAGTAAACTAGAATCGCATGTCATCTAGAAGGTGCCAATAGTATTGTCCAGGCCATTTTAGGATTTCTCTGTGAAATTACCTGAAATGTTGTAAATGATTCAGATTTTTTCAGGATTTGTTCAACTGCACACCAAAGACCAAAATATGTTTTAATGTCAACAATGGTTTTGGAAACATTTGAGGATGATCTGATGCAAGCGTGGCAATATATTTCGCCAACGCTGTATAATATAAAGATACGATACTCATGATGACTACTAATCCCATCGTCAGCGATGTTCCTCGGAAGGTGCTCCAGAAGTAAGCCTAAGCAATGTCCCCGGAGGCTCAAGTGTTGTTGCGCAACTAAGGCTGTGTGTTTGTGTTCCCCAGTGAAAGGCAAACTATAGATAATCTATTTTCACCACTCTGACCTAGAGCAGGATTATCGCATCAGTTCTGATCCTACCTAATTCATCCATACATATCTGTCAAATCATCCTTCATAAAGCCTTTAATCCAAGGTGACAGTGAGGTATTGAACAACACATTGAGCCTGTTATCCATATTTATGGAGCTCTAAATTGTTGTAGGAATGCATGCGCAATTCTAGTTCTTTTGTGTGTAGTAATGATCTCCAATGTTTTAATTCGTTTGAAACTTTGCAGTATTGCACTGATGTTGGTTAAAAGGAATAGATTAAAATGCTGAAAACAGCAGCCGTGGGAACATATACATCACATTAAGGCTCTCATCAGAAATCAGCATTGTTTATTCAATTTAAAATACTATTTTGACATTTCGTTAACATCACAGCTCAATCAAAACATGAACAGAGCGATTTCATTTGCAAAGTGCTTTTTATTGTTACGTTGCCTTGAATACATGCCTCTACAATCACAACAAAGCCAGTATAAGGAGTCCAACAGTAAGAGAGTTAAGATATTTTTCCTTTTGCAGCATTTTAGGAAGAAAAACAAAAAGAATCTTATGCACCATTACGCTGGACTCGCTGGATGTACTGAAACTGGGACATGGTCTGTCCTCTCTCAAAACTGTCTTTTGGTTGAACCAATTGGGTTTTGTAAAAATACAAAAAGGAAAACTGACAGACAATTTTTTTCTGCAAGTGGTAGCGGTCGCTCGTTTCCCTGGGCTGAACACTTCGTGGTCTCTGTGTCGGTCGCCGTCGATGCCCAGTGCACGTCGCTGCTTAGAGTGTGTCGTGTGCACGTGTTTACGCCGGGGCCACGGAAGACACGGACGAAGCCTCGGTCTTGGACGCGGTAGTGGAGGCGCCCTCTTCCTCCTCGAAGGGGTTCTTGCCGCAGCACAGGGTGGTGATCATGCAGTGACGGAACTGCTTGTTCATGCAGATGTAGATGACCGGGTTGTAGACGGCAGAGGTCTTGGCAAAGAAAGCTGGTATTGTCATGAAGATAGGCCCAAAACTGCTTCCCTTGTGGGTGAAGATGTACCAGGCCGTACTGGCATAGGGGGTCCAACAAATCAAGTAGGCGAAGCCCATGAGGATGACCATGCGGGTGACCTCGCGCTCAGCCCTCTGCGTGGTCTCGGACTCCTGCTGCTGGGCAGCGGCATCTTTGACGGCGCAGACGAGACGACCATAGCAGAAGAAGATCACAACGAAGGGAATGAGGGCATGGACAAGAAACATGTAGATGACGAAGGACTCGTTGTTGAAGCCCTCGGCACGAGTGTAATAGTCGATTCCGCATGAGCACTGCATGCCCTCGGGGATGTAACGGGACCAGCCGAGTAGGGGAGGCACGGCGCAGGAGCAGGCCATGCACCATGTGAAGACGACGCCGATGATGGCGTGGTTCTCCCCGAAGCGGAAGTTGCTGATGGGCTTACAGACGACGAGCCACCTCTCGATGGCCAGCGTGACAATGGACCAGAGTGCCATTTCACCACCCAGGGTCGCGAAGAAGCCTTCGAGGTTGCAGCCGAGGCGTCCGAACACGAAGTAGCCATGCAACGAGGTGTACATCGTTGTGGTGAAGCCACCGAACACCATGAAGAGGTCGGCAACGGCGAGGTTCAGCAGACTGTAGTTGAGGGGTGTACGCAGCTTCTTGTGCTCGAGGGTGACATACAGAGTGAGGAAATTGATGGGGAAGCCGGTGATAATGAGGAAGAACATGTAAGCAGCCAGGCAGGCAAACGCCCATGGTTCCGCCAGGTAGTACTGGGGATAATCGTACGGGCTCCTAACAACGCCAGTCTCATTGGACATAGGCACGTAGAAGAACGGTCCCTCTGTACCATTCATGGCTGCGGCTGGGTGTTGTGGTCAGCCCCTTCTGCTGTAGTCTTTAGATGGCTTGGCAGGAATGTAGAGAAACGAGGCAGGACCGTGCTACGACTTGATGGGGCACTCATACATCTCGCTTTATAGAGACTCGCTTGGGATTAACTGATGTTTCCAGGCTGTCAGCATGAGTCTATTTAGGCCAGAGCTAATAAAATAATCCCTGCCATCATTGCACTGCATATCTGGCAACTTATCATGTTATTAAGGTTGTACCTGACCAGCAGGTGACCGGTGATAAAAAAAAAAAAAAAACTAGCCCAGGTGGGTCGCACCATGTAGAGTGGATAACAATGTAGAGGCCCATAAAAATGCATTAAAGTCTTTGAATTAGACGACAAAATATCAAACCAACAGGTTTTTTTTTGAAGAGAGCACAAGCAGATTTTAAGCAAAACATTTGACTAAAGTAAGTGTGTTTGATTTGAAATCATACAATACGCAAGCTATTCAACACTTTCTTGTTGTCAAACCACAAAACGTTCAGTGTTACTGTGATTACCTGTGGTGCTTTAGTACTAACAAGGGATGCGGTGACATTTTATATAAGGTGGCCTTAACTACTAATGTACTTAAATCACAAAATAAGTACAATGTACTTACTGTGTTCATATTGTATCCCAGGTAAAAAAGAGTAGATTTTAATAATGTACTTAAAGTGCTCTATTTTCACGCACTATTTTTGTACTTAATATACTAAAAATTCTTCTTTAGTACGTCTTAAGATAATCTTAAGAACATCTAAGTGTGCTCAAAACTTTAAAAATATACAGTATTTAGTTACCACTCGAACCCATAGTGTACTACAAGTGATAACTAAATATATATTTTTAAATACAGAGATAGTATATTAAAAGCACATTTTAGTTCATATTTCATACTGTCTCAAAATAGCACATTTAGATGTTCTTAAATATCTTAAGAAGTACTAAAGAAGAAATTTTAGTATATTAAGCACAAAAATAGTGCGTGAAAATAGAACACTTTAAGTACTTTATTGAAATGTACTTTTTTTTTTCACCTGGGATTGCATTACACTTGTGCTGCTACTGAGGTGGATAAAGGTAAGGTTAGGACGGATTTGGTGGGATGGGTAGGATTAAGGGTGGGTTAAGCTGTAATGAATGGGTCAACAGTGTAATCATAAATGTAATTACAAAAACGAATTACAGATATTATTACAATCAGGTATTTTTTAAAATATAAGTACAATGTAAAAACATGTATATACAGAAAAAGTGCATTATATCAAGATGTAAGTACAGTAGTAAAGGCCACCTAATATAAAGTGGGACTAAGTATGCTGGGATAATGTGAGGTAAATACTGTAACTGAACCAAGGAGAACCAAAGAAAAGTGAAATGCTGAGGTCTAGTTTACACCTTAACAATGCTATTGCAGAATATATTGTTCTTGATAGTTCAAGGTATAGATTTTTATGTAGCTTGTGTTCCCTGCGAAGTGAGCTCATGACTTTTTAGGATGTTAATGCCATTAATTACCACTTAAAGGGTTAGTTCACCCAAAAATGAAAATCCTGTCATTTATTACTCACTCTCATGTCGTTTCACACCCGTAAGACCTTCGTTCATCTTCAGAACACAAAGTAAGGTATTTTTGATGAAATCCGATGGCTCAGTGAGGCCTGCATAGCCAGCAATGACATTTCCTCTCTCAAGATCCATTAATGTACTAAAAATATATTTAAATCAGTTCATGTGAGTACAGTGGTTCAATATTAATATTATAAAGCCACGAGAATATTTTTGGTGTGCCAAAAAAAAAAAAAAATAACGATTTATTTAGTGATGGCCGATTTCAAAACACTGCTTCAGGAAGCTTTGGAGCGTAAATGAAGCAGTGTGTCGAATCAGCTGTTCGGAGTGCCAAAGTCACATGATTTCAGCAGTTTGGCGGTTTGACATGCGATTCGAATCATGATTCGACACAAAAGATTCATAACGCTCCGAAGCTTCCTGAAGCAGTGTTTTGAAATCGGCCATCACTCTATAAGTCGTTTTTTTTTTTTTTTTTGCCGCACCAAAAATATTCTCGTGGCTTTATAATATTAATATTGAACCACTGTACTCACATGAACTGATTTAAATATGTTTTTAGTACATTAATGGATCTTGAGAGAGGAAATGTCATTGCTGGCTATGCAGGCCTCACTGAGCCATCGGATTTCATCAAAAATATCTTAATTTGTGTTCTGAAGATGAACGAAGGTCTTACAGGAGTGAAACGGCATGAGGGTGAGTAATTAATGACATTATTTTCATTTTTGGGTGAACTAACCCTTTAAGCTCAAGGAACCAGAATGCTGTAAGTCTCTTTAGCAACTCTTCTTGGCAAGTCCACTTTTGACATTCTAATTACTATAAATGATTTTGCAACTACTTTTTGTCAACTTATTCCCCTAACCCTACTCTAACGAGAGTTGTAGTTGCAAAGTCACTTATAGTACTATAAGAATATTGAAATAAAGTAACCCTGCTCTTATTAATCGACCAAATGTGACACATCAAGTTTAAATAAGTACATTAATTCAAGAATAAGAAATTCTCCTTTTTCATTCAGGATATTAAAGCCAGTGCATTAAACACGAGAATACTTGTTGTAAAACGTATTTGTATTTTGTGTGGTGTCAGGTGTACCCTTGGCACTTTGAAATGCCTGGGTAGACATGCTCAAGGCTCAGCATATTTCACACAGGTGGGTTTATTGAAGAGGATTTACGGATTACAGGAGAGTTACTCTACAATGAGAAGCCTTAAGCCCATTAGCTGCTCACTAGTCTGTTTGCAATCCACACTGCATTGGCTGCAGGGGAAAGAGGGAAAGGGGAATTGTTCCTAATTGGTCAATATAGTCTCTCTCAACGTCCTGTGCAATAATCTACAAATATTTCAACATAAATACATTCACACAATCTGAAGTACTAAATATGAACAAAAATGTTTTGCCAGTAAATTTAGTGTGTCTACACTTGCGAGTTCAGTTTAGATTTTACACACTTTACTCCAAACATCTCTATTTAAAATTAAATCATTCATTTTCAGGCCCACCTGAAAGAACATCATATATCTGGGCAGTAACTGTATGTTGGAAACCAGTTTACAAAAGCATATCTGAAGCACAATGTTTTGAAACTCGTTTTCAAATTGAATTGACACATGTTTTACCCTGCTCAATATACTATAGTAGTTTTATGTATATTGGAGTTTTAAAAATTGGTGTACATGTCATGTTGTCGTGGGCATTTTATTCCTCTTCTGTTTTAATGTGTGTATGTCTCAGTATACCTTGCCCACCTCACTAAAATAATAATAACACTTTAGTAAACCTTTTTTTAAGCAAAGATTAAGCATTGCAACCATCATATAAAAAACCTCATGCCATCGTCCAATCCAGATCTAAAGAGCAAGGCTACACATAAAGCACTCTCGTAAATAATAACAACCAGCACTGGCCACATAACCACATATTAGTGACAAAGAAAAAGAAAAAAAAAAAATAGCAAAAATACATCGCCAACCAAACAAAAGCACATTCTATCCATGAGTGTTGTAAGTCGTGCCCTCACTGATATAGCCTATGCAACTGTACCTGGTGGTTCATTAAATATAATTCAATAAATACCTATTTAGAATAAGCACTTAACTGTAAAAGAATTTGCTGAAAATGCTTGAAAATCTCCTTAAAGGTAAATCCATAATTTAACAATTTAAAGGTGCACTGTGAAAGTCTGGTGGTTGAAAACTTTTGGCATCAATAATTTCAGGAGAAAAGACCATTCTACAGAAAGAGCAAGTAGAGATTGACGAGTGCACAGGACAAAGTTTGAGCGTGCACACATAAAATCTGAGTGAGAGCAGAACCTGAGACCACTGTATATTTGATAGGGCACGTCCGGTTTTGTGCTAGCTAAGAAATCTGCCTATGAGCGGAGAGATTTGTTACATGAATGGGCTCTCACGTTACAATAGTGCACTCTCAACACTTCTTGTGCTCAAAATGGTCTCAAATTAACTATAAATATGAGAAGAAAGTCATGTCTGAAAGTAGCAATTGTTATTTTTTATAGGTTAAAATGTATGGTGAATATCGTACTCGGTTACTAACATAACCTCGGTTCCCTTAGATACCGAACAATTACTGCATCGTTTGCAAGACGCTACAGGTAAAAAACTCCTGTTTCACTGATTTCTGAAGTCTTTTTCAATCTCGCAGTGAAACTGCACGTCATTGTTCGTGGAGTTGTATGTAAATAAACCAATGACGCCGCGGCGGAACTGCGTGAGTCAATGCTGAGCGAGCCTACTCTAGCCTGCCAAAAGGGGCTGGGTATCGGGCTATATAAGCGGCCGTCTCACCTTGGCAGATTTAATTCAACTGAAGCGATGGCATGAGGCGTCCTGCGAATAGCACGGCAAAATATGCAGTACTCGTTCCGTATCTAAGGGAACTGAGGTTATGTCAGTAAATTACGTTGTAATCCTCCCAATCCCATACAGCCTAGGTGCCAGTGGGGCGCATATAAGGAACACAAAATAAAGTCATTACCCGGACTTGGTCAGAGCCATAGACGGGGATTCATAAGCTGGTCACAATAGTGAGGCTTATGCGTCTGTAATGCAGGAACGTCCAGATTATAAAACCTGACAAATGTGGACGGCAAGGCACAGATTTCGGCGATGAACACGCCACTGGACCATGCCCAAGAAGAGGCCATGCCTCTCGTGGAAAGCCCTCCAACACCTAAAGGGCACTGTAGGCCTAAAGAGGAGTAAGCAAGCGCTATAGCATCGACTATCCAACTGGATAAACTGGGCTTTGTGACCTGGAGACCTTTCGTGTGGCCACCGAAGCAGACAAAGAGCTGTTCCGACTGACGAAAAGAGGCGGGACGGTCGATGCAGGTCCTCAGGGCCCTGACGGGACAGAATAGGTTCAACTCCTGATCAAGGAGGAAGTGCGAAGAGAATGACCATCTGTGCCCTAAAAGGGGTGGATAGGACCTTAGGGACGTATCCATGTCTTGGTTTCAGTACGACTTTGGAGTCGTTAGGCCCAAATTCCAGACAGGAGGGGCTCACAGAGAGCGCCTGCAAATCTTTGCTTAACCGATGCCAAGGCTAGCAATAAGGCAGTTTTTAGCAATGGGGCGTAAGTCGACAGTCTGGAGTGGTTTAAAGGGAGGGCCTCTAAGGCCTCTAAGAACCAAGGAGAGGTCCCAGGTGGGAACCGTGAAGGGACGAGGAGGGTTCAGAGCCCTGGACTCTTTCAGGAAGTGAACAACGAGGTTGTTCCTCCCTACTGACTGCCCTGCTAGAGGAGCATGGGAGGCCGCTATAGCTGCAACATAGACCTTAAGGGTAGAGGGAGTAAGGCCTCTATTCATTAAGACTTGAAGGAAGGACAATATCTGGGATATGTCACAAGTAAATGGGTTTTCGCCCCGGGCTGTGCACCAGGCAGCAAAGACAGACCATTTAAGGGTGTAGAGACATCTAGTTGACGGAGCTCTTGCTTGTGAGGTGGCGCCTAGTGGAGTGTGATCACTGCCGGTGCTCTGGTTGTGGCGTGGGCTGAGTGGCTGGCAGCGTAGCTTTGGTTGGCTGCTGAGCTGACGCAGGTTTGGGGTGGCTCAAAGTAGAGGAGCTGGAGCGCTTTGGCAGAAAGTGTCGGATGGCCTGGGACGACTTTTGCACAGCTGTGAAGCGTTCAGCAAACCCATCAACAGTGGGGCCAAAGAGACCAGCGGGGGAGACAGGCAAGTCGAGGAAGATGGTTTTGTCCGTGTCCTTGATCTCAGTCAAGTTCAACCACAGGTGGCGCTACAGCACCACCAGGCTGGCCACTGAGTGGCCACTAGCTGTGAGCTCACTCTCATCTGAGCGCTGAGATCCTCTGCCCCACTGTTTTTCCCTCACAGGCTCCTGGGAGGAAATAAAGGGGAGGGCGTGACGACCGGAGTCGCTCTCTGAAAAGAAAGCTATCTGCAAGCACAAGGAGGTCAGACTCATGTTGTCGCAGTGAGAACAGGTCATTTCAGCTTGTGATTTCCCCAGACATCGCATACACTCACTGCCCATCATCAGCGTGCAGAAGAGCTCTGCATGTGCCACAGCCATGGTGCAATATTTGCAACAATGTCACAGAAAATTAATTTGCTCTTAGAATTTAGCGCTTTTAGATTCCAACTGCGGCCACAGAAGGAAATACCGGGATATATGCGCTCAGTGCTGCAGGCGGCTCGGGAGCAAAGCGCTGGCCAGGCTGCTTGAGCAGAGCTGGAGAACAGAGCTGCTTGAGAGCGGTGAACTGAATATTGCTGGAGTAGGTGCAAAAGTTGTCCTTAATCAGAAAGTTGTCCTTAATCTGTTTATTTAAACCCACTGAAGTCGGTGACTAAGTAAAGATGGCAGAGTCAAGAACCTTGTCTCCTTAGGGACTCCAAAAAACACGATTCCAAAAAAAGTTGGGACACTGTACAAGTTGTGAATAAAAAAGGAATGCAATAATTTACAAATCTCATAAACTTATATTTTATTCACAATAGAATATAGATAACTTATCAAATGTTGAAAGTGAGACATTTTGAAATGCCATGCCAAATATTGGCTCATTTTGGATTTCATGAGAGCTACACATTCCAAAAAAGTTGGGACAGGTAGCAATAAGAGGCCGGAAAAGTTAAATGTACATATACTGTAAGGAACAGCTGGAGGACCAATTTGCAACTTATTAGGTCAATTGGCAACATGATTGGGTATAAAAAGAGCCTCTCAGAGTGGCAGTGTCTCTCAGAAGTCAAGATGGGCAGAGGATCACCAATTCCCCCAATGCTGCGGCCAAAAATAGTGGAGCAATATCAGAAAGGAGTTTCTCAGAGAAAAATTGCAAAGAGTTTGAAGTTATCATCATCTACAGTGCATAATATCATCCAAAGATCCAGAGAATCTGGAACAATCTCTGTGCGTAAGGGTCAAGGCCGGAAAACCATACTGGATGCCCGTGATCTTCGGGCCCTTAGACGGCACTGCATCACATACAGGAATGCTACTGTAATGGAAATCACAACATGGGCTCAGGAATACTTCCAGAAAACATTGTCGGTGAACACAATCCACCGTGCCATTCGCCGTTGCCGGCTAAAACTCTATAGGTCAAAAAAGAAGCCATATCTAAACATGATCCAGAAGCGCAGGCGTTTTCTCTGGGCCAAGGCTCATTTAAAATGGACTGTGGCAAAGTGGAAAACTGTTCTGTGGTCAGGTCAGATGAATCAAAATTTGAAGTTCTTTTTGGAAAACTGGGACGCTGTGTCATCCGGACTAAAGAGGACAAGGACAACCAAAGTTGTTATCAGCGCTCAGTTCAGAAGCCTGCATCTCTGATGGTATGGGGTTGCATGAGTGCGTGTGGCATGGGCAGCTTACACATCTGGAAAGGCACCATCAATGCTGAAAGGTATATCCAAGTTCTAGAACAACATATGCTCCCATCCAGACCTCGTCTCTTTCAGGGAAGACCTTGCATTTTCCAACATCACAATGCCAGACCACATACTGCATCAATTACAACATCATGGCTGCGTAGAAGAAGGATCCGGGTACTGAAATGGCCAGCCTGCAGTCCAGATCTTTCACCCATAGAAAACATTTGGCACATCATAAAGAGGAAGATGCGACAAAGAAGACCTAAGACAGTTGAGCAACTAGAAGCCTGTATTAGACAAGAATGGGACAACATTCCTTTTCCTAAACTTGAGCAACTTGTCTCCTCAGTCCCCAGACATTTGGAGACTGATATAAAAAGAAGAGGGGATGCCACACAGTGCTAAACATGGCTTTGTCCCAACTTTTTTGAGATGTGTTGATGCCATGAAATTTAAAATCAACTTATTTTTCCCTTAAAATGATACATTTTGTCAGTTTAAACATTTGATATGTCATCTATGTTGTATTCTGAATAAAATATTGAAATTTGAAACTTCCACATCATTGCATTCTGTTTTTATTCACAATTTGTACAGTGTCCCAACGTTTTTGGAATCGGGTTTGTACTACAAATGTACTTGCTTGTATTTAAGTATTTTTTTTTAATGCACTCAAGTAATGCACTTTTTTTTCACCTGGGAGTGTTTCCCAAATTTGATGACTGATGATCCGAAAATAAGTTGACTATTAAAAAGACCAGCTGAAAAAAACTGAATCTGAAAAGAATGATTTTATGCCAAAGTCTGTGAAACGAGTATGACTTGCAGAACTTTATAAGTTAAAATACTCCCCGAGGGAAAATATGAATATAACAAAACATGTAAATGAACAATACACTAACCCAACTGATAAACTGCTGGCAGATCTTCTCTTTGTCAAGTAGGTAAATTTGATATAATTTTCAGCCATTTTACAAAACTACCGCAGATTAGCATTAGTTCGGCTGATGGTTAGTTCCTTATGTTTTCTAAAAATAATAATTAAGGTAAATTAATTAATTGATTCATTGTATTTCAAATCAATAAATCAGATGAGAGTATTTTATCAGTAATTTGTATTACTGTCATCATCATTATGAATCCTTTTCGGATATTTGAAAAATGCCAGCAAATTAAGCTACCTTTTGCTAAAATGCTAAAATCTTTTATCTTCAAACTTCAAGCTTATCTCCAAACTCGGTCCTGGAGGGCCACTGTCCAGCAGAGTTTAGCTCCAACCCCAATTAAACACACCTGAACCAGCTAATCAAGTTCTAATTAGGCATACTAGAAACTTCCAGGCAGGAGTGTTGAGGCTCTGCAGGACCGAGTTTGGACACCCCTGCTCAATGGGTTGTGGAGTTATAATGAGTTTTTGTTTTGTAGTGCCCCCTAATGATGGATTTTTACAAACCTTGGTGTCATTCCCACAGGATTTTGTGAGACTATTGTCCCAGAAGACAATTTTGTACTTTTTAAAGTTAAATTCATCAATCTGGTTCACTTTTACAATTAAGAGCTCCACTTTAAAGAGGACTCAACCCTCTTTTTAGTTGTATATAGAGTCTCAATCTACATTACATTCACAATGGTGTTTTAGGAAGCCAAACAAATACAATATAATAATAATAAAAATATATATAAAAATATAAAAATATTATTATTACTATGACAGTAATAGCCATGTATTATATATATATATATAAATGTAATATAAATAAAAATGAGTATTTCATAAATTCGCTGCATTCATTCACTGTGAGTCGTACTGAGACATAAAAAACACTGGAGCAGATTGCGTGAGCAAAGTGTGCACTTCAATTTGAAACATGCAGCACAAAGACTTTTACACATAACCCTGTTAAAATCCCAGAAAATTTGGTTTAGGGTTTCATGGCCCTTTAAGCTTGGCCATTGCATTCAGCAGCTATAGGTAAACTCATAATAGTGGACGTTGTCTGACCAGTTAATTAACTTATATCTTTGCAATGCTTCTATGAATCATAATTCCTTTAATAACTTTGCCAGCACTGCCCCTAGCTGCTGCCTGCCTATTTTGGTGAAGATTGGACAAAAAGCCTAAGAGGAGCTTGAAAAAGTAGGCTATGTTAATAAGAAAATTCAAAATGGTGGAAAAATTTTATAGGTAGAAATAAAGTCGATGATATACATGTGTTGGGCTTGAATAAAGAATTCTGGAAAAAGATTTTTGTTTCTAGCTCTAAAGTTATGATCCAAGACGCAAATTGCCTTATTGCGCCACCTAGAGTCGGACGAGTGTGCTCGACTGGAACCATCCTGTCTTTCTGACGCTCCTAGACTTTTAGGGCAGAAAAATAATGAAGAAGAAAATCAGTAGCCTACAAACACACAATAAACACTTTCTTTGCTTGTATGTGTAAAAAAAAAAATTATTTGACTTTTTCTTCCCTTGTTTCCCTTCCCCTCCTCTCTCGCGCTCTCCTTTATTTTATTGTGTCCTTTCGAAGCGTGTATGGTCGGTTCTGCCCACTTCCATCGCTGATTCTCATTAGATTCGACACTCAGCGTGTAATTGGTCGAGGGCTGATGACTCACTCCGACAGGCTGTTGGGAGGAGGCAGTGCACTCTCTCTCAGAGGAAAATGAAAGCATCTTCCTCACTGCAAACACTCTTCATAACGCTGAATCCTACATAATAATCCTAACAACCGAAAAGAAGGTAAAACATTCCCAGAACCCCAGGCTCATTCCCTGTCTGAGACAAGGAAGACTGCTGCCAGCTACCATCCCTTCAGCAATCATAAAACCTGCATCACACTGTACAGACAGGAAAACACCAACAAGCGAGAAAAAGGGAGAAAGAAATCAAGGTAAGTATAAAACCCTGTGTGACTGATGGCACAGATTCTGAGAGGAGCAGAGAGAAATATTAAAATATAGTGATTATAACCCTATCGTACTGTGCATGAAAGGAGATGAAAAAATATGAAGAGAGTACTGAAATAGATCAGGTTTATATAGGTGTTATGTCATGTATATGATTAATTAGTTTGAGTGTGAACTGCAGCTGGTTGTTATAATGGGAAATCAGAGAAGTTTGCAGAATTTATTTATTTCTGCGATGTTATCAGAGCATATTGCGCAGTTATGTGCTTTTAATGGAGTGTGTGTGTGTGTGTGTGTGTGTGTGTGTGTGGGAGAGAGAGAATAGAGAGAGAGACAGAAAGAGATGCTTCCCCATATGAGTGGACATGCGCTTTGAATGTGCCATCAGCTGTGATTCTCTGAATATTTCGGGTTATGCATAAAGGTGTCATGATTGTGTGTGTGTGTTGAGATATAAGATTGATAGTTTGTGATGGTTTGAATAAAGATGTGTGTAATGTAATTGGTGTTCATTAAAATGAGTCAAAATGCTGTATGTGCGTATAAAACAGTTTCAGTTGACCTGCACCAGAGCGCGCGCGTATGTGTATGATGTAATGGCATGTGTGTACTTTAAACTACAAAAATATTCATTGCAGGTGTGCGCATATTTTACCTGCCTGTGTTTGTAATGTTACTCAGTTTGTGCAAATGGTGTGTAGTGTGCACATCTTTGCCTTTGAGCGTTGAGATATGTGTGTGCCAGGCAGGGGTTTGTTTGTGTGTGTGTGTTGTGTGTTGTGGTGTGTGTTCATGCCTGCACAGCTCCGTAATGGAGTGGGTGGAAGTGAGAGATGGTTCAGCTTGTGCAAGAGCAGAATGTGAGTGTGAGTGTGTGTTTGTGTGAGAAGATGCTGTGAAAGCGGCACACAGAGATGAGTGTTAAATGAGCTGATGTGAATTTAGCACGTTCTCCTCCTCCTCATATCCTCAGTGTTTCAAATCGTTTATCTAGAGGGAAAGATCTTTGTGTCTGCTGGTGTCATTACTTCTATCTGCTTCACATATTTCATGGATTACCACAGACAAATTGGACAGACATGTTTCCATCATATGCACGCAGTGATTGGTTGAGGGGTTATGTAACTTTTCAGATTGGTGCCTTTAATGTAACATGTCATGTGTAAAATGTATAATGTCATTTCTAATAAAAAGACAAGTGACGGCATGCGAATTATATCCACATTCAATAATTATTCCATTTTCAAAAAAAAAAAAAAAAATCAGTTCTGTGAAATCTTGCACATTTAGGTAATTTCAAATAGAATTTTACAGAAATTAATAAGTTAACTAATTTCTGGGGCATTTACAGTAGTGACCCGAGGTAACGTGTTTTTTAAAATCTTTTAAAGTAAATGCTGCCTGTGGATAAACACAGACAAACCCTTATTCCCAAATAAACACGTATAACGTCAATAAGGAAGTTTGCATCAAGATAAATTAGGCTAATATTAATAACTGAGAATCCTCACTCTAAAGGACAGGAGGAGGGCGATTGTGTCTCATAATGTGTCCAAACACACACTTGGTGAGGAGAGCAATGAAAGACGGCGTCATTTCCTCTTTATCCTCACTGAATGTTACCATGACAACACTGCACTGTCTCTATCACCGTGTTAGTAGTTCTTATGATGAAATGTCTTATGTATTGATTTTAATTGAACTGTTTCTCAGTTTTGTTGACTTTGCTGGACCCTGCAGATTTGGCTAGCACATCTAATAAACACATTTCTTTTTTGTAAGCTTTTGCAGACTACATATTAAAATATTTTTCATGCATGATGGAAATGTGTGTAATATATTCTACAGTTATATGTGCCCTCGAACTCTCCCACCCTCTAGCTTTAAAGGGGACATATCATGAAAATGACTTTTTCCGTGTTTAAGTGCTATAATCGGCTCCCTGGTGCATCTTCCAAACCAGAAAACATAAAAAGGGACAACCCAGTAACTTCCCTTCTCTATTGACGTATGATATCACCGCCCCTTAATCTGCACGTTTCCACCGCCGACACCGCCGTTGTTTTCGCAAGCAACAGCATTGTACCAGTAACACTGGTCCTGGAGTGCAGCTGTCCTGCGCAGTTTAACCACAGCCCTGAATGTCTTCAGGATTACCCCTTATTTACACCGCACACGTCTGCGGCGTTACGGCTCTGGTGAGGTTTTGTTCCGTCCTCTATGTGGTGTCAACTCACACCAGAAGCATTTCAGAAGCAAAGCAGCCAGACCACGAGATTTGACTGTCCGACATTGTTTTCCATGATTTTTCGTGTTTTTAATGGCTAAATGGTTATATTTTGTACAGTTTTATTGTGTTTATTTGCCACTTGTTTGCCACCTGATGTCACCTGTTGGAGTTTGGGTTCCTTGCCGCTGTTGCCTTTGGCTTGCTTAGTTGGGGACACTTGACATTTGACTTGACATTTGATATTCAACAGTTGACACTATTCTTTAAGAGTTGCTGTGCAGCCAAAATAATGTACCAGTTATCAATGTAAAGCTGCTTTGACACAATCTGCATTGTAAATAGCGCTATATAAATAAAGGTGACTTGACTTTATTGCTATGCCCTACTTTGTTTTGCTGTAGCCTACAGACGAAGTTAATACGCTTAAAAGTCCAGTTATGTACGACAAGGATAAAAGATTTTTTACGTTTTTCAACTTCAAATCTCTTGTCATCAATTTCTGGCCTCCTAGTGATGTGAAATATGATCGTGAGTCTACACAGGGTGATTATTTTGACTTCATTTTGCATTCGAACTGCGCGACTTGGACGCGTCGTCCGTCAAAAATAGACTTGGTGCCTATCTTTAGCGAAGCAGTGCGACGACCCGCTTCTGCGACGCTCATGAAACGTGCCGCAGCATGGCTGGTGTAAACACAATTGACTAGTGGTCGCGGTTAACTCCGGTGTCCGTGTCGGAGTTGAACGCGCCACAGACTTGTGCAGTGTAATAAAGGGTTACTAAAGCTACATGAAGGAAGGTGAGTTGGGTTGGAACAAAACTCTGCAGGCAGCAGGACTCAAGAACAGCCATCCCCGAGCTCCTGATATCTCTCAGCTATGTAAACATTATCACTGATCTGTTAACAGCCACCCCTGCATAAACTCTGGCCACCCTTGTGGCCACCCCAGTATGATTTTGCATTGGGTACTATTAATTTAAATGCATAATGTAAATTCACAAGTTCATGAAGTGAAAGAAAATAAAATGCCACCAAAAAAGATAGATTGACTGACGCCACCAGAGTAGCTGTTTCACTGCCACCAAGAGTCTAATAGTAATGTCTACAGACCTGAATTTCAAATGTTATTTATACTGTGAAGAGGGTAGGTTAGGGGTGTGCGATATATTTAGTCTACGATTTTATCATAATTGTTGTTTTAACGATGCTCAATCGATCTGACATCCCTGTATGTGATGTTGTCTTGTAGATTAGACTAGTGTCGGTGCGCATTTAGAGTGCACGCTTTCACTGTGTTAATAAATATCACATGAAGAGTGCCGTTTTTCTCCAGATATCAGCATAACAAATGATATATACATTTTATTTATGTTTACATTTTAGACATCATTGCCTGTTTCTGCACAATTTCGCCAATGAATATAGTTCAGATCAAATCCTGAGCGTTGTATTGCGTCCCTGAGCAACAAATGGCGCTGTTTCTTTACTGAATGAATCAGCTTTTTGAATGAATAAGTTGAATCAATGAAAATTGGAAAAGATAGGCTACAAGTGACGACGAGGGAGCTTCAGTTGAACAACAGTGAACTGCGGTCAGATGAGATGTTGTCATACTATGTCAGTAAAATTCAGAAAAAAGAACAGGTCCAATCAGCTGTTATTCTGTGCTCGCGGCGCGCACTCAAGAATTGCATGAGCAAATGCGCCGGCGCGCTCTGCATAATTACTTTATTATAGCTTAAATAAAGCCCAAAAGAATACGAGCAATGACCGTCATTGCTCTGTTGTAAGTTAAGTCATGAAATTACCACACATGCGATTAAAGCTGCCTCAAAACTGTGAATGCATGTATTTGTTAACATGGTTTTAAAGCTATTGTTATCCAATTTGTTGGCCTTAAAACGTCTTAAAAATGCACATATGTACACCAGAGAAATCAAAATTTTCTCGGGGGACCATGCCCCCGAACCCCCCTAGCAAACTATATTTTATATGACCTCGGTAATTATGAAACCATCATGCAATCTGAGGTAAATGTGTATTTCTACAAATGTGCACACTTTTGGACTAAAACGGTGTAGGTATGTGTATGCAAATAAATGGGACCGAACACGACTTTGCATGTATGTATATGTATATACATATAGGCCATTATATATATATATATATATATTTTTTTTTTTTTTTTTTTTTTTTTTTTTTTTTGCCACCCCAAGACTTGCTGTGGCCTCATCTGGCCACCCCTATTAAAATTTTCTGGGGGCACCACTGACACGAGGGTCAGTGAAACAAACAGGATTTGCACAGAAGTTGATTCTCAAAGATGGATCGATACCAACTGTTCATGATCCAATTTCATATATATTTCGTGATGTTTGCAGATTGTCTTTCTGAATGTTTTTCGTTGGTATGTTGCTAATGTTCTGTTAAATGTGGCTAAAGTTACCATTGTTTCTTACCGTATTCATGGAGACTAGAGTCACGTCGTCATTTTCATTTTTAACCTGAAAACGCTTGCAGTCTGTATAATTCATAAACGCATCTTTATTCTTATTGAGTCTACGACAGTGTAGCTTTAACCACGTTAGCCGCGCAGCACGCCATCAAACTCATTCAGAATCGAATGTTAGCAAACATCTGCAAAATACATCCCATACCTACGTGATCTGATATGCTGTATCACAAACAGTTAGTAATGATCCATTTTGAGAGTTATATTTGCTTTGTGAGCTTCTCCTGTATTGTTTGTGTATTGGAATCGCGAGCTTGGGGGCGAGGAGCCCGAGCTAATTTGCATTTAAAGGTACACATACCAAATCAGCGCATTTTTTTTCTCTCATCCAAAAATGGGCAGATAAAACATGGTACAATAAAAAATCCATGGGGTATTTTGAGCTGAAATTTCACAGACACATTCTGCAGACACCAGAGACTTATATTACATCTTGTGAGGTCCCCTTTAAAATGAATTGTCTGGGTATCAGTCCTCATATTTCCTCAGATGAAGGAGGTTGTGGCAGAGTTATGCAGCATCTCGTTCCCTAATTATGAAATGTTCCTATAAGGTCACTGCAACTTCTTTAAGCTTTGTGTTATTGCAGTCGATTTCTCCTTTTCTTTTCAGTCACAGGATGATGGCAGGCTGCAGTTTATCAGGTTTAATCATTTGGATGTGGAATGGACTCCCGGTTCCCTGGTCTTATCTGTTTGAACAGCAGTCGGTTCATTGTGTCAGTCTGTGCGAAGTGTACAGGCCGATAAACTGGTTGTTACTCAGTAGCATGTTGCTGTGTTGTAGTCATAGGTCTAGTTTGCGGGTGGGACATGTCCCCACCACTTTTTGTTGCCGCTGTTAT
Organism: Megalobrama amblycephala; assembly: GCF_018812025.1. Classification (NCBI taxonomy): domain Eukaryota; kingdom Metazoa; phylum Chordata; class Actinopteri; order Cypriniformes; family Xenocyprididae; genus Megalobrama; species Megalobrama amblycephala. The sequence continues at coordinate 40,588,182 of NC_063055.1, forward strand.
CAGTGGCGCAACAGTGTTCTCTTGACGTTAGAGCGCTGCACACTGCGCTGTCTTCACACGGACGAGCGCTTCAATCTATCGCTTAACGCCAGTGTGGAGACTCTCTATTCGTTCCGGTGAAATCACAAGACAAAATGCACACCAACGTGTCCCTAGCTGCTTTTAATATATACAATCACTTATGAACATCTTTCATTTTCATGTTCATATAAAATGATTAGTTTTAATGAGAAAATAATCTTAATATTAGCTTTAATGAGACAAAAAAAAAACAGAACCTCTGGCACGTTTAACAAGAATTCTACCACTAGTCCATCGGGACAATCTAATTCTTTATGTGGATCCATGTATTTATTGACTAATGTAAATACTCTCGAGACTAACAGTATATTGTATTATAGGAGATGTAAGGATGAAACTATTGTATTAAACATGAGGTCTATGTCTAAATACATTTTGTGCATTTATAATTGTAAAAATACAATTACAATACACCAACCCACCACTTGTCTTTACAGAAAACGTACACAGTTTTTCAAGACAATCAGCTTTTGCGCTGCTCTTCACAAACGTGTGGTTGTAAAGTATATAAACAAGGTTTAAAATAGACGATGGACATCTGGTCTCTAAGACAACAATAGCTTTAGCTGCATTTGTTGTGGAACTGGCTAACTGGCACATCGACTGAAATGGCGATTTGCTCAAAAATCATAAAAAATAAACTGTGTGACACTTTCTTTCTTCTTTTGGAGGATCATGAACAGTTGGTACAGATCCATCCTTGAGTAACAATGTTTTAGTAAAGCCTGCATTGTATTGCCCCTCGTTCACTAAGCAGTATGGAGTGAAATGTTATGCGTAGACATAAACACATTTAGGCAGATTTTGGGGCGCATTACCTTCAAAAATAAAACGAATCCACTGCGTCCTCAGTGGCTCAGATGTTGGGAGAAAATGAAGAGTCTTATGTTCAGTCTTGTATTCTAAAACAGAACACCAGGATTACTTACAAGACATTGTTGATGCTAGGGCTGCACAATACTGGAAAAACTGACATTGCAATATTTTGTTTTTCTGTGATAAAACATTCACCAGATGACTTAAATGGCTCTATTTGGAAAGAATTAATCATTCTAGGATGATTGGGGTGATTTTGTAGTGAAGTGAATATGCATAGAAAATAATTAAATTACAAGCATAGATAAATATAATAGAACAAAGATGAAATAAATAGTGCTTTATATATTTCAGGTAAGTCTAATAGTATTCAGGTACAGAAATTGAATCAAATGTAAAATAATACTGCATAGTCTCACTGTATAAATTAAATATAATTAATCTGTGTTAAAATTACAAAGTGTTTTTTCTCTTTGTCTTTTGTTGTTTGATTAACATTCCTGTCACAGAAAACAGCAGGGGCTACTGTCACTTTAAGAACGAATGCGCGGCGCGGATCCGAAATACTGTTACACATCCGGTTTTCTTTCTCAGTTGTTTCGTTCACCTAAGCCATATTCAGTTGTGTTTACCAGGATAGGCAATCTTTTATGTGCATTTAGATTTTTTTTTTTTTTTTTTGCATGTATGTGTCCGTTCAGGCACAAATAGACACGGAATAGAATAGCATGTTGTGTTCATGTGCGTCTGCGTGGCTGTGTGTGTGTGTGCCTGTGCGCACTTAAAACAGCCACACTTGGGCACGTTCAGAATTGAGTTCTCTTTTGTGTCTTCCTGCGCTCAAATGGTTTAAAATCTCTTGAATGTTTGAACTGACAGGATTCAAATGATAAACTTTCATTGTATATATGTGCTATTAATCAGAGAATCGCGTGCGTTTTGAACCGTGCTGGATTTACGATCTCTATACTAGACGTTGCACATCCTGCGATGTGACTATCGCGGATGCGCACATCACGATTTCAATGCTAAAACGATATATCGTGCAGCCCTTGGCTGGTTGTGTTCACACACTGCCAACACACATTTATGTCCAAACACCATGTAAAAGTGGATTTTGCATAATATGTGCCTTTTAACTAAACCAGGAGCAAAATCCATACAAGATGAGATCACCAATAAGGCCTACAAAACACCAATCTGCTTGAGTGATATTAAAGCCATCAACAAAACTACCCTGAGAGTCAGAATTCTCTTGACTAGAACTGTTCACACAGAGTCCCTGTCAAACCTTCTGAGACTACAGATAAGTCCCAAGAAGGAACACAAGCGGGACGTGAAGGTTTCGACCGCCTCATCCCATGCATGAAATGGGAGACAAGCGAATGTCTCTCTAACAAAACACCCTCCGTTGGTTTGGGGTGCCAGCCCTCTATTTCCTGACCTGTCCGTCGGGAAATTCCAAAATGTGTTTTTTTCACACAGTTCAGTTCATGGAGCTCTCTGTTAACAATCAGGTGTGTTAGATAAGAGAGAATACAAGATGTTCAGAGTGGTGTGATATGACCCACCTCCAAACCCACATTTTTCTGAACGGAGAAGTCTCGCCTGACTCGTACTGAAATGATGCTTTACATTTCCGGTCTCCAGTGTTTCTAGTCAAATTAGTGTATTTTCCAAGCTGATAATAATGTATTGTTAAACATATGAAAATGGTTTTAAAAGCATGGCTCCACAGCGCCATCGCTTTATAGTGTAGCAATGACTGTCTTTTGTTACTGCCTCACTCATCAAAGTTTAATGAGTTGACATGAAGCTGTGAGAAGTTACGGAAAACATAAGAGGGCACATATCCTACACTCAGCTCAGCATGAAATTCATGGGATTTTGTCCTCAACCCAAGTACTGCAAGCCATGCTCATTTTCTCTTGCCAGTCTAGCATAAAATGCAAGGCATACAGCGCTGTATACGGACATTATCTTCAGATTCGCTGGTGCTAAAAACATATTTTCCAAGAATTTCTTCAGTTTATTGCTGTTATGTAGCAGCACAGCACAGCTTAACCCTGCACACATTTTTACTTATAGTAATGTTCAAAACGTTTGTTTAGATGATTCAGATGCTCTTTTAACCCCGGTTTGACAATGTGATCCTACGGAGCCCGGAACAGGACAGCATCCAAACGGAAGTTGGAATTCCTCATGGCGGCGCTCATCGTTTACTCAGGAAAAAGGTGGATAGAAACTCACCCATTCACATCCTCTGAGGCCTTAGAAGGGTGTGCCCATGATACTTTGATTTATCTAAACAAAACATGATACGATTTGTTGGCATAATTATCTGAGGGTACATGACAAATTTTGAGAAAATTCTCAATAAATCCGAAAAAAACGGATTCCTTGGTTCATTTCCAAATCTGCCGATACTGTATTTACCGGGATCGATGAATTGCCTGCCCTCCATTTTGAATTGTCATTTCTTAAATGCTTGGACATATGAGCAAAAAAATTTATAGAGATCATTGTTAACATTTCCTGAAGGTGCCTGAAAACCTTAAAGTCAGCACCCCCTAGTGTTCAAAATGTAATGCCTAAAAAAAAAAGCTTGTAACTTTTAAAAACATTGTCTGAAATGCAGTATCTTTATGTCGAATGTCTCATTTGTCATTTTCCAGCATTCTGCTTGCTGTACTTGTGCTTTTGCAGTGCCTTCAGTGCTTTGCCCTGAATTGCTGTTTGCAATCTTATTATTATTATTATTATTATTATTATTAATCCTCTATCACGAGAGTCTATAGCAGCCCATAGATCTGCTTGTAGGAAAATGATGAAATTTGGCACACTTATTGGGGTGGGCATGAATAGGTCCCCAACCATCAGTGGCACCATCAGTTCAAAAATGTTTTTTTCTTTTGGTTGTAACTTTTAAAACCTTTGTCCTAGAAATGAAATGAGTCAATCTGATTTATCTTCTCATGCTGATCACATTCAATGTCTTACATTAATGTCTTACTTTAACTATGCTCATTCCAGGAATCACCATTTTCAAATTTACAGTTTTTCATTATTTGCTGCTACTTCACATGTTGTCCATTTCTCACCAACATTGGCACCAATGTTCATTAGACAAAGTTGCACAGAGCAGAGTTAACGATGTTGATCAAAATTTAGATGAAAAGGCTGTATCTTTCCAATCCTTCAAACTATCAAAACCAAACATTTTTTTGTCCAGTGTTGTCCAAAATCGTCTCAGATGATCTTTGAACTGAGGTGCACAGAAATTACCAAACAAATTTTCAATATTCTCTGTTACAAAGAAACACCTTTGTGTTTTTCTTCGGTCAGTATTTGTTGTTGTATGCAATGTTAGTCTAACCACTGGCCTTTCATTCTAATGTGGCTCTTCAGCTATCAGGCTAATAGTAAAATGTGAGCGATGTGATGTATATCTACATCGATAATATCGTAATTGTTGTTTTAACAATCTGGAATTATCTATCTAGTCTAGTATGTCCCTCACTTTACCAAAGCCAAACAGAAACACACCCATAGAGTGCACGCATACACTCCGTGATGTTGTCTAGGTTAGTGAGCGTGCACGCTTTCACTGCGCGATTTAATCTATTCAAATGCATTTAGAATAGCCCCATGATTCAAGATAAGGGAAAAAATGCCCCATTGTTTACTACATTGTTTTATATATATATATATACATAATATACTTTAATATAGGTATACGAATTGTGCCGTTTTTCTCCAAGTATCAGTATTACTACAAATACACTTATAAACAAGAAGTTAATAATTAGAGACTTATGTTTTACCCCATAATGTTTTTGTTATATTTCTCCAACGAAAGTAGTTCCAAACAAAGACCACCACAGTTTTGAGTCTCTGAGCAACACGCGACGGTGAATGAATCAGCTGTTTGAACGAGTTGAATGAATCGGTTGAATCTCAATGACTCCCACATTAAGGCAGGCAAAAGTTTCTGAATGAATCGGTGTTTGGATGAATCTGTGTAATCTCAATGATTAACTCATTAACAGTGACTTGCTGCCACCTTCTGCCGTTTTTTTCATTTTTTTTTTTTTTACATTTTTAGTTAAAGTGATGCTGGTCCTTTTTTTAAAATACAGATATAAAAGTTTTATTAAATGTAAAAGTTGTGATGCTATTTTTTGAAACCCTGGATAAAAATGCACATTTTTAAAATGGATGTTCCTTAAATAGTGATTAAATAGTGATTGTGTGCTCCACATTTTCAATGTATCATTGTTTCATTTACTGTTTTTATGAAGGGAAATGAGTTGAGTGTACTGGTGCTGCCCTCCACAACCACCCCATTTTCTCATGTGGCCCCTTGGGAAAATGAATTGCCCACCCCTGCTTTAGTGTGTACAATCTCACTTTGGAAGATCTCCTTGACATCAGGACAAACATGTGTCCTCTGCAGGGCACTGTGTTAAGTAACTGGGTTCTAGTCTAAAGGTTGGGTGTTCAAATCTTACATGCTACAACATCTGTACCATTTCTATTATCTCATGTACGTTCTATTTCGTCTCTCATTTGTGTTCCGTCAGCTCACTATTTTGCTTAAAACTATTAAAAACTAGCAAAGATGATAATTAGCATACAGTTTGAATTGGCGGTATAGTTCAGTTGTGGGCAACAGAAGGCTAGAGGGCGGGGCCTGTGGTGTTAAAGTCTAATTAAATTATATTGAACACAAACTGTGCTACAACTGGTGTGAGAAACTTTTTGTGTTAGAAAGGCCGTATGAGAGGGAGTGTCAAATGACTTGTCAGAAATGATATCATCCGCTGAATCAAACCTCATCAGATCGTGTTCTTTTTCTGAAGTAAATTCTTCTAAGCTTTTTGCTCTTCTTTCAAAACCTATGAAATATACCTCCCAAACAAGCCAGCTGGGTATGCTACAGTGGTATAAACATAGCCACTGCTGCTCATTGGATACATGAGAGTAAACATCAGATGAAACAACAAAACATTCCAAGGCACTCGTGTGGTTAAGCGTAAAAGACTTTAATTAACTGGGCTAAGTCATTAAAACATAAAGGGACAGTTTCCAGGACAGGGTTTAAATTAAGCCAGGAGTAGGCCTTAATCTAGAATATTTAATTGTGTTTTATAAAAAGGCTTTTGAAACACAAATTAGGTACACATTACTAACACCTGAACTATGAATTAAATTAACAAAAATTAACAAGATTAATTTAAAACCAACTGTGCTGATCTGTGCCTATAAAACATGGAATGATCCAGGAAATGCTTAAAATTGCATGGAACTGAGAAAAAAATCAGAGGAAAACAATGGCAGCAGAAAAAGACTGAAAAAAATCTTTTAAAGCAAGCAAATTAAACTGCACACATCAGGAAAAGGAATATACATATATATTAGTCATTGTCACAATTATTAGCACTGTTGGTAAATATAAAGAAGGCTGTGAAACTAAATCTGTATTGTTTTATTGTTTATCCTTTTGATTTTTCATTTAAAAAAATCACATAATGAAATAAATGTTTTCTCTAAAACACACTGGCCATTAATCGTACCTCTAGAAATTATTATGAGTAAAATCTCTGAAGTATATTCCCATTCACATTTAGTGTTCACATTTATTCACATTTTACAAGTTTTAGCAGACCAGGATGAAATTGTCCAGCCATGACTTCCTGTTTCACAGGACTATTAATATGAGGGAACAAAAAGGTCATGTTCCTTAATCATCCATCACAGTGAGTAAAACCAACGAATATAGTTCTGATGAGCTTCCCAACTTAGAAAGTCAGAAAATAGCACAAAATAGAAAGTAAAAAAAAAAAAATCCATTTCCACCACCAGGGCAATAATAATAGTGTCTAAAGAGTCAGCTGTAGAATTGCAGAATACTGCTCTCATCCAAAAACACTACTACATCTTGGGTTCAGTGGTCAGATACAACTAAAAACACTCAAGATGGGTTTGGTGCACAGTGCACACACATAGGGATAAAAGTACCCCATGTGTACAATTAAATATACTGCTGGATATTTAATATTGTGGGCTTTTTTGGGACATCTTGTTCAGATACATGGCATCATGGAATCAAATAGATAAAAACCTGACTGCATCTGCTGCAAATCTTATAATGGGACTGTCCAGTTTTTGTTTGGATCTTCCATCAGGACAATAATCCAAAACACTCATCAAAAACAACAAAATGTGTCACTGAGCACTAAATGAAGGTTCTGTCATGGCCATCATCCCCTGACCTGAACCCTATAGACAACTGAAGAGCAGAGTGCATCAACATGGAGCTGGGAATCTGAAGGATCTGGAGAGATTCTGTATGGAGGAATGGTCTCTGTTCTCCAAACTCATCAGGCATTATAGGAGAAGACTCAGAGCTGTTGTCTCGGCTAAAGGAGGTTGCAAAAAGTTTTGAATAAAAGAATGCCATCAATTGTGGCCAATGCATATTAGAGAAAAAAACATTTCAGATTTTTTTTTTTTTTTTTTTTTTTTTTTTCAATGAAAGGTTAGGTTTTTGTGATTATTTTTTCTTCTTCTTTTTTTCCCCCCTCATATTCGCTAAGGGTGCCAATAATTCTGACCACAACTGTATGTATCCATGTGTCTTCTTTGAAACACAAAATTAATCTGAAGTTAAACCTGCCTTCTGGTAGTAGCTCTAGTCTTCCTCCAGGAAATCAGCTTATTAAACTCTGGACTAGACTAAGTCTAGAACTATTTAAAACAATGACAGGGAAAGCATCTGGTTTAAAGTGCCATTTTGATCTAGGACTTAATCTCTGTCTGGGAAACCACCCCTAAAAGTGTTGATCAACACATTTCGGCTTGACACAGCCTTCTTCAGGAGGCACCCTATGAAATATACTATGAAATATATACATTATATGTAAAATGAAATGTAGATGATGCTTTGAGTTGACGTTCGTGTGGCTGACACGATGATTACCGTATATCTGGGTGTGACCACATTCATGAGCTCAAAGACTGTACCTCTCGTTGATTTCATATAGATAACACAATCAAAGAATATTATTTGTATTTGAATTGGTTGTTTTGAAAGTACACATTTCTATAGACAGGGGTTCTCAAGGGTGCACCTGGAGATGTTACTTGGTACTCAGACTTTACACAACACACTTATCCTAAAAGCTGCCCTCATCATTTTCCTCCTGACTGCTCTCCTCACTATCTACTTTTCTCTCGAACATGTTAGATGATGATAAAGATTATTATTATTATTTTACTAACATTAATGACACAGACGACAACAAGAATATTAGGCTGCTGTCACTTTAAGAAGAAAAGCACGGACCGGATAACTGACACACATCCGGTTTCTTTCTCAACTGTTCACTTATGACGTAATCGAAAGAATACTAGCCGAGATGTTGACATAATTTTGTGTGTATGTGTCCGTTCAAGCGCAAGTAAACGCGAAAGAGGAATTAATTCGGTGTTCGAGCGCTATCTCACTCTCTGCGTTGTGCGTTTCGGGGGTGTGAGGCTGTGCGCACAGATAACAGCTTGCGAGTCCTGATTTTCACCTCTTCTTCCATTTTTAAAATCGTTTGAATGTGTTAATTGATGAGACAAAACACGTCCAAATGATAAACTTTCACTCTATGATGGTTAGATTTAGCAGTTAATTTTAATAATGTGCTTCAGAAAGAAGTTCACGGAGACCAAGACAGCTGAAAGCGTGTCCTGTTTGCTTTCTTTATTTTATAAAAAGCACAGCTTATGGTTGTTGTTGCGAGTGTATGCAACTAAAAGTTGAACCTTTACCGATTCAGATGAAATACAAAAACTCTTTAATGTTGTACTCCACACTAAAATTATATCTCCCTTGTCTATTCATTTATTTTTATTTTTTATTTTTTTATTGCCAGGGAGTAGGTTGTTTTTTTGCTTTACATTAATTGTGCTGTTTGAAAATGTACCAAATCAATGAATTTCAATGTCTTTGATTTTAAAAAATAATGAATTTGTGTGATCTCTGTAACCGGTATTATCCTTATGGCTATTTTTTTGCAACATAGACAGTGATTATAATCTGCATTTATAAGTATTGCCCTAAGCCTTCGCACAGTAATTTAAATATGGTAATATCAGTGAGTGATTTGTGGTCCAGAACATGCTTTGCTTTATTCAGTACTGAAATGCTTCTTGGAAGTTTATTGTGTGCATGTTTTATGTGAGATTTCCAGCTTATTTTGTCATCTACTGAAATATCACCCCAAGAAACTTATTTTCATTAACCCTTTCTATATCCACACCATCTGTCTCTATCTGCAGTCATCTATCTTATCACAGTTTACCAAAAAAGTGTCGGTAAGGCCACACTCTTGATTTGGTGATCCTTGATTTGTGTCCCTGTTGTCCACCTCTAACTTAGGGCTGTTGGATCATCTTGCTGTCTATTTTAATATGGAGCTGCCTGGCATGAACACTACATCTTCTCGCATTATTAATTATCACAAATGGAGATCTATTGACCCCTCTGATTTTGCTGAATTCAATTGTTGCTTTTCTCCATTTGATGTGTTGGAAGACAAAGTAATCCTGTTTAATTCTGTTCTCTTGTCTGACCTGGATTTACTTGCCCCTTTGAAATCATGATCTGTTTCCTTTGGATGTTCCTCTCCTTGGAATAATGATAAAAAATTGCAAAAAAGACTAAAATTGCAGCAGCAAGGTCTGCTTATTTTGCACAGATTGTTGATAACAATCAGAATAACCCGAGACAATTGTTCCATTCAATCAACAAACTACTCAAATGTAAGAGTTCTTTGACTGGTTCTGCCTCAACTCACCTTTGTAATACGTTTCTTGATTACTTTAGCTCTAAGATTGATCACACTCATAAATGTATTATTTCTTCTCTTCCTTCGTCTGTTTCTACTTTATCTGCTTCAGAATTTTCTGGTATCCATCTCTCAAACTTCTCCTCAATGGACTTGAATTCTCTTTGCAATGAGGATTCAAAAATGAAAGCTGTCACTTCCATTGTTGATCCTGTACCAACCGGGCTGTTTCAATCGTATTTTACTACTTTATGTCCGTATTATGTCGTATACTTTATCATCAATGATTCTCTGTGTACTGGTGTAGTGCCAGCAGCATTTAAAATTGCTGCTGTGACCCCCGTACCAAAAAAAAATAATAACATCAATTTTGATAATCTCAATAATTTCCGTCCCATATCCAATCTTTCGTTTCTCGCCAAAATTTTAGAGCGAATTGTTGCTAATCAGTTGAATTCTCATCTTACCGCAAACAATCTTTTTGAGCCACTTCAATCGGGATTTCATAAACTCCACAGCACTGAAACAGCTTTAGTTAAGGTCACTAATGATTTGCTAATAGCTTCTGATTCCGGCTGTCTTTCTATTTTGATTCTTCTTGATCTCAGTGCCGCATTCGACACTGTTGATCATTCAGTTTTACTTACTCGGTTAGAGTCTGTGTTTGGTGTTTCTGGGACTGCACTACGCTGGTTTGAGTCTTATCTCTCAGATCGAAAGCAGTTCATTACTATGGGTGGTTGCAGGTCTGATATTGGCGTTGTGAAATCTGGTGTTCCTCAAGTATCAGTTTTGGGCCCTTTACTTTTTAGCATTTACATTTATCCATTGGGTCAACTTTTGAAGATCTCAACTTTCACTTTTATGCAGATGACATTCAGGTTTATGTACATTCAAAACCTGATGTTAATGTGGCTGTGTCTTTTCTTTCTCAATGTATTTCTGAGATAAAAAAATGGATGTCTGGAAATTTCTTGTGTCTGAACAGTGACAAGACGGAGGTAATGCTTAATGCACCCTACCAGACACGTAAGGCTGGGTCTTTAACTTTAAGTGTGGATGGCTCTACACTGGAATTTCAAACAAAATTAAAAAATTCAGGGGTGATATTTTATGCACGTTTAAAAATTGTTCCCCATGTTCAGAACACTGTAAAGACATTCTTTCATCAAAAAATCATTGCCAAATTGCGTCCTATGCTGTCACTCCTGGTGGCTGAAAAGCTGATCAATATCTTTGTGTTTTCTCGCATTGATTATTGTAATGCTTTGCTGGTCGGGGTCTCAAATGCTACCCTAAATAAATTAAAGCTGGTTCAAAATTCAGCCGCCCGAATCCTGTCTGGAACCAGGACAAGGAGATCACATCACTCCAGTCTTGGAGTCTTTACATTGGCTCCCTGTCAGATTTCGGGTGGATTTTAAAGTTCTCATGCTTGTTTATAAAGCTTTGAATGGTTTGGCTCCTCACTATCTCTCTGAGCTTTTAGCCCCTTACACACCTGTGCGTGTTCTCCGCTCTTCGGAAGCTGGCCTTCCTCATACCCGTTTAAAATCTATGGGTGATGGGGCATTTTCTTCAGTCGCTCCAAGACTTTGGAATTCCTTGCCTGCTCGGATTAGGCAAGCAGAATCCCTTAGTGTTTTTAAATCTTCCCTTAAAGCTTATTTCTTTAGGGTAGCTATTACTTGATTATATTGAAATTGAAATTGTCCTCACACGTCCCGGAGCCTTGGTTAAAATTTTAAGTTTCTCACGATTTACAAATAGTTGGAAACATTTGGGATATTGTACAATATCTTTTTAAAGGTGCCCTAGATTCAAAAATTGAATTTACCTCGGCATAGTTAAATAACAAGAGTTCAGTACATGGAAATGACATACAGTGAGTCTCAAACTCCATTGTTTCCTCCTTCTTATATAAATCTCATTTGTTTAAACGATCTCCGAAGAACAGGCGAATCTCAACATAACACCGACTGTTACGTAACAGTCGGGGTGTACGGCCCAATATTTGCATAATGTCAGCCCACGTTCCCAACATTATGAAAGGGATTACACAAGGGTAGCCAGTTAACGTCTGGAGCTGCACACAGCCGAATCATCAGACTAGGTAAGCAAGAACAACAGCGAAAAATGGCAGATGGAGCAATAATAACTGACATAATCCATGATATCATGATATTTTTACTGATATTTGTAAATTGTCTTTCTAAATGTTTCATTAGCATGTTGCTAATGTACTGTTAAATGTGGTTAAAGTTACCATCGTTTATGACTGTCGCGGAGACAAGAGAGCTGTCGCTATTTTCATTATTAAACACTTGCAGTCTGTATAATTCATAAACACAACTTCATTCTTTATAAATCTCTCCAACAGTGTAGCATTAGCCGTTAGCCACGGAGGACAGCCTCACATTCACTCAGAATAAAACGTTAACATCCAAATAAATACTTTGCTCACATAATTCGAAGCATGTATACAGCATGCATGACTAACATCTTGTAAAGATCCATTTGAGGGTTATATTAGTTGTGTGAACTTTGTAAATGCGCTGTAATATAGTCGACAGCTCGTGTGGCAGGGAGCATGTGATTTAAGGGGGCGGTGTCGAGTGTAAATCAGTGCATTGTTAATGATGCCCCAAAATAGGCAGTTAAAAAAATTAATTTAAAAAAATCTATGGTGTATTTTGAGCTGAAACTTCACAGACACATTCAGGAGACACCTTAGACTTATATTGCATCTTGTGAAAAAGCATTCTTGGGCACCTTTAAGTATTTGGCATTGTGATGAACACCATAGCGAATACAAAAAATCTGAAACATTTAAATACTGTTTATAAACAGAAAAAAGGGCAGCTGCTTTGTTTATGAGGTTTCCGGGGTAACAGCTGCATTTCTGCTGTTTACTCAGATTGATACCTGATATCCTCTGGGTCGGGGTCACTCTTTCAGCAGCACTGTGCAAGGATACCAAAATTATGGTATTTCCACTCGACAGTGAATGTATGACTCCACTATTTAATGTATTTTGATCATGATCACAATTCTCTCGATTAATTTAGCATAATGCGATATTGGCCCATTTGATATTTCCATTATCTTGCACTGGTAACAAGCCTCTAAGAGCTTTAATGATCAGTGTTTCCAGATGTCAAGACTTTAAATTCTGCAATCAGAGCTATTCTCATACATGAATATTTTATTTAATCTTCCCAACCTGGTAACCATGCACATTCACCCTCTTTCCATTGTGAAAAAAGCACAGATTATCTAAAAACACTGACTAACATGTATGGTGGAGTTTAGCCATCTCTACTGAGAAATTCTGCTCAAATTAATGTGTAATACAGCCTTATGGGACCGCTAGTGCCACTAAATCCACAAGCATACTCTATTCCAGAGTAGAATTTTTTTTTTTTTTGTAGTTTTAACTGAAAATCTTTACCATAATTATATTAGTAATTTCACTGGTTTAGATTCTGATAGAAGCTTCTTGCTTGACCAGTTTTCATAATTCAAAGAGTATGTTAATTTATATGACAAACATAAAAGTCATCAAGTTACTGTCACGGGCACACAAGAACAAGATGTTGTGATCCAGTTGCAGCATAAGTATTTATTGGGGAATCCAGAAACATATATCCAAAGACAGGCAGGGGTCAAAATCCAGAATATCCAGTCCATGAAACAAAAGCCAGAGAAACAAAAGTGCACGTAACAAAATACAACGAACCACAACCAAGGACAGACACAACTAAGATTAAATAGACAAACACTAATGAACAAACACAAGACAGCTGGGTGCAATGATGAATGGTAATTAGTCCAGGGAGTGTGTAAGGAAATGTAGTTCATGAAATGAGTGAAACAGTGAGTCCGGGAAGGAGTGCCCTCTAGAGGCTGAAGGGCACTCTCACAGGTGATCGTGACATTACCCCCCCTCAAAGGAGCGGCTACCAGACGCTCCACCAGACAAAAAACAAAAACACAAAAAACTCAGGAGGGAGGTGGACAGGAGGAGGATCAGGGGGAGGGATGGTGGGCCAGATCCAGGGTGCCCAACTGATAGCCAGGGCGGTGCTGGAGGAACTGACCAGGCTGGTTCCAGTGGTTCTGGAGTCCTGGCTGAGTGCCAGGGCGGCGCTGGAGGAGCTGACCAGGCTGGTTCCAGCGGGTCTGGAATCCTGGCTGATTGCCAGGGTGGTGCCGGAGGAACTGACCAGGCTGGTTCCAACTGTTCAGACGGCCTGTGCAGTGGCGGCAGGGCAGAAAGCCTGGGCGGCGGCGGCAGGGCAGAAGGCTTGGATGATGGCGGCAGGACAGAAGATCTGGGTGGTGGCGGCAGGGCAGAAGGCTTGGACGGTGGCAGCAGGGCAGAAGGCTTGGATGATGGCGACAGGGCTGGCCAAGGGTGCTTCGTGGCCGTATCAGGGACGGCAGCGGGTTCAGACTGGAACTGCTCAGGGACGGCAACGTGCTCAGACTGGAGCTGCTCTGGGAAGGCAGCGTGCTCAGACTGGGACTGCTCTGGGACGGCAGCGTGCTCAGACTGGGGCTGCTCTGGGACGGCAGCGTGCTCAGAATGGGGCTGCTCTGGGACGGCAGCGTGCTCAGAATGGGGCTGCTCTGGGACGGCAGCGTGCTCAGACTGGGGCTGCTCTGGGACGGCAGCGTGCTCAGACTGGGGCTGCTCTGGGACGGCAGCGTGCTCAGACTGGGGCTGCTCTGGGACGGCAGCGTGCTCAGACTGGGGCTGCTCTGGGACGGCAGCGTGCTCAGACTGGGGCAGCTCTGGGACGGCAGCGTGCTCCGGCTGGGGCTGCTCCGGCGGAGGCGGCAGGGCGAGGCGCTTCGTTGGCGCCGGCAGGGCGAGGCGCTTCGGTGGCGCCGGCAGGGCAAGGCGCTTGGAGAACCAACGAACAACCTCTAGAGTGGCCTCCAGGCCTTGTAGGATGGAGGAAGCCCTTCTCCTCCTCCTCTGCTTATGAGGGTGAGGCGGTGGCTCACCCAAAATGGACTCACTGGCTGGAGTGGGCTCTGTAGTAGACCCACTGGCAGGAACGGGCTCTGGAGTGGACTCACTGGCTGGAGCGGGCTCTGAAGTGGACTCACCGACTGGAGCGGGCTCTGAAGTGGACTCACTGACTGGAGCGGGCTCTGAAGTGGACTCACTGACTGGAACGGGCTCTGGAGTGGACTCACTGACTGGAACGGGCTCTGGAGTGGACTCACTGACTGGAACGGGCTCTGGAGTGGACTCACTGACTGGAGCGGGCTCTGTAGTGGACTCACTGACTGGAGAGGACTCACTGACTGGAGCGGACTCACTGACTGGAGCGGGCTCTGTAGTGGACTCACTGGCTGGAGCGGGCTCTGTAGTGGGCTCACTGGCTGGAGCGGGCTCTGTAGTGGACTCACTAGCTGGAGCATTCCTCCTCCGCCTCCTTTTCTTCCGTGTGGGAAGCGAAGATTCAGCGCCCATCTCCTCAGTGATCTCAAGAACGGACTCACGAGCTGGAACGGGCTCTGGAGTGGACTCACTGACTGAGTGTCTAGGTGAGGCCCACTCTATCCGATGGCGGAGATAAGCGGCAAACTTCCAAAAGTCTAAGCTCCGTAGCCCTTCCATCTCACAATGAGACAACGGCTCGTCAAGGCAACTATTAAATAAGTCTTTCATAGCCGCGTCATTGTAATCCAGCCCCACCGCCATCACCCAAAAGACCTTAGCAAAGCACCCTACCTCCCATCCTTCTTGCCGTAGGGCTCTCAATGTCCGAATTTGAGCCATCCGTTCCTTAGTGCGGGTCTGGAAAGGGATCCGGAAATCCATGCTGCTGGATCAAAAGTGGTGGTTCGTTCTGTCACGGGCACACAAGAACAAGATGTTGTGATCCAGTTGCAGCATAAGTATTTATTGGGGAATCCAGAAACATATATCCAAAGACAGGCAGGGGTCAAAATCCAGAATATCCAGTCCATGAAACAAAAGCCAGAGAAACAAAAGTGCACGTAACAAAATACAACGAACCACAACCAAGGACAGACACAACTAAGATTAAATAGACAAACACTAATGAACAAACACAAGACAGCTGGGTGCAATGATGAATGGTAATTAGTCCAGGGAGTGTGTAAGGAAATGTAGTTCATGAAATGAGTGAAACAGTGAGTCCGGGAAGGAGTGCCCTCTAGAGGCTGAAGGGCACTCTCACAGGTGATCGTGACAGTTACCTTTTATTTGTTTTATTTCTATAGCGTTTTATATACAATACAGATTGTTCCAAAGCAGCTTTACAGTGATTATAATGATGGAAATAATGATCAATGATGCAAACAGAGTACAATTCTGCTGTGACAATAGTGAACAGTCATTATTCAGCTGAAGTCAGTTCAGTGTTGATTTAGTTCATCAGTTAAACAGTGATGTTATCGTCCAGCTGAGTTCAGTTCTCATCCCGTAGTGTCAAATCAATAATATTGTTGAATATTAAGTGTCCCCAACAAACAAGCCAGAGGTGACAGGACGAGGAACCCAAACTACATCAGGTGAGAGAATGGAGAAAAAATCCATGAGAGAAACCTTGCTCAGTCGAGGGGCCAGTTCTCCTCTGGTCAAACAACAAACACTGTGTGATTATCATTCAGGCTGCATCACAAATGCATATTGTGCAGATTATGGATTGATATCATTCAATTCACAATAAATTAGAAATCATTTATTCCAATAATAAATTAGGAAACTAGACTAAGAAAATAGGTAAAATAAAACATGCAAATGAGATGACATTCTCTTCATTTTTGCTTATGTAAAAAAAGTCCAATAATTGTTACAACATGTAAAAAAATGTAATGATTAATTATTGTGATTATAATTTTGATCAAAATAATCATGAATATCAATTTAATCTTTAGTGTGCAGCATAGCTTGAATGTCTATATTTTTTATTTATTTGTTTATTTTTGCCAGGGCGCATGAAAGAACGTAAAGGCACACTTCAATGTCATCCAACCTGGAACAACCTTTCAGACCAACACGATAGGGCACAGAATTGGCAGGCAGTTTGACATCACACCTTGCATGAAGAGACTGGTAATAAATGGATGCTTGGTGCAATTCATGTTCTGCTTTTTTTTCAAGTCCTGCTATTTTACAATACCCCAGTCTGTTTCTAATGAATTCTATTTAAATGTCAGTTAACTAAGGTTTTTATGATTGATAAATGATAAAGAAGACAAGACAAAATAATGCACATCATCATGGTAATTACATTTTTTTTTACCACAGGGCTGTTGAAAGCTTGATTCTAATTGGTTGACAGACATTCTAATGTATGCAATAATCTTATGTAGTTCCATATCAAATTGAGATCTTCCCCTCCGACGAGGAATCTGTCCTACTACCCTTTGGACAGAAGATCGACTCCTCACTGTCCAACACCGTCACCAAATCCTGTTGTCATCTCTGGGTCGTCTGCCTTCCACACTCCAAGGTGGTGAGGCCTCCCCTCTCCCCGCTGGTAAGACCTCCTCCACCTTCCTCATTAAGCCTCATCCTCCTCTCCGGCTGTTCCATACATCAAGAAATGGACAGTCAAAGACTATACCCATATCTGGTCAATTCAGTTCTTCTGCAGGCTAAATAAAAA
Source organism: Megalobrama amblycephala (assembly GCF_018812025.1). Taxonomy (NCBI): domain Eukaryota; kingdom Metazoa; phylum Chordata; class Actinopteri; order Cypriniformes; family Xenocyprididae; genus Megalobrama; species Megalobrama amblycephala. The sequence goes on from NC_063055.1 coordinate 40,605,574, forward strand.
AAATAAAAAAAAACAGTTATATGATCTGTACATCTCTCCAGCCAAGCAAACATTCTCCCAAAGCCACTCAAACCCTAAAATCATCCAATCAGGCATGCAGCCAGGCCTCGGCTGCTCTGGCCCACCGAGCCCCAAACCTGTATCCAGGTGAAACATTGTCCTCTTTCCACGGCTGAGCAGGCCTGTTTCTGCCCAGCGAGTCTAACCGCCAGATAGACCGCAGAGATATTTCAGTCACTCTGGAACCCAACATCTTGCTCCTTGCACGTGCAAATCCATAGCAGAAGTCTGAAGTGCTTATGAGCGTTATACTGACATACGTTCAGCATTTCCATATAAACGCGAGAGCTAAATTATTACTTTTCATTAATCATGAATCTCACACTGTCCTATGTTGGCAGTCACTTCTCTACAAACCGATTTCTGCCAAATGCGCTGTTGCGTATCCCAGTGGAATCAGTGCCCTTACTGGGGTGCTCTGGACACCGATCCACACTGATTTTCCTCGGCTGCTGCAACATCTGTGCAGTGTGCAGATAAGTCAAGCAAGCAACAACATACTGTCCGCAGATCAATCCAGAAATCCAGATTCCAGCCAGACACAATCCACAAGCTATGTTCCGCAACCTGCCATTATTTTTAATCCCTCAACTAACTACAATGCCAGGGGCTTAGTAGTTTATAGTAGTTCATTTCTCTTTATGCATGCAGGATAATTTCAATGATGTAAAGTCTACAAGGAAGTGCTGTCTCTTTCTCCATGTCTGTAATTACTCCATATGTCCTAGTTTGAAAGATGACAAAAATAAAGATCTTAAAAAAATATCTTTCCACTCCTGTCATTATTTCTCATCTTGCTGTGAAATGATCAAACCACCCTGACAACAACTTTTCTATTTGCTGTAGTCTCAAATATTGTTTTAACCCTTAAGCATCCTTAAGCATTATTTGCAATAACCTGCAAACTGCACTTTCTGAACCTGAAATAGTAGACAATCTCTTATGAAAAGAAGTTGAATCAGGCTTTATGATTTGCCCTTTTTGATTCGCCCCTTTCAAAATGTATTGCATCGGCCCCATTGGAGTGGAAATTCTCTGAAAAAAGGCCATTATAATTGATTTCTCAGCATTAACAGCCTCATTCCATTTAAAGAATATTCTCTTCGTTACTGTAATGTCGGCCAAGCTATGTGTTTCCGTAGACTTGAGGAACGAACGAGACAGCGGCAGTATTTCTCTGCCCCCCCGGCTCCCCGACTCTGTTCGAGACCTGCAAGTTTTCGATCTTTCCAGCCTGGAACCACCTTTTCTGCAGTGGAAGTGCGCCGAATGGTTTAAGAATGGACTGGCTGGGACCCTGCATCGGAGCCATGTCGGTGGAAAAGGGGTACATGTGAAATCATGAAATACCCTAAATGTGTTCTTTTGGTTCAATTAAAGCTCAATTCTTCTCCAGTTCATAGTTTTTACTTTTTTTCTTTAGAAACTCATGTGCTTCGGACCGTTAACATGTTATAATATTCTTCTTCTGCCAAGCTTCTGGAGACTGGAAGTCATCTTGTCAGCAAGTATTTTGGTACATTCACAGGCATTCTTGGTGCCATCTATAAATGCCATCTCTTCAAAATCTTTTGTAGTCCCATGTCATAACACTTTCACCTCTGTGCTTCACTGTTGGGACTATGCATTCATTGTAGTAGTCCTGGCCAGCTTCATGCCAAATATGCTGGACCCCACCTGAGTCTGGAACACTTGCCCATCTTTTTTGAGAGCTAGTTTAGGAGCATACTGTCTGTGGCATTGTTTTAGGAGGATGATTTGTTATACTATGGCTCATTCTATACCTCATGATTACTGCTGCAATTGTGGGTCGACTGATTTTTAGTTGATTACCCTTTTTTAATTTTTTTTTTTAAATATCGCAATCTGATTTTTCAGTTCCTCTGGCAGTTCTTTTACATGTGGAGCCAATCAGTCTTGAAGATAGACATAACCCAGAGGTCTATAACTTAGAAAGTTATGAAAGTTTACAGTTCATTTTATAGCCAAGTTCATGCATTGTACTCAGTTTTGCTTCAGTGATAAAAGGTTTTCTAATTTTTGTGTCAGTAATCAATGTTTATTCAGTTTTGTTGGACTGAGTTTCTACTTTGGGACCTGTAGTTTCAGTGTAGTTATCCATATTGTTAGGGGATCTGAGTTTGAGTTTCGTTTTTCTTGGTTGGTATGTTCCATTTTTTTCTGTGTTTAGTGCCTGTATCCTTTGTAGAAGATCAGATTATGAAATGGATTTACCAGCAGTTCAGATCCTCCTCCTCTCACATGGGGATCTGTCCCTCGAGGAGCACACACAGATGTTTTTGGATCTGCATACCTGCCCAGAGACGGCCCTTGAGGGACATTCAAGGCGTTTGTCGCCTGGGTCCTTTTTCATTGCGGATCCCCCTTTACTATCAGTCAGAGAGCCAAGGCCATTACTGAGTTCTCTGCCTGTCCCGTGTCAGCCAAGGAGGCCATTTTTGAACTCTCTGTATGCCCTGTATCGGCCAAGGAGGCTGTTTTTAATAAATAATATTTTTGATTTTGATTATTTAATAATATATTGGATTATGTTATTAACTCTATACTGCTGCACTTAAATCTAGCCTTTTTTTCATCCCGGTGTCAACCATTTGCTGACACATACACATAGAACTAATATTTTAAAAGTATTTGTTTTTTATTGTTCATGCACTGCAAAAAATGCTGTTCTTACTTAGATTTTTTGTCTTGTTTCCAGTCAAAATATCTAAAAATTCTTAGATCAAGAAGCATTTTCTTGACAAGTAAAAATTATTTTCTTGTTTTTAGGAAAAATAAGTCAAAATTAAGTAAGTTTTTCCTTAAAACAAACAAAATAATCTGCCAGTGGGGTAAGCAAAATAATCTTATATCAAACCAAAAATAAACTATATAATCTTGTTTTCAGTTTGGATTAAGATTATTTTGCTTACCCCACTGGCAGATTATTTTGCTTAGATTTCCCATAAACCTTTTCCAGAGCCTGTTCACAACATGGCCGCCATGCCAGATCTTCCAGCCATCATAGCCTTCACTCCAGATTCTTCAGCCATCATGGACACCATGTCCGTGTTTCCGGCCGCCATGAACGTTGCATCTAAGGCTAACAAAGCAGTTTCTAGGCATTCAAGGCTGGCTTCCAGTGTGGAGGACACACAACTGATGGCAGTGTGAGCATCTGGTATTTCTGCAGTGGTATCTAGCTTGGGGGCCCCAAAGGCTCTTCTGCCATCAAGTCAAGTCACCTTTATTGCACTTTTTACAATACAGATTGTGTCGAAGCAACTTTACAGTGCACGAGCTGTAGTTTATTTATCAGGCGAGCAGAACAACCACCCAGTAGAGTGTTACAGTAATCTAGCCTTGAGGTCATGAACGCATGAACTAACTGTTCTGTTTAGAAAGTTTAGAAAGTCTGTAAATGGCAATCCCAATGTGTCTTTTTCATTATCTACATGGATATTAAAATCACCAACAACAAGGACTTTATCAGCAACCAGTACTAACTCCGATAGAAAATCTGCAAATTCTTTGATAAAGTCTGTATGGTGTCCTGGTGGCCTGTATACAGTAGCCAGCACAAATGTCAAACAGGATTTGTCACTTACATTACATAACGTTACATAAAGCACCATCACTTCGAAGGAATTATATTTGAAAGACTTTTGAGTAATACTGAAGATATTACTATAAATTACAGCAACACCTCCCCCTTTGCCTTTCTGACGAGGATTGTGTCGATAATCGTAACGTTGAGGGCTAGACTCATTTAAAGTAATGTGATCGTCCGGTTTTAGCCAGGTTTGTGTCAAACACAGCACATCTAGATTATTGTCTGTATTGATTATAGTGCTTTTGAAGAAAGTGATCTAATATTCAGCAACCCAAGCTTTATAATTTGTTCATCAGTATTATATCCGTTTTTTAATTTGTTGAACATCAATTAAATTTTTACCCTTAAATGGGTTTGGGAGTTTTTTTGTTTTTACTAATTCGGGGTACAGACACAGTCTCTATGTGATGATATCTAGGTGAAAGAGTCTCTATGTGTTGGGATTTATCAATTGTATTCCCTTTACAACGATGGCCATTTTGTGTGTCTGGGCCACGTACGCTTTAGCTTCTCACGAGGCGGTGGCACCAGAGCTAGTTTCGCCTGAGGCGCTAGCGTCTGCCCACAAACTGTCTGTTTGTGTGCAAACAAACCCTCTGTCTGCCCAGATATGACCACAGAGGTCTTTCATGAACTTCCTGTCTGCCCTGAAATGACTACAGTGGTCAACCTAGAACACCCTGCCAGTCCCATTATGACCATGGAGGATGCCCTTGAGCTCCCAGCCTGTTTTGACACAGCCCCTGAGGCCAACACTTACCTCTCTGTACTCTGTGTTCCAGTTCTGCCTAATCAGCCGTGGTGGTCTTCAGCCCCACTAGCTCCACTTGTGGTGGTCTTCTGCTCCACCATGGGGAACTTCAGCCTTATCTACTCTGCTGTGGTGGTTATCTGCTCCACCATGATAGTTTTCAGCTCAGCAGAAAGGTTCTTCAGCACCACAGCTCTGCCCTGGCCACCTGCCTGGCCTGATCCACCCTGGCTTCCTGCACTACCTCTGTCTCCAGTACTTTCTCCACTCCATGGACCTGGCCCACCGTCCCGCCCCCAGGTCCACCCCTACTCCACATGCCTCCTGGACTTATCCACCTGAGGGCACTCCTCCCTTGTCCATTGCTACAATTTCATGAACTACATTTCCCATAAACCTTTGCCTGGTCTCATAATGTGCTGATTACTTCCACCTGTTTGTCATTAGGCTCGTTTGTGTGTCTATTTATACCCTGTGTTCATTCACTCTTTGCAAAGTCTTGTAAGTGTCACACTGCAAATCTGAGGGCTCTCTATGGTTTCCCGTGTAACGTTTCTGACTCTCTGCCTGGTTTCCCAGATTTCCCTGACTGCCTGTGTTTTTCTGGTGCTTTTGGACTATCTGCACTGTGCTTTGACCTATTGCCTGTTTTTATGGATTACGATTCTGGATTGCCCTAATAAAAGCTGCGTTTGGATTCACATTTTTTCATAATGTAGAATTTCATTTTTGTTCTTTTAAGTTTGGGATAAAATGTGACATGGGAATGTTTTATTTTTGTTAGAATTATCCTGCAAACTCACAAAGTAATTTACCACAAACAAAAGACAGAGAATAGTAGATATCTGAAATGAGAAGCAAGGAACGGTGAGTGATGGTTTGAGGGAATGGGTTTACACTCTCTCACTGATAAATCTGTTGTGGGTATGCTTTCTTGCTCTTGGATCAGCACAAGGTTTCCACGGAGACTTGTCACTGCAGAGAGCTCCATGGCGACCAGAGCACGAGCACTGTTCACTGGAAAGAGACAAAGCCAGCATCCTGCTGTTAGTTTGAATGATTAATGTGTTCACGGTCAGTGAGAGCACTCCAAATGCTCAAACATCTTTGTGTGTTCCGGTACAATGACAAGGAGACTGTAAAGGTTGATGCAATGCCATGAGTGCTTTAGAATCAACAAAGCTATCCAAAAAGATGCTAAAGATGCTAAAGCAATGTAATTAGCTGTAAAGAATCTTTGCTTTTAAGGCAAGGTCTTTTAGATATGGTTTGAGCCCCTTCTTCAGTGTATGGCTGTGGGATTCTTTAATCTATTTTATTGTTGCCCATATGAAAATCTTAAATCTAGAAGGAATACAGAAAACAGGACAATATTTTGCATTCTGTTGTAAGTTCTGACCTGCTTAATGTTTGTAGTTTTATTCTTGTGCAGTATTTATTTTATTGTTGGTATCCTTACACAGTAAAGCAGCTTGTTCCACAGATTAACTTGTTTACTGGTCAAGGTGCATTTAGCAGGACTGCACATCCCAGATACTCTATTTCCACAAACTAGGCTAATACACATGCAGATATAGACTGCAAAATATTAACTGTGCTTTTCAGAAAAAGGACCCTTCATAAACATGTAAAGTAAGCCCAGTGCGTATCTTTTTGTCATTAATACACAGTGACGTGTAGCCATCACTGAGGCTTAATTATCAACTCAAATGCAGCAGCAGTAATTACAGCTGTATTATGAGGCGCTGTCATGTGTCGAGAGCCCACTCACCGCCACTGACTGACGCCAAGTGTGTGGGTTTGAATTATTTTCTCATCTTCATCTTCATCTTCGTCACTGAAAGCCTATATACAATTTCTTGCTCGGGTCAGAAAGGACTGATTTAAACAGGAAATGAGATTGTCTTGTGTCCCTCTAAAGTGATTTGTTTAATGAAATCATCAATATCAATATATTCACAGTAATTGTGAGTTCTTTGTATTGTTTTATTGATTTTCTTAAAATTAAAACTCTGGCCAGACACATACTCTACACAAACACAAAAGCAACGCAGTTGTTTTGTCCTGTCCAGATTCATGCTAAATTGAATAAGGCATATTCCTACATGATGTTCTTGACTTCCAAGCAAAAATATGTTTCATTGCTCAGAGGAGGATGTTTATAAAAAACGATTGACTTTGTTTTGCAGTGTTCATTTAGCATGTTTTATATTCCTGTCTCTGCAAATGTTCAAACATGCAAACCTCTAGAAAGGTTTTATTATGATGTAATGTAACTTTGACAGAATGATGCCATTTATTTGCTTAAAATGGATTGTTTTCCTATGCCGTGTATCTGTCCTGTTCATATGCCTTGGGGTTTTGGGCCTCACATTTGTGATTTGTGTCATTTTTTTGTATGGTAAAAAGCGTGTGCTGAGAACACGCATGTAAAATAAGCAGAATTGTGATGTTATAAAGAGTTTAAAGAGACATGAAGGTCAACATCAGTCCTTTAGCTGAGAGCTTGCTCTCATGTTGCCTATTACACAAATAAGAAATTCTCTCTTTCCCCGTCTCTCTCTTTCTGCCTCTCTCTCTCCCTCCCTCCCTTTCTTTTTTCTTTCTTTCTCACACACACCCACACAGAAACAGTCAAATCCACAGGCAGAGTGAGAGCGAAGGATGAGGCATGACACATAAAAGAGAAAAACGTTTATTTTCGCTTTGCTTTAGCACTGCGCTTCTCTTTTTTTCCCTCTATTTCTGGTTCTCTCAGCCCTCAGGTTATTTTTTGGATGCTGATATGAAGATGCAGGTCTGTATGCCTTTCATCAGAATTGTTAAACAGGAGAGTGTTGTATCTTTGCAGCGATATCATAAGACAGGCTTGCAATATCTATTTTAACGTACGGTCTCTACTGTATGATTAGTGAATCGGTGTATTCTTTTCATGGATTCGATCTCATAGCATGCTACTCGAAATTTCTCTTGTTGTATCCATATTTTTTCATTCTCTCCTTGTTTTTCCTGATAATTTAAAAAAAGAATGAATGTTCATGTGGTGCGCAAGTTTGTGATGTCACAATGACGTCTTGTGTGGTATAAGATTGTATAATGTATGATGTGAGAGGAAGCTTCTGGGTGTAGAGGTTCATAAACCGAAATCAATCAATTACATTTCACAGAGATCAGAAAGTACTGGTGATGATCACAATAATTTCTGTGCTAAAATGATTTGAATTTATCATGCGTGGCTGAAATGTTGCTGCAGATATGTTGATAATTGCATCAGTATTAAATCTTTTCTCAGCACGATTCAAACAGGCACACAAACATGTTTTTAAAGATGTTTTGATGCATTCAGGTGGCGTTGTCTTGTACATTGCTCCAGAAATTCCAAAAATGTTTTTTTCCCATGTTCTGTGTAGGTTTTTAGATAATGTAATATCCATACAACAAAAATGCTGGTATTATTTGAAACTGGTTACCTTAGAAGAGCTACTTCTATATGATCTAGCCCTTAAGAATGTTATAATAATGAAATGCCTAATATAGTCTTGTTGATTGTCATATTAAATATTGTGCACTTGAATAAAATCATTTTATTCATATTTTTCCACAAGAAGATTATTTTTTTCTGAAAACATTAAAAACATGTTTAGAGTTTAGGCAGAATAAGCAACATTATTGAATTCAAGTGGTCACTTAAATGTAAATGATCATTTTTCCTGTCTAAATGTAGTGTTTTGAGTATGTTTTATGAGTTTGCTTATTGCGTTACATTCCTAAGTATCAGTAAATGAGTTGGAAGATTGAATTTTCATGTAGTCAGTTTCAATTAATTTTATTTCAGTACTCTGCTGCCAGTGTCCTCACATTTATTGAGCATTTGGTAAACTGCTTTAATAAAACTTTATGGGGACATTTAGTGTATAGTATAGTAATACCAACAATTTGTGACCTTATGGGGACATTTTTGGTCCCCATGTGGAAAACAGCTTATAAACCAAGTGATGTTTTTTGACAATGTAAAAATGCAGAATGTTTTCTGTGATGGGTAGGTTTAGGTGTAGGGTTATTGTAGCGGGAGAGAATATACAGTTTGTACAGGTTAAAAAACATTATGGAAAGACTATCTGTAAAACATGCTTACATCTATATTTCTCATTCCTGTCTGTCTGTCTGTCTGTCTGTCTGTCTGTCTTTCTGCAGTGATTAATGGTATGAAGTGGTGATATGGCTCTGGATATGGAGAGGACAGTCTCTAAAATCATGTTTGACTTCCAGAGGAACTCGACCTCTGACGATGACTCTGGCTGTGCGCTAGAGGAGTACGCCTGGGTGCCACCTGGCCTCAAACCTGAACAGGTAACACACACTCTTAATGTCAACATGAAAGCATTTGTAACTCAATTACGGAGAAGAGGGATAGTTCACCCAAAAATGTCTTTTATTCACATAATAACATTGATCAGCGAACATAAACAAGCTGAAATGTGTTGTGTGGTGCACGAGAATGAAACTCTTTGGTTCTCATGCTTGAGCTTCCATTTAACGTACAGTATTTGATGTGTGCTCGCTGATCAGTGTTTATATGTGAATAAAAGGCCAAATGAAATCTGTTCATCGTATAAAGTGATCATATCTCTTCAGAAGACTTGGATTAAACTGCTCCATTCATATGGATTTATTTTACCATCTCTTTATAAATGTTTTGAAGCATCAGGATAGGCTTTGAATAGAGGGTCAGAAATCTCTCAGATTTCAATAAAATTATCCACATTTGTGTTATGAAGATGAATGATAGTCTCACGTGTTTAGAATGACATGAGAGTGAGTAATGGATGACAGAAATTTCATTTTTGGTTGAACTGACCCTGTATATCTGATAACTTTGCCTGAAAGATAGTATTCCATGAGAAAAATGCTAAAAGCAGTGTTTGCTCCTATCACAAAATTGTTATTATATATAATAATTATACTATAAGAAAATTTTTCATAATTGTGTAATTTATATTCTTTTTTCTTCATTTAATTCACATGTATTTGTATAACGTTTCACAAAACATATAATTTCTAAGCAGTTTCACAGAAAAAGCATGTTTCTACATGGAGTTGTCCATATGACAAAAATGTACAGTTTTAAGGCTATACAGATCATGCAGTTAGCCAACTTCATGTATTCTTTTAAGCAAAAACAATGAGCTCGGTAAAAGCAATGATTACATGTTGTGATCATAATGATTACAATATATATATATATATATATATATATATATATATATATATATATATAAATAAATTAGGCAGTTGCGCGTAGTGATCCAGAGTTTGCGTCATCTGAAGTCCTGGCAGGGGTCGGTCAGTCATCTCTTCACAGGTGTTGGTCATCTGAAGTCTTCATAAGAGGCTGGATCCAAACTGGAGTTGGTGTAGTTGCTATTTACCTGGGGATGGGCATCCTGTAGAAAACTGAAAAGCAAATGGAAAAAAATTAGCGTAGATGCTGTTCATACCATTTCAAGCAAAGATAATGGTAACACTTTATAATAAGGTTCATTAGTTAACATTAGTTAACTACATTAGTTAGCATGAACTAATAATGAACTGCACTTATTCAGCATTTATTAATCTTTGTTAATGCTAAGTTCAACATTTACTAATACATTATTAAAATCTTGTTAGCATTAGTTAATGCACTGTGAACTAACATGAACAAACAATGAACAACTGTATTTTCATTAACTAACATTAACAAAGATTAGTAAATACAGTAACAAATGTACTGTTCATGGTTGGTTCATGTTAGTTAATACGTTAACTAATGTTTAACTAATGAACCTTATTGTAAAGTGATACCAAGATGATCATGTGCATTTGTTCTGATATAGCTGGAGTATAAGGTTATGAGATGCAGTATGTGAATGCTTGGCCAAAGATACATGTCTAGATTTAAACTGGAATAGTATCTCTGAGTCCTGAACGCTATTGGGAAGGCTATTCCAGAATTGTGAAAACGCTCTCCCTCCTTTAGTGGACTTAGATATCCTAGGTACAACCAGAAGTCCAGAGTTTTGTGATCTTAAAGAGCATGAGGGATTGTAGGGCGATAGAAGATCGGTTCACAGGAGCTAAACCATATAGAGCCTTATAGGTCATTAGCAATACTTTATAATCGATACGGAACTTAATGGGTAACCAGTGTAGAGATGATAAAATTGGTGTTAGATGATCATATTTTCTTGGTAAGAACAGGTAAGAACTCAAAATATAAAATATAATATATAAAATATGATGTCTTATTTCTTTCTTTTGATTTTGAAATGAAACTTGACACAGACATATCCTGATGGGTTTCACTTAGATTTAGATGTCAGTGATCTTTGCTTGTGAGGGAGATGCGATCCTCGCTGAGCATGTCTGATTTGCTGTTGAACATTTTATGGTTGAGCAGATGGAAAGGAAATGGCTCATATCACAGAATGAACCTGTAAGAGTCTCTCTCTCTCTCACACACACACACACACACACACACACACACACACACACACACACACACACACACACACACACACTTTTAAAAATTAGAAATAAAATAAATAGAATATGGTTACACATTTTACCAAAGACACAAGCACCTGAAAACCATCAGACAAACTTATCAGACACACTCATATCATATCTTACTGTCACAAAATACATTATTTTGCCAAAAGTATTGGGAAACCCCTCCAAATCATTGAATTCAGGTGTTCCAATCACTTCCATGGCCACAGGTGTATAAATCAAGCACCTAGGCATGCAGACTGCTTCTACAAACATTTGTAATTCAAGCGTGGTACTGTGATAGGTTTCTACCTGTGCAATAAGTCCATTCGTGAAATTTCCTCACTACTAAATATTCCACGGTCAACTGTTAGTGGTATCATAACAAAGTGAAAGCAATTGGGAACAACAGCAACTCAGTCATGAAGTGGTAGGCCGCGTAAAATCACAGAGCACACCAAGACATTTTGGACAATTTCATGCTCCCAACTTTGTGGGAACAGTTTGGGGATGACCCCTTCCTGTTCCAACATGACTGCGCACCAGTGCACAAAGCAAGGTCCATAAAGACATGGATGAGTGAGTTTGGTGTGGAGGAACTGGACTGGCCTGCACAGAGTCCTGACCTCAACCCGACAGAACACATTTGGGATGAATTAGAGCGGAGACTGTGAGCCAGACCTTCTCACCAACATCACTGCCTGACCTCACAAATGTGCTTCTAGAAGAATGGTCAAAAATTCCCATAAACACACTCCTAAACCTTGTGGAAAGCCTTCCCAGAAGAGTTGAAGCTGTTATAGCTGCAAAGGGTGGGCCAACTCCATATTAAACCCTACGGATTAAGAATGGTGTGACGAGCAGGGCCCGTGAGTGATAATGAGCATCAGCCTCGAGTTTCTCACGGAGGAGCTCCGGAAGCATAAAAGGAGGAGAGACGACAGTGAAGGACGAGAGAGGACCAGGCCTGGATTTTATTTTATGTTTTATTATGTTTGTGTGGCCGGTAGTTGTCCGTGAGGAACTGCCGGCATTATTTACTTTCGTTTTGAATGTTTATTTTATATTAAAGTTATGTAAACGTTTGCCGGTTCCCGCCTCCTTCTTCCCGTACATACAAACTGCATTACAAATGGGATGTCATTCAAGTTCATGTGCACGTAAAGGCAGGCGTCCCAAAATGTTTGGCAATATAGTGTATCTCAAAACCATTTAATCTCAGATGATAATGTCCCTCTCTGTTAACTAAATCTAAATCTGTAATGGATCAAAGCAATACATCACACACATTTTTTGGAACCTGGTGCGTTTTCTCCTTTAATTCGGTTTGTTCTGGCATGTATAAACACAGCAGTCACATTCAGATCCACACGAAAATATTCGGTCTGAGATCGCTTAAATGATCATGCCATAGATGACGTCTCTCTTTCTTCTCCTGTCACAGTAAATGTTGCCTCACTCTTCTCAAAATGTTTAATGGCCGCTGCCTGTTCCTGTTTGTTTTTTTCTTTAAATCGCCCAGCAACCTTAACCCAGCGATACAAGCATTCACTGCCAAAGAAGCGAAGGTAGCTTTAATCAGGGAATAGCACTGGACTGGGCACCAGCTGCTCAAGAGGTCACAAAACCTGTTAACATCCAAACGGAGCTTTGCATCAAGAAAACCTTCAGCTGTTCATCACCAACACACCCACCTGCCCACTGATTCTAAGCTAACCCATCATGATCCAGTCATCTCCTAGAAAGGAGGGTGAGGTTTTGAAATGGAGCAATTTCTGCCATAAAACCTGCAATAGAGCCGTGCTTCCCGTTGTATCTCCAACTGCAAGTCTCCATTATTCCATTAACGTAAAAAAAAAAAACCCTGACAATATCATTTCTGTTATTTATCATGACCTGCATGAGGTGTTCAACAAAGTCAGCTCAAGCCCAAGATGAAAAACTATCCACTGTCACTATCTGAAAGGCCATAGGCCATCTACTTCTCCAGCTGCTCCAGGTTTTTTTCTTTGTGGATAAGAAGGATGAGTTCTTTTGTCCGTGTATTGACTACTGTGGTCTCAAGCCTATCACCATCAAGTTCCTGTATCCTCTGCATTGAACAGGTCTTTTCTAAGCTCGGACTTTACAGTGCCTAAAACCTGATCCATATACATGATGAAAATAGTCATCTTTATTTGGTGAAGCCATTCTTTTGTTGACGCAGTAGGGTTGAAACCTACTGGGTCAGGCATTTATATTGTTCCTCCATGGTTTTTAAAAGAAAACGTTGAGACTATTGGACCTAGTATTCTTCAGATTGTGAATAAAAGCTTAGATACAGTGGTTTTTCCCAGCATGCTGAAACAGACCTTTGTGCAACCCACAAAGACCCAACTGACTTGACAAATTTTAGACCGGTTTCTCATCTTTCATTTTTGTCAAAAATACATCGAGAGCGATATCGCTTATATGTGGTGTGCCTCAAGGCTCTATCCTGGCCCCTATGCTTTTTTCACTTAATATGCTCCTGTTGGGGGACATTTTTAGGAAACATAACATCACATTTCACTGCTATGCAGATGACTTGCAAATATGTTTACTGTTAACCAATGGAAATGGTTTAGAACCTCTAATGTCCTGCCTCCCTGATATTAAAGCATGGCTGGCGTCTACTTCTTATATCTTAAGGAAAACAAGATGGAGGTTGTAGTGTTTGGCCCCAGAGGAACCAGGGAGTTAAATTTTGGCCCACTGTCAATGTATGTTAAAAAATGTGTTAAAAACTTGGGCGTTTTATATTGATAGCTCCCTGAAGTTGAACACACAGATAATTCATGTGGTAAAGTCAAGCTTTTTCATGAAATCTGGCCAAGATGAAATCATGTCTGACGTTTAAGAGTCTTGAAATTGCAATACATGCTCTCATATTATCAAGACTTGATTACTGTAATTCGTCATATAAGGGTATTAGTCAAGCCTCTATCCTACGGCTGCAAAAGGTCCAAAATGCTGCTGCAAGAATATTAATGAATATTAAAAAACGTGAACGGATCACTCCGTCCTTGGACTCTCTACATTGGCTTCCTGTACTGAACAGGATTGATTTTAAGCTTCTTTTATTAGTATATAAATCTCTGCTCTGCCTCGCACCATCTTTTTTATCAGATTTGCTAATTGAGCATCAGATGGGAGGAACATTGAGATCAACAACAACTAAAAATTTACTTAAAATTCCAAAGACTGAGTCAAGCCAGAAAGGGGATTGTGCATTGGCGCTGCATACAACTTAAGATACAGTTGTTTGCCATGGCGTATCGTTCTTGTTGATCATTTTTATTGTTGTTGTTGTTGTTGTTTTAATTATTATTATTAATATATTATTATCATTATTTTATACTGAGATGATGTAAAGCACATTGGTCAACATGTGTTGTTTTAAAAGTGCTATACAATTAAAACTGACATTGACATTTAGATGTGTGTTTGGTTCATTGTCATGATGAAAAGTGAAAGTTCTTCCAGCACAGCTTATGAGCTTATGCAGGGGTAAAATTATACCTCTGAAGGAAAAAATTACAGGTTCAAACCAGATGAGGGTAATTATTAACTCATTTTTACTGATTTTTTTTAAAATGAAACACTACATTTACAGGGAAATCAACACAGGTGTGGTCATTTCATCTCTCGTAACACAAATTCATAAAAATAAGCAAATTTCCCTGCATCGTGGGATCTCACAATATATACCCAGAAGCCACTGCTCTTGAAAAATGTAATTAGGTATGCTTAAGCAATCTCAAAAATAGCAATATGTCTAGGCAATATCTCAGCAATATCCAGTGGAGATATTGCTTAATATCCCAGCCCCAATGCTTGCCCAAGCATACCAAATCATTTTTTCCAAGCATAAGGGCATATGAATATTCTCCTATTGTAAATCTGCTAGCTAATTACTTAGTTTTTGTGTTACATGAAAAAATCACACAGGATATATGCATTGTCCTGTAAAATTTGGCAAATAGAAATCTACTTTGTACTTGATGTCTTTACTATGTACTAACATAAAAATAGCCTTGCACCTATTTGATATAGAATGTATAAATACATGTTGTTACGTTGTACTTACATTTGAAGTACCTGCTTATAATTTAATATGTAATAACTCCGTTGACGGTTCCTCAACCCTAAACCTACCCAACTGCAATAGCAGCAAATACACATCTGGCAAGAGTTTAAAACAACATTCATGTGCGCAATAAGTGCGTTGTATTATATGCTTATGCTTATGTATAATATAGTTAAACAGACCAATATTCAGTAAAGTGAAGTGGGACCATACATTCTACAATAAACTTAGTATAATATAGTTTAAGCAAATATTTATAATTAAGCAAATATTTATAATATTTTGAAAAAAAAAAAAAAGTAATTTATTCAAATGTATTCTGTGCATTTTGAATCTGCTTTTGTTTAGCATTTCTACAAAACACATATTAACCCTTTTTTTGTAATGTCAAGTTGTTTTATGCCAGAAATGAAAACATACACATTGATCAAGTCCCCTTTATTTTACACAGAGCTTTCAAGTGGTTTATGCAACAGTCATTAGAACAATTACGAGTACAGTATTTGCACAATATGTTGTCTGTTGTCTGTTTTGTGACAAAACATGCTCCTAGTTGTTTATATGAATTGTGTGATCCATTTGCCTCTATCTGTTTCTGTTTGCATGAACACAGGTTCATCAATACTACAGCTTTTTCCCAGAAGATAAGGTCCCTTATGTGAACAGTATTGGTGAAAAGCATCGAATCAAACAACTCCTTCAACAACTGCCACCGCATGACAACGAGGTTTGTTAGTAAAGTCATAACTCAAAACTGTTTAATACAAAAATGGATAACAGCACAATAGTTCAGTCCTAAACACACAGTTTCATTCTTTGATTTCATCTCGAGTTCAGCTCGTCTTTACTCATCTCAACACTACACTTACAGAAGTATTTATTGAAGTGTGCAATTATTTCAGACCCTGGGAACAGAATGTGGAATATATTTATTTATTTATTTATTGAGAAATAAAATTTAAATAACAAATAGAATTAACTAATATACTATTTGTTCCACTTTCCCACAAACATGGCAAACAATGCAGCTTTGAAGTTTACGTTCTTTGTTAAAAGTCAGAGGTCCATTACTGAGGCGTAGATCCTCTGTTCGATAAATGTCGGTTTACTATACAGATTTGCTGGTCGGAAATCACCAATCTCCACTGGTAGTGAATGCAACATTTACATGAGTATGACTGTGAATGAAAATAACACAAAGTCTAGAGTGACTCTCAATTTGTGTCTTGCATTACAATTGTGTACATACTGTAGTATTTGTGGTTCAGGAGAATTTTTGTCGTAGTACTAAGATTTGAACATAAGAACAAACTGGAGTAAAAAATTAACACAGTGTGTTACTTTGGTCAGAAATGAATTTAAATCAGATCCCAAGCTCTTTGATAAAACAGTTGCCTTCTAACATGCAGTGTCAGTTTGCACTGTATTGTCAATTTATGAAGTAAAAACATCCATATTTATGGATCCTGAAGTCTGAATCATGTTTTTGTTGCAGAATCTTTACCTTTGTGTCTGGTTTTTCAACTGTCTTGTCCAATAATTGCAAACTACACAGGGCACTACATAGTTAAACATAAGTTATATTCAATTTCTGGCCTTTAGGGAAACTGTATATATAAAATTCCCCATTTGCAGTTTTAAATGCAGTTACAACCAGTTAAAGATTTAGCCAATCCTAGTATGTGCAAGAAAATCTGTATAAAATTATGCTATTTCATAAAACAAAAAGCCACTTGATGCTGTATGTTACTGTGATTTTAATTAACCGTAGTGTTCTGGCAGATCACGTCAATCAAGCTCACACCAGCTGACTCTCAGCTGATCCACGTCTACCTATAGGAATACGACGTCTATCACAGCATCCCTATATTGGTCCATTTAGTATTTTCAGCAGCTGTATCGTGTTGTATAGGAGCTAATTACTCTCCTCCATCCCCAGCTCCTCCTGTCGTCCAGTCAGGACTTGGCCTTCTGATATTCCTCTTCGAATCAGACTCTCATTGATCTTGATTTATGTTGTTGCGTTAAATTATTGTCATTAAGAACATTAATGATATCTGCGATATATATTTATGTTATCGCTGCACTCCCTGCTCTTATCCATGCTAGACTAGTTTTTGTCCAGAAAACCATACTACCAATCCAAACTGTATGCTAACTGTCAATCATCTTTGACGAAAGTGTTCCTGACAGAACCACAGGTTGGCTGGCGGTGTTCTTAGGCAAAGTGGAGTAAATATCATAAAAATAATATACATAAAAATTATAAAAGGCATTTTTATTAATAGCAATAATCTGTATAAATAATTCCTGTGCAAAGAAATGTAGTTTATTCATAACTTCATTCATAGCTGTTTATGACTGACAAGCAAAGTTGCAACTTGGTGCATTAGAATTGGATGTGCAGTCACAGATGCATGTTCATCTGCATTTTATAACGCCATTGAATGAGGCTTATCCGTTATGAATTGAGATGGCCCGTGATGATGCTTACTTACTGATGTCAGGTTCGGTACTGTACCTCACTGGATGAAGAAGAAAAGCGGGAATTGAAGATCTTCAGTAACCAGCGAAAGAGAGACAATCTAGGCAGAGGCACCGTCCGACCTCTACCCCTCACTATAACTGGAGCTATATGTGAACAGGTACATGTGAGAACTAAATTACAGCAAAACACAAATTATAAGCGATAGGAACAGAACATGAACCATTCATAACAATGCAGGCAGTGATGGTCTTTTAGTGGAGATATGCAAGCTTTTGTTTCTTACCCTCATTATCTTACAGATGTGCACATAATCTCATAAGTTAAACATTGACTGAGTGACCAATCATCTACTTTTCTGGACTAGTGAACTAGATTAACAAAAATGAGTAGTCATGCAGATGTAGTAAAATGATTCAGTGTATTTTTCAGTAATGACTGCACGTTACATTTCACGTTATAGGCTGCACAATAAGATGCAACAAGCAGCAAATGACAAAATTTCCCTCTCTCACAGTGCGGAGACCAGATCAATGGTGGCGATATTGCAGTGTTTGCCTCACGGGTTGGCCATGGCATGTGTTGGCACCCACACTGTTTCGTGTGCTGCATGTGTTCTGAGCTGTTGGTAGATCTCATCTACTTCCACCTGGATGGCAAGATCTACTGTGGCCGCCACCATGCTGAACGACTTAAGCCGCGTTGCTCAGCGTGTGATGAGGTAAGCCGACCATGTAGAATCCAAGCATCTGTCCACTAGCTAAAATCAACCTTTATCCTGTTTGCATTGCTAAACATTTCCTGTAGGTGACCTATGACAAGTACCCAAAAGCTCTGCTTTAAAATATAAAATCCCTCACATAAATTGTGAACATGTATGATTTTAATAAATCTCTCTCTTTTTGTAGATTATCTTTGCAGATGAGTGCACAGAAGCAGAGGGGCAGCATTGGCACATGAAGCATTTCTGCTGTTATGAGTGTGAGGCCCCACTAGGCGGTCAGCGGTACATCATGCGTGAGGGTCATCCTCACTGCTGCAACTGCTTTGAGTCACTTTATGCAGAATACTGTGACTCTTGTGGAGAGCACATAGGTAAGGGAGGACCTCCATGAATCTGCACTTTTTTCCTCATGCTTCAATCCACAGAATTACTGCAAGATCCAGCTATGGCTGCGTTTGCACAGCATGTCTTAATGCACAGATCTGATCTTTTGACCATATCCAATTTTTTGTCCCGCCTGTTTACATTTAAGCACAACTAATCTAGCTGAACGGAAATAGATCAGAAAATAATGGTAAAATCTATGGCTCATTAGATCTAGAATTTTTAAGCAAAATAAAGTAGTGCTGTGAGATCACATTTATTTGAATGAATTTGAATGAATTAACGAATGAGAGAGAGAGAGAGAGAGAGATTGTGAATGTGATTTACAGTACCTGTGTGCGTCTGTACATCGGCTCTATATGTAATAGTGAAGCTTCTGAGTTTGACTGCATAATTAGCAAAGTTATCACTTTGTTGCTGAGAAATATAATATAGTGAAGCTGTTTTATTTATAAAATTCACAGGGCAGTTTCTATGCTGCTGAATGTTTCTGTGTTCACAATTACTTACCTATACAGACCCGGCGCCAGACACAAATTCACAGACGGGCATTACATTTTTTTCAGGGGTGCACAAATGAAATCAATCTTGCTGCATAATAACATTAATTATGAATTAAATGGACCAAAAAAAGAGGACTGAAGCACTGAAGCAGTCTAAATACACGTCGCAGGGCTCGACATTAACGCTTGTCCGGGACAAGTGGATTTTTTAAAGGGGTGGTTCATTGTGTGAAGGGTTGATTGTGTTTTTGGGGCACAGTTTAACATGTCTTAATGCTTCGTTTTTTTGAAAATGCTGTATTTTTCATATATTTTACATTTATTCTACACCTCTGTATCCACTGTCATATGAACGGCTCGTTTGACTTCCTGCTTCTATGAAGCCACTCCCTCCAAAATATGCAATGTGCTCAGATTGGCTGGCAGGTTTGTAGTTGGCCCAGTGTATCGTGATTCGCTGAAGCGTCCGGAAACGCCACGCCCCTTACCATCCGTAGTTAGCGCTTCAGAGGAAATGTAAATAATGGCGTTTATATTGCTGTATCAAATTGAGCCGAATCAGACCTCAAGCAGAACCTCTGCAATCGCGGATTTTTATCGTTTATGGATGGTATTTCATTTAGTATTTGTGTCAAAGTGTTTAGATATGCTGTCACTGCTGTTTGATAGCTTTCAATATACAGTTTTATCCTGATTAAAGCTTTACTGTAGCTGAATACATGACTGAGTAGTCGCATTTTAATTTATAGCATGAACAGCTGTTTGTCTATGAACATAGAAGTTTGTTTGTGTTTGTAGAATTTAGCTAACTGGCTAGTGAAGCAAAAACGAGTTGCTCTTTGTACATGTCCTTGATGCAACCAAAATAGCAACAGGACTATAGGTTTAAAAGACATGTACAAACAATAAAACGTACTTACAGTTTGAAGCCAATAAACAGCAGCTTCTGCTTTTAAAGTGGGAACTGCTTCATCTTTCAGTAAAAGCCTTTGTGCAAATCCAGCATCGAAACTCGTGTAGATTCTGGAAGCTTCTTCAGCGCCGCATCCAGTGTAGAAAATATCACAGATTATAATGGGTTCTATTATCTTTTGACGCATCGTGTCGCTTGCGTCCGGTGTAAACAACTCTTCCGCTTCCGTTATGCTGCACCACATGGCCTCGCCCACTTTGCTGCGTTTTCCCGGGGGCGTGTTTTGCAGGGTTTATGATGTCACCAACCCGGGAAGAAGCTCGTTGTAGTCCAAACCGGCCGTTTTTGTAGGCAATAAACTGCCATAACTTTACAAGACAATATCTCTGTTTGCATTGAACTTCCAGTGCTGTAACTTTGCAGATACTGTTTATGCTCAAGCAGCAACATTACACACTAACTAAAGTTAAAAAAGTGAAATCGCATTGAACCACCCCTTTAAAGGAGCAAGTGAAAGAGAATTTTACTTGCCCGACCGGACAAGTAGCCTAGCCAGATTAAAACACCAATAACAAAAATAACAAGGGAATAATGATTCTGCATTCATTCAGTCTAAGTGGCGATCGATAGCGCATAACATAATATATATAATGTGTTGACGCTAACATGGTTGCGCAGTTGAGGCGCTCGTGCTGCCTCTCAAGGAGAAATCAAAACCAATGAGCACAGCAGACACAAAGAAACTCAGTTAACATACTGCCAGTATGTTCTTCTGGCCAAAAATTTAGGTAGGGCAGATTTTGGGTCTTAGCGCTAGTTTATGATAACCATTTTGTAAGCTTTATTCTAATCACTGAACACAGACACATATTTGGCAGAATTCTAATGTCCTTGCGTTATTCAGCCTGAGGGTGGCGCAATGATGATTGACAGACTTTAGAACACACGACAAACGCATAGAATGCCATCTTAGAATTAATATTTATTGCGTCTGAATGTTGTATTAGAATGTTACAAGTTGTGTAGGAATTCCAGTTTAGAAAACGGTCATGTCTATTCTCAGAAAAACAGAAAACACAACATAACTACTGAATATATGAAATCTATTCACATGAGCACGTTTAAACTAAAGGTTTTATACTCTCATTAATTTAATATGCTACTCCACATAGGAAGAACAGATATGCCAACTAGTTACTGACCTGATGCATATCCGAAGCGAACTGATATTGTCTTGGTCTGGAGCGAGGTTTACGTGAGGTTACTTCACATGGAAATAAAAGCAGCAGCCAGAAATCTGCCCCAATGGCGCTCTATGAGAACCCGCTGCAGTTCCATTTTTCACCACAGATTTACATAGGAAATTTGTGGGGCACTGTAGAGCTGGGGAAGGCTGTGAGACCGGCTGACCTGCTTAGTATCATGATTCGTGCCTGCCGAATGCGCTACATTTTAATATATCCTGCTCATTTTAGGTCTTAAAATAGTCTATAAAATATGAAAAATATTTGTTGCAGAATGCTGAACACATTTATAATTTATTATTAATTCAGTATGGGTCTATGTTTGGATGAATATTTATGAGCTGCGGCTACCTACTGCGGTAAAAATTCAAAATGTGTAATATTTATATATATATATATAACATATCGTACAGTTAAGCAACATCACATGACCAAGAGTGCCTTAATATTAATTACATTAATATTAAGTCACATTTTAGACGCAATATTGACTGTTTTGTTCTATTTTAGCAGGGAAAATAGTTCAAACAAAGATCACAGCAGAACATTTGTGTGTCAGTCTCACAGCAACACTCGGTCTTTGAATAAAGAAAAGCTGTATATCCATAATCACTTTCACATGAGACAGCTCGGCATAAAAAAATGACAGCTAACGTTAAGCGGCAGCGCTATCACACAACCAAACATTTCCGCGCTCACTATCGTCAAACCAATCAAATCGGTTTAAATTTTTTTTGTTTTTTTTAAATGATAACTTTTGATAACACTAGCCTATTGATAAAAAAATGTTGTGCAAACAAGCAAGGACTGGTGGTTGGTGGGACGTGGAGTTGGCTCGTCCAGTGCGGGCACTAGTGACTCACAGGGCGGGCCGAAAAAACAGATCTCTTGTGGATTTTTGTGTTTACACATACAATAAATTCCAATCTGTGTCAGATGTGAGTAAAAAGTCTAATTTTTGTGCCAGTGTAAACATAGCCAAAGGATCAATGGTTAATTATTATTATTATTATTATTATTATTAATGTCATTGTTAGATGACACAACTTGCAATGTCAAATATTTGTGATGTTGTGTAGTGATGCAAGTGTTCATATTGTGTTTTTTCTGCATTTCAAATGCTAACCTAGTAATTACATGGACGAGTATATCTTTATTCTTTATTATTTATCTTTCTTTATTTATTTATTACTTTATTTATTTATTCTTTTCTTTATTATTTATCTTTAATCTTTATTGTTGTTGGGCAAAGCCAATGACATAAAATTAACATCTTACCTGAAGAGCTCTTGAAATTTAAAAAGGACTCAACCCTCTTTTTAGTTGTGATATATTGTCTATGATATATTGTAGACTACATTACAGTAATAGTCATATATTGTAAAACAAATGTAAAATAAATGAAAATTAATATTTTGAAATTATGTTTTACTTTACGCTACATTAGGGAAATTACAATACTTATGTCCTAATTTCTACACTTGCAAGTGAGAGTGGAATCGATAATTATGAGACATCAACACATCATCTACACTGTATTGCCAAAAGTATTGGGAAACCCCTCCAAATCATTGAATTCAGGTGTTCCAATCACTTCCATGGCCACAGGTGTATAAAATCAAACACTAGGCATGCAGACTGCTTCTACAAACATTTGTGAAAGACTGTGTTGCTCTCAGGAGTTCAGTGAATTCAAGTGTGGTACTGTGATAGGTTGCCACCTGTCCATTCGTGAAATTTCCTCACTACTAAATATTCCACGGTCAACTGTTAGTGGTATAATAACAAAGTGGAAGCAATTGGGAACAACAGCATCTCAGGCAAAGTGGTAGGACACGTAAAATCACGGAGCGGGGTCAGCGCATGCTGAGGCACACAGAAGTCGGCAACTTTCTGCAGAGTCAATAGCTACAGACCTCCAAACTTCATGTGGCCTTCAGATTAGCTCAAGAACAGTGTGTAGAGAGCTTCATGGATTGAGTTTCCATGGCCAAGCAGCTGCATCCAAGCCTTACATCACCAAGTGCAATGCAAAGCGTCGGATGCAGTTTTGTAAAGCACGCCGTCACTGGACTCTAGAGCAGTGGAGACATGTTCTCTGGAGTGACCAATCACGCTTCTCTGTCTGGCAATCCGATGGACGAGTCTGGGTTTGGCAGTGGCCAGGAGAACGGTACTTGCTTGACTGCATTGTGCCAAGTGTAAAGTTTGGTGGAGGGGGATTATGGTGTGGGGTTGTTTTTCAGGGGTTGGGCTTGAACCCTTAGTTCCAGTGAAAGGAACTCTTAATGATTCAGCATACCAAGACATTTTGGACAATTTCATGCTCCCAACTTTGTGGGAACCATTTGGGGATGGCCCCTTCCTGTTCCAACATGACTGCGCACCAGTGCACAAAGCAAGGACATAGATGAGTGAGTTTGGTGTGGAGGAACTTGACTGACTGCAGAGAGCGGAGACTGCGAGAGAGCGGAGACTGTGAGCCAGGCCTTCGTGTCCAACATCAGTGCCTGACCTCACAAATGCGCTTCTAGAAGAATGGTCAGAAATTCCCATAAACACACTCCTAAACCTTGTAGAAAGCCATCCCAGAAGAGTTTAAGCTGTAGTAGCTGCAAAGTGTGGGCCAACTCCATATTAAACCCTACGGATTAAGAATGGGATGTCATTAAAGTTCATGTGCACATAAAGGCAGGCATCCCAAAACCTTTGGCAATATAGTGTATGTACTGTACGTTAGGGTTAGGGTTACATCAGAACATCAAATCTGTGTTGGCACAATGTTAAATCACAAATTTTTCTCTTAAAATTTAAATTAACAGATGCTAACATTTGTCTTTTTACATGCAACAAAAAACTCTGTTAACATCTCATATATAGTGACATAAGTGTTTCATGTGACTCTTGTCACCAATTCTTATGTATTTTAGTTGTTTTTTGTCGATCATTGTCCTTATATACCTGTGGATGTCTGTAAAGCGGTTGCGATTGTGTTCCATATTTGGATTATTGTCATCGTCCTCTCCTGTTTGGATTATATTTGTGTGTGTTTTGTGTTTCACCACAAGCTCTGGTGGTCCTGGAGCATAAAGCACCGCTGTATCAGATCCCATCCACCAAAGCCATCTTGAGGTAAGGGGGGCATCTAAAGTGGTGGATTCACAGAGTATGGCAGTATGTGTGGCTATGAAAACAAGCCCGGTGGTCTCAGCGCTCCCAAGCCTGGTAGTCTCAAGCTCCGTGGTTTGAGAACTTCCAAGTCTGGTGGTCCCGGAGGTCCTTCCACTGTCATCTGTGCTGCCTGTGATGGCTACCACCATCTTGTGTGTTTGGCCCTCACACATGTCTCTCAAATCTATGTGTAACGAGGTCAGTAGATGTGGGAAGAAGGAGGCGGGAACCGGCGAACGTTCAACAAAAGTTTAATTCAAAATAAGCAAAGAACAAAACGAAAGTAATGCCGGCAGACCCTCGCGGACGTCTGCAGGCCACACAAACATAATAACACATAAAATAAAGTCCAGGCCTGGTCCTCTCTCGTCCTCCACGGTCGTCGCTCCTCCTTTCATGCTCGCGCCGTTCCCTCATGGCTCTCGCCCGCCCTGGTCGCCACACTATGCTTGGCCTGTCACAGCCATGGAAGCTATCTTAGAACTCTCTGTCTGCTCTGACACTGCCAAAGAGGTCATCCCTGAACTCTGTGTCCCCTGTCGGCTCTGTTACTGCCATGGAGGCCATCTTTGAAATCTCTGTCATCCCTATCACAGCCAAGGAGGTTGCCTCAGAACTTTCTGTGCCCCCTGTCACGGTCACGGAGGCCATCCCTGAGCTCTCTTTGTTCACAGTCATGGCCATGGAGGCCAGCAGTTAACTCTCTGTACCCCCTGTTTTCTCTGTTGCCACAACAGAGGATGGTCACACCATGGTCTGCCGGCCACACCATGGTCTCCAACTCTGACAACTTTCCAGAGGTCTTCACCATGGTCATCAGTTTCAGTGAAGTTGTTTCTCTTTCTGCTGGCTTCACTATGGGCCTTTACAATGGCTGTGCCACTGAGGTGGTCTTCAGGTCCACCCTGGTGGTCGTCTGTTCCATCGAGAAGGGTCTGTCTGTGTCCCACAGTACTACAAACCATGCCCCTGCAAGTTACGCCTACTTCTACAAGTTATGCCTTCCGCAAAGAACAAGTGTGAATGTTATTGACTATAACAATTTTTTGAAGTAAATGATTTTATGTTTTATGTATGAAATGTTTGCAAGGCTTACTTGTATTGCTTTCAAATCTTATGAAGAATGAAATAACAGCTATTAGTAAAACAAAATAAAATAAATGATACAATCGAATTAATACAGACTCATGGTAATTATAGATAAAATTATAGCCAACCCTAAGCCTTACCATAACCCTACCCCTTTTCCAAAAAAATTAAGTTTCATAATTAAAATATTTAAAAAAAACAAAAAAACAGGATGACTTACAACATCTGGTGATCTATGTAATATGACCTGTATGCCTTATCATTAGGTGGCAATAGTGAAGCTTAAAAAGCAAGGAAAGTAAAGTAGAAGAAGAGCGGTACTAGTGACAACATCACCGATTCCAGAGGGTGTGGCTCTGATGACATCCTGAATGGCTGTTTCATTATAGAGTGCCTAACTTGTAATAAGGGCGTCATTTGTAGGGGCGTGGCTTATAGTACTGCGGGATGCAATCAGACACACTTGGTTCCATCTTCTCTGCCGTGGTGGCCTCCTGCTTTGC
Source organism: Megalobrama amblycephala (assembly GCF_018812025.1). NCBI lineage: Eukaryota > Metazoa > Chordata > Actinopteri > Cypriniformes > Xenocyprididae > Megalobrama > Megalobrama amblycephala. Next base: position 40,631,650 of record NC_063055.1, read on the forward strand.
CTGCTCCGCTATGGGGGTCTTCTGCTCCATCTGCTCCACCCTGGTGGTTCCTGGCTCCGTCTGCTCTGCTGTGGTCTTCTCCCGCTCTGTCAGAGCCAACAGTTTTTCCAGATTCACCCTGGTCCTCTGATCCTCTGGCTCTGCTGTGGCCTTTCCGATTCTCTGGCTCCATTATGTTCGGCGGCCTCCGTGGATCTCCATCCATCGGACATGGTCTTCTCGGCCAGCCCAGTCTTGGTCTTCTCATCCGCCAACTCAACCATGGTGGTCTCTGGTTCCCCAAAAAACTGACTCTTTCATGGCATAGACCCACCAACCCTCCCACTAGAAAGCTCCACTGCAACCTCCCTCCTGAAATCTATTCTTGTTGTTTCATGTTTAAAGTTGTGTTCCATGTTACATTATTGTCATTTTACTCTCCTGTTAAACCTCGGGTATGCATTATCTTTAATAATTCAGTGGTCCAGATTCAACTATTTCAAGTTTTTGTCTTTAAAACTGTCTTGTGTGTAGAAATACTTTCTCAACCATCTCAAGACTCTGTTGCTAATTCCATAGTGTCATTTTAGAACAATTAACAGAGTAGAGGAATTAATATCCAGTTAGAGGAGAGATGAGTTAGTTTAACTACTTCAAAAATAATGATTTTACCACCCCACAGAGAAATGTCATGTATCTCTTCAGCAGTGACAATGTTTCAGGGCAACAAGTTTCTGCATACTACCACTCCGATACCACAATTAGATACTTCAACAATGAATTCAAGATGTTTGAGAATAGGAGCAGTCGTAAAGCTGGTCTCGAAAGACTGAAAGGCCTGGTGTTCTGCATCATTTCATGGTAGCTTGGATGGGTTCCCCCTGAGTAAAGACATTAGTGGAGCTGCAATTATAATGTAGTTTTAAATTAATCTTCTGTAGAAGTTGGTGAAACACAGGAATCATTTAAGTTCCGTTTGATGTTACACATGCAGTGCACGGTCTCACTTGCCGGTATTTTCCTTACAAATGCTCTACTAAGGCATCATTTATGTCTTTTGGAATGCAGTGGACTTATATATTTAAAATATGAGACTCAGAAGGCTGCTTTCAATTTCAAATGCTGACGTGCGCTTTTGTGAAGAGTGCTCACATATGCGGCTGTGCGCGACTATGCGTAAGTGGTTTAACGCACTTGCATCTCAAAATGGTTATATTATAACGCAAAATTAATGTAAACACAGCCAGTTATGTCTTAAAAGCACTATTTGTTTATTGCTTGTAATGTTTCTTTGCTCCTCTTTGTTATTTGCTACTTGCTTTGATTTGAAGTTATATAAGTTTTAAATTCTTAAATGTTCTTAATTGTTTTAATTTAATAATTTTTTTAATTTGTAATTATTTTAAAAAGTAGGCTACTTGTAATTACTTATGTAAGGATATGTAAATGTAAGGATATGTGAATGTAAGGATTTTAAGATTTTGAAGTCGGAAAATGAATGAATGAATTAATTAATTAATAAGAAAAAAGTAGATCAAGAATCGTTTTTGAATCGAATCATGACTCCCAGAATCGGAATCGGATCGAATTGTGAGGTGACTAAAGATTCCCTCCCAGGTGACATCCATCTCTATGCCCCGGTGACTTATATTGTAGCTGAGGAAGGTTGTATGTCTGGAATGGAACTCACATTTTTCTGCCTTAACATCGAGTTGGTGTTGCTGGAGTCATGAGAGGACAGTCTTTACATGTTGAATATGTTGAGCTATGTCTTGAGAGTATATGAAGATGTCATCAGTGCAGGCTATTACATACTGGTTGAGCAGATTACAGAAGATTTTGTTAATGATTGGAAAACTGCAGATGCATTTGCCAGGCCATACAGCATCACCTGGTATTCATAGAGCCCAGTGATTAAAGGTGTTTTCCACTCATGCCCTTCTCCGATTCTGATGAGATTATAAGCACTTCTGAGATCAAGCTTAGTATAGATGTGTGGTTCACAGAGTTGTTCAAGGTCTGAGGGAACAATTAGTAGAGGATATCTATACTTGACAGTTACTGTATTTATTCCTTGATAATCAATGAATGGTCAGAGCCCTCCATCGAAAAAGAAGTCTGCTGCTGTTGGAGAGGCAGAGTGATGAATGAACCCAGATGCTATATCCTCCTCAATGTAGGTCTCCATGGCCAAGGCTTCTGGTTTTGACAGTGGGTATACTTAAGGTAACAGTTCAATAGCACAGTCCCACGAATGATGAGGAGGGAGTTGAGTGGCTTGGGCTTTGCTGAAAACCTCGGCAAATTCCTCATACTCTGCTGGAATATTAGCTTCAACTTGGGTATCTGGGCTTTCAATGCTCGTAGTTAAACATGGCAGAGAAACAGTGACATGAAGACAATTTGATTGACAGTAACTTGATCATTGTGTGAGGCTATTATTAATTTTTTTAATTGTGCTCCTAAAGTTCTTTATGTGCACCAACATTTTTCAAAATAGGAGCCCTGTGGGGTAATATATTAGTTACCAGAATTTTTCTGTGATTTTATTCCTGCATGTCAGTTTTTTTTTTCAAGTTTGTGTCTGAAGTAGACAATGGTCAAGGCACCAGAAAATTATGATATGCATTTCACACCTTATTCAGGGGGTAAAACACTTTGTTAAACGCACTTTATTTCATTGCTTTTAATTTTTATTTTAAACAAGGATATGACCTTGAGCTTAATATGGTTTCAAAAATAAGTTTAATTTTATCTTGTACTTTAATGCATGGGATATTTTCCTCTTTAAAATACAAATATTGTGTTATTAAAATAAAAGGAGTACCTAAGCATTCAATGGTGTGATTGGAGTAGAGTAGGGGGAAGTTCATTATGTTATGTCTTAAGTGATTCTTCTTGGTCCACTGATAAATTACAGCATGGCTACTCAGCAGGTGGCCCTTTAGCATTTATTTTTTTGACCACATCATACTAAAAATGAATATAATATTATTTATTATAATTTGTGCCCAAAAATTAGTGTGATGAGAGAAGTGATGCGGAAGCACTTAGGATTGTCACTTCTTAAGCAAGTTTCACTCCTGATACTTTTTAATTTAAGTAACTATGCAACTGCATCTCAACTAACTCTCAATAGAGTATTAGTAGACTGTTTACTTAATATTTGCTAACACTTTATTTTGATGCTCCCCAACAGACATTCTACTGACTATAAGTAACTTTGCAACAGTGTGAACTTATTCTACTAACCTGAATCTTAAAGGGTTAGTTCTCCCAAAAAATGAAAATAATGTCATTAATTACTCTCCCTCATGTCGTTCCACAGCCGTAAGACCTTCGTTCATCTTCAGAAGACAAATTAAGAGATTTTTGATGAAATCCGAAAGGGTTTTTTTTTTATCCCCCATAGAAAGAAACGTAATTACGACATTCAAGGTCCAAAAAAATTGGAAAAACATCATTAAAATATTCAACGTGACTACACTGGTTCAACCTTAATGTCAGAAGTGACGAGAATACTTTTTGCGTGCAAAAACAAAACAAAAATAACGTCTTTATTCAACAATTTAGTTTTGTCCCCTGTGAGTCTCCTACTCTGTTTACCTTGTTTAGACAGTCCAGCGCTTCCAAGTTTTACATCAGAACGCCTACTCATAATTGACCAGCTCCTGCATCACACGCATGCGTCGTGCTGATCACGTGAACAGTGTCGGAAAATACTGAGTCAGAACACAGAAGCCTGCATTGTTTCAGTGATTCATCCCAATACTAAACTCCATTTTCTTCACACTACATTTGAAGTTGTCATTAGCAAATAAAAAAAGGAAAAAAAGAAGAAAAGAAAGTTTACTGTCTTTTGTCTGTAATGTGTTTTAGGTATAGACCAAGGTCAGATGGCATATGAAGGTCAACACTGGCATGCCACTGAAGAGTGTTTCAGCTGTGCCCGCTGCAATCAGTCTTTGCTGGGTCGTCCCTTCTTGCCGAAACAAGGTTTGATCTACTGTTCCCGTCTCTGCAGCCAAGGGGATGAGCCTGACCTGTCAGACTCCTCAGACTCTGCATTCCAGAGTGCCCGTTCCCGACAGTCACGCCACAGTGCTCAGATTGGAAAGGATGGGACAAAAGGGAAGGGTGAAGGTGGACGACAAACATCATCTGGCCCTACACAGTTAGCTGGTGATGTAGAGCCTCTAGCTGTTCAGATGGATTTGCTGAGCATCTCAAGCCCAGCTCCGAGCCGCACGCCCCATCGCACACCAACGAGAACCCCAAGTAGAACCCAAAGTCGGTCTCCAAGTCTGAACCGTGAGCAGCCAGTTTGGGTAAACAGGGATGAGCCTTACTCTTATGAGTCTCAACAAAGAGATTCCTCCACATCTCCAAATCCCCATCAGCTACGAAGCCAATGTAGCATTCGTGCCGCTTACCCTCCTTCTCCCAATCAGCCACCCAAGATAGTGAGCAGTCCAGAGTCTTGGTCCAAAGAACCATCTGGGGGTAATTCCAAAAAGCCTCCGGTCATGGCTGCTCTGAGGGGGCACTCTTTCAATGAAAACTGGATGCACCATGGCCAGGAACCTGAATTTCATGCTCCTAAGCTCAAAACACAAATGAGCTTCAATGAGGTGTCAAGCCGTAATTCTGGATTTTTGGACAAGCGCAGTATCAGTGTGCAAGGTTTCCCCCGAGAGATGCGTCCCCCGTTGCTGAGGAGCAGGCACCAGTTTGGGCCAAGCTTTGGGGAACTTACGCCACTAGAACAAACTCCAAGAGGTTCTGCTGACTCGCTGGCCCTTTCATACACTACAGGTAAACATAAATTTAGTTTGACAAATACAAATACCATGATACTGCATATCACTACCTGACAGGGATATGTTGAAAACAAGATATTAACTGGTGCATTCAAACTGTCACACATTTCATACGGTGTACCTATTTCTGATCTCTGCCCTTTGTTTGTCTTCAGCAGGAAACTCTTTAGATGGGACCAACAGACGTCAGGAGCACTTCTCTCGATTTTCGATGCCTGACCTGAGTAAAGACTCTGGGGTAAATGTGTCTGATAAAGGCACCATGGGTACTTTAAACTCATCGATGCAGTTCCGCAGCACTGAATCCCTGAGCTCTGTCCCAAGACCCCTTGCTGATATTGGCATGCCTGTCCGAGTAAGGTACCCTCCTCCACTATACTGGGATTCACCCAGAGGGCTAAGTTTTGAGGATCCAGTCAAAGGTCGCATTGGTCTTGCAGGAAGTATGTCCTGTATGCAAGAAGGCAATGCCCAAGCAATGACACCACGGCCAAGACGTCCTCAAACTCAAGAATCTCCCAGACAGCAGCGTCAGCGCCAACGTCACCACCACAAAAGCCACAAAGGTCACAAATATCACTATCGCTCTCGCCGCTCTCGGTCAGACAATGCCCTGCATTTAGCTACAGAAAATCAGAGTTTCCCTGGGGACCCCATTCATAGATTTCACAATGACTTTGAGCGACCATCCTCATCAAGAATGTCACACAATCTCTTTGGAGCAAATTATGGGTATCGACAACAGTTCTTTAGGCCTTGCCCTCGAACCACATCGGACCTCACCTTGCAGGATCCTGGAGGTCCACAAATTAGACAGTATATGGGTAGGTATGGAGAAACAGTTGAGGATGAAGATCAGTTTTGCTCAACCTGTTCCTCTTCTTCAGAGGTGTCTGATGATGATGGTTACCTTATGGGTGATGTCATTCCACGGCCAGTGCAGCTTAGATACTTTGACAATGAGGAATTGCGACATCGTTATAGTCCTACATTGACGGGTGGTCACACCCAGCTACATACACGCAAAAGGCGAAAGAGCAAGAACTGCATCATATCATAAGCAAATGGTAATGTGAGTATCTGAGTGTATGTTTGTGAGAGTGGGTGAAGTGAGTATGTGAGAAGTGAGTAGACCCCTGTACATCATTATTTAAATGGCAATGATTCAAAATTCTATCACCTCGCAGTAATTGTGTTACTTGTTAAGTTGAACATAAGGGTATTTCCTCTTGTGTTATATTAACCCTTTAGATGTACTATTTCTCCACAGTAGGAACTCAATGAAAGTAAACCTTTCATTACCGAGATTAAAGAGTTTTTTTTTTGTTTTTTGTTTTTTTTGATCTACCTTTATCTTTTAAATAGCCCAAAGGGGTTCCATTGGATTCAGGTCAGGTGACACACTTCGCTAAGTCATAGTTTTAACTTTTCATCTTTAGAATCTCTTGCATGATTTTGGCAACAGTGGATTGTTATCATGTCGAAATATCCTTCTTCTGCTCAAATTCTTCCAATCCTGCTGTTTTGCTCCGAAGAGTAAGCTAGGATTTGTTTTTTTCTTGGATACCATCCATATAGGTTGATACCATACAATGTCCTTTCCACTGTCTGAGCTGCCACAGAAACTCTGATTTCCATTTATAACCCGATTTCCATGTCTAAAGGACTTGTCCCCCTTTTTTTTTTAAAGTAATTTTAAGATAGGGGTGTCCAATCCTGCTCCTGGAGGGCCACCATCATGCAAATTTTGCACCTGCATGGAAGTTTCTAGTGTTCCTGAAGACGTTGGATTGTGTGATTCAGGTGTGTTTATTTAGGGCTGGAGCTAAACTCTGCTGCAAGGTGGCCTTCTGGGAACAGAATTGGACATCCCTGTTTTAGAATGATTAGTGGTACTATTTCTCTTTTTTTAACCTCCTTCTTAATGCTGCAATTGTGTTTTCACTCATTTTTAGTTGGTCACAATCTTCCTGTATCCTTTTCAATCTTTGTGTAGTCTCACAATCAGGTTTTTCGATTTTCTGGCAATTCTTCTCCATGTAGAGCAAATCAGACATGCAGAAAGATACAAGTCTAAAGTTGAGAAAGGTTTGGGGTTCACAGGTCATTTTATAACTATGTTAATGCAATTAGGTTAATTGGAAATATCAGGTGTACTCGGTTTTGTTTTAATGATCGCAGATTTGCACACACACACACACACACACACACACACACACACACACACACACAGTGTATATGTATAATCAATACCCTTTTGTCAATTTAGAAATAATGCAGTTATCAAGAGGTGATACAATTTTTTTTTTTTCATTTGACAGTTAAGTGATATTACACAGGGTGTACTCACTTCTGTGGTGTATTGTATGTTTTTCTTAAATATCCAACTATGGGATGAAATCCAATTCAGGCATGTTTCAGTCATTACATAAGTGATACTGTAGGTCATGTGTTCTGATCTGAAATCATGTGTTTACTGTGACTGGAGATTGCACAACGATCAAAAGTATTACCTTCTATTTATTTGAATAGTACATTGAATCTTATCTATTGTTAAGAATATGAATTTTGTTTTGTAGAAACCTGTGCAATAAGAAATCTGCTATATAACTTTATTTAAGGAGAAGGAAAGAAGTGAAGACTCATTGTGCACTTAACCTTCAGAATTAGGATATGGATTTTTAATTTCAATTTGCATTACTCAAAAAAAATGGGATTATCGCTTGCCATATTCCATAAACTCAGTGCATCAAAAAATCTAATTACAACCATTTTCTTATCTGTTTTTAGATTTTCTCGGTTGTGAGTATAATTCTAGTCAAGGCTACACTCCCCCTTTCTTTTTTCCTTAATTTTTGGTATAATTTAGTGGCAATACAGTTTACTATAATTCCCACGCTGCTTACTGTTAATTGTTCTAAATACAGTCGTTTCCTAATATGCGCTCTTCATGGTTTTCAACTGGTTTTATTTATGTAATTTTAAATTTAAGCTTTATAAAATGTTTATCATTTTGTTGGGCAATGTTGGTTATGGTTTTAAATGCAATATTCTGTCTTTTCCAAAGTCATTTACAAATAATATCTTAAATTTAAATGTTTTCCTAATGATAAAACAATATATAAAAACAATGTAGTATTGTAAAGGTTCTGTAAATATTGTCTTAAATATTTCTATATTTTGTATCTTCAGATGCATTATTTGTATCATATTGTAGAGTGTAGAAATCAATGGTGACTGCATGTGTATCCCCGGTTCATGTCTTGTATGTGAATTAAATAACTATTTCAACAAACAACGAAAGCCTTTAATTAAGCTTCAGATTAATACAATTGAGATGATCCATTAAAAAGACTATTTTATATTGTATTTTCTGAAATATATTCTGACGCAGGGTGAAAATTACCTCTTTTGTGCTTTTTAAATAGTTTCTGATAATCCTCTCCTGTGATTGCTTTTTTCACAATCTTAAAAAAAAATTGTATTACAATCCTGCAGACAATAATTTTTATATGTAGACATAAATTTTATTTTTATCAAGTAAAAAAAAAAAAAAATCAAGACACAACAGCTAGCTTAATACCAAACTAACAATTCACATGATGATTTATGTACAACTAAATTCATTATTCTTTACTCTGACTTCCACCAATATTTTAAACTTGTTTCTCGACATGGTACAGATCTTATAGTTACAGTTTGCAAACAATATACAGGCAGAAAACATAACTCTTGGTTCACATTGGGTTTAGCTTATAAAGTTGAATGGTTAGGGTGAGTAAGAAGTTAGTAACTAAGTAGCTGCATTCAGTCTTGTGTTTGCAGTCTTCACTTGATGGAATGCATTTGAGAGGTGGATGTTGGAGTGTCTAGCTCTGGAGAATCGTACTCATGGATGAACTGCTCCATGGCCTTGATGCAACGCGTGCCAATGTCCCTCAAGTTTTCACGCAGAGATGGCTGAATTGACTTCTCCAATGATGGATCCTTGGCCACCAACATCTTCACAACCATGCCAAATGTATCACAGTCCTGCCGGTACACCTGTATGGATTATCAACATTGATTATCCAGAACATTATACTAAATTAAATTAAACTAATAAATTTCCCAGCCAGCATTTTAAAAAAAAAATAATAATCTTTGTCAGACACCGCTAGCATTTTTGTCATTTTCACAAAACTTTCATGGCCCCCAGAATATTTTGATGTATGAATATCTAAACATGCAATATATCGAAAGAACCAGAGCCTCTGCTTTAAAAATAAATAAATAAATAAATATCAACACTTGAATATGGGTGTTCCATTAAAAAAAAAAAAATTAACAAAAAGCTGAGAAAATTGTGTTTTTGTCTAAGACTATAACATGTGCATAAGCAATGCCTTTATCACTTATTTCTGCTTTTTTTCACCTGTGTTTTGATTCAGAGATTGTGTACTCTTTCAGAAGATGTGTAATAGTGCCCCCTACTGCTGGAAAATTCCATCAGTGGCAGAGAAAGAGTTAACAATAACACTAGAACCTGCAACCACACATAACCAAAAATACACTTCTATTGATGAATGTAAACACACACACACACACACACACACACAACACTTTACTGTAAAAATGTACCGTAATTATATAAACATATACAACCCTTACCCTAGCCTGACATATTTTCATATTGTTCGGCAATTTCTAAACTAATTAGCAGTTTGACAAAGTAGTCACCATCCTGACTAAATGACCCTTACACATTAAGGGGTAAACTGACCTTACAGAATTTGTGACATTATTGCATTATTTTTCTATAAAGATGTTTAAAAAAGTGAAAGGTGCTATATAAATAAAATGCACTCAACATGCACATTTTAAACAATTGTATATGTAATTAACTATTTTATAAAGTTAGTATAGGCTACCCTCTTTCAATTTAGTAGTTTAACATATCAGTACCATGGTATTTACATGGTACTTTAAAGTAGTGTTGTCACGATACTGGAATTTCCAACTTCGATACGATCATTTAAAAAATATCGAAAAATATCGACCACTTTTGATACCATGAGGAAAACTGCCATATACTGCCATACAAATCATTTGTATTAGCTTACACACAGCACAGGGAGGTTTTATTGAAATCTACATTTACAAAAAAAGACGGTCAGTAATAAAATAAGGACAAATAAACAAATTGCATACATTAAGATCATTTTAGGCAAAAGAGCTGAGAAAAATCACAAATACAGTCAATAATAAAGATTTACTGGTTTATCACTTTCGACCAATAGGTGGCGCTGTGACCAAATTAATGTGGTATAGTCAAAGTGAGGTGACAATGACACTCAGTATACGACTGTGGTATTCGAAAACGGTTTTGTCTGTCAACACGAAATCCATAACTTTTTGCCAGCAGGGTTTGATTTAATTTTGGTGAAAATTGGACCAACGGTCTAGGAGTATTTAGAAAGAGTACGATTTCAAAGAAAATCAAAATGGCGGAAAGGAAGTTTGGCTGACTGTGGAAGTTGTTGTAACTCCAGCATGTCCAATCTGCCTCAGACTTCACATGTTTGATAAGAGTCCTGCTGTGAAGACGTCTACATGCCAAAATTTAGTTATAGTCATAGCACCACCAGCTGGTAGCAGGAAGTGTGGCAAATACAAATGACTGACATTATCCTCCTATATTTATATAGGCTTACTTAAATGCATATTGCCCACCAGGTGGCGGTGGCACGGGTGCGAGGGCCTTTCATCGCTGCTTGCAGCTTTAATTCTATTCAGCTATGTTCGCTTCATACAACAAAGACATTTTGCTCAGGCAAGCAGCATTTTACTTAAAATATAAAAATCTTGTTTATTTTTTTGATCAGATTATTTATATGTGGATTTGCCTCAGATTTGCCTTGATCAGGGTTACATAAACGCATTGCATACAAGGTTACATAAAATAACCAATGCCAATTAATGTGAATTTCTATATTGCTAAGAGAAATATGATCATTTCACTCATGCTAAATCAGTTATTATTTGTGGATTGGTGGAGAAGCAGGCATCTGTGATCAAAGAACTTCAAATCATTACTGCAGTCTTGTAGTAACTATAGGTAACTGTGTGTGTTTGAGCTGCTAGCTATTACCGGATCACTTCAAAATAGCACCTACTGCCTCATCCGTGGTAACCATAGAGATGGTGTGTCTCTGTGTGTGCGCCGGGGGGTTAAATTATCATTCCGCATGTATCTGAGTCATCGCATCATGAGCTCTGCTGTGCAGTTTCGTGAAAATAGAATGAATGACTATGATTGCAATGAAAACACCATATAATAGAGCTAGATTTAACTCGTGTAGTTCACTGAAGACACAAACTTACCAAAAGGTCTCAAAATACAGGCTATTTTCGAAATAGCACTACGCATACTATTTCTGCTGCATGTGATGCTGTGAATTTCCCGTAGCTATGCATATAATATGCAGATGACTTTATACAATAGCTAGAATGCATGACAGGCTCCGTGGCCCGAGTCACTGCCCTTTTCCCTTTTGGGCTGAGGAGCCTCTCTAGCAGGCAGTACTGTAGATGAGCGGAGTGGAGGAGAGTGCAGTTCAATCCATGCTCACAGCACTTGTACTCCAATCACTCTGCTGCTCCAAATCCACTCCGGAGATTCCGTTTCTCGCTCACGCCCCCGGCCTCACTCACCAGGCAGCCGGTGAACCTTCTCTACATTGTGTCCACATTCATTTTACATTCTAGTCTATGGTGCATCTGCTGAAACTCCTCCCTGACAGAGTTTGTTTTTGTTGGCAGTGTTTTGCTCCTTTTCTGTAGATTATTGAACATTGTCTGTGTCACAGAATGGACAAGCAGACTAGCAGAGTGACCAGTGCTGCAAAATTAATCATATAATAATGTGATCACAGTTTCTGCCTTTCACGGTTAAATGATCGTCTGCATTATTGGTGTACTAGCAAGAAATAAATCTAGAAAAATGTTTTTATCAGTGTTTATATTCCCGTTGTGGGCTGCAGAGAGTTAGTGACTCGGACTCGAGTCGCATTTTAACAGACTTCAGACTCGACTCGGCACAAAAGACTCGTGAATATTTTAAAAACGACTCAAGTCTTTTACCCTTAAGAACTTTTGTTGAATTTGAATGGTTTACACTATCTGCATCACATATATTTCCCTATCTGTCGTGGTAGATCAGACTCTTGTCACAGAATTTGATTACGTATGTTCGTGTAATTGCGCGTAAACTTCGAAATGTCCCATGAAACATGCCACCGTGCCATATGTTCTTTCGTTTGCGTTTATTATCATGTCAGATCGGCTAGATCCACAGAATGCGGGAAAACAATTAAAGGTGCCCTAGATTCAAAAGTTGAATTTACCTCGGCATAGTTGAATAACAAGAGTTCAGTACATGGAAATGACATACAGTGAGTCTCAAACTCCATTGTTTCCTCCTTCTTATGTAAATCTCATTTGTTTAAAAGACCTCCGAAGAACAGGCGAATCTCAACATAACACTGACTGTGACGTAACAGTCGGGATCATTAATATGTACGCCCCCAATATTTGCATATGCCAGCCCATGTTCAAGGCATTTCACAAGGGCAGCCAGTATTAACGTCTGGATCTGTGCACAGCTGAATCATCAGACTAGGTAAGCAAGAACAACAGCGAAAAATGGCAGATGAAGCAATAATAACTGACATGATCCATGATATCATGATATTTTTAGTGATATTTGTAAATTGTCTTTCTAAATGTTTCGTTAGCATGTTGCTAATGTACTGTTAAATGTGGTTAAAGTTACCATTGTTTCTTACTGTATTCACGGAGACAAGAGCCGTCGCTATTTTCATTATTAAACACTTGCAGTCTGTATAATTCATAAACACAACTTCATTCTTTATAAATCTCTCCAACAGAGTAGCATTAGCCGTTAGCCACGGAGCACAGCCTCACATTCACTCAGAATAAAACTTTAACATCCAAATAAATACTTTACTCACATGATCCGAAGCATGCATACAGCATGCATGACTAACATCTTGTAAAGATCCATTTGAGGGTTATATTAGCTGTGTGAACTTTGTAAATGTGCTGTAATATAGTCGACAGCTTGTGTGGCAGGGAGCACGTGATTTAAAGGGGCGGCGCTGCCTAAATCAGTGCATTGTTAATGATGCCCCAAAATAGGCAGTTAAAAAAATTAATTAAAAAAAATATATGGGGTATTTTGAGCTGAAACTTCACAGACACATTCAGGGGACACCTTAGACTTATATTGCATCTTGTGAAAAAGCATTCTTGGGCACCTTTAAAGACACCTGAACAACATCATCAAATTGTATGAGACATCGCATCCACAAAGGTTCGTCACATAAACTCACACAGCTATTATACTGTGGTGTAGCTGCATGGCTCTTTTGGATCGCCAGCCTGTTAAAATATGAACAAAAAACCCCTACACTTTAAACCTCGCACTACGTTTTATCAATCTTTTCGTATTATATGTATATAAAAAATAGGATTTGATTATGAGATTTTTATTTTTATTTTTAAATGACTCAGACTCCAGTGATAAAGACTTCAGACTTGACTCGGACTCCAGATAAAAGACTCGTGGGCTGTGTCTAAGAATGATAGACTGCCATAAGCTTAATACTTGACTTGTGCTCATTCCACACAAAATACTTGTGAACGAATGACACTGCTTGAAACACGGTCTGTGGGGCTCGATGCAGACTAAACCCGCAGTGAACACGAGTGTCTCTCCCGCACTGTGTGATGTAACAGACAACTTGTTTTCCATCGCGGTTCCGTTCACACAGCAGGGGTTTGCTGAAAATGCAGCCGTGAGTTTGGTTATATAATGTTATAAGGTTATAAATGGTACAGATCTTTTGTTAATAACCGAATGGTGACATTAACCATATCAGGTACTGAAATACAAGAATAACATGTGCTTCACGTATTTTGAGTGGTAAAATGTTGAAACTAATCCTTCGTTTCATTTTTATACTGTACAAACGGTATAGTCTATCCCCTAACCATAACCGCACACTTAAACACAATCCTCTCAGAAACCATTATGCATTTTTACATTACATCCTTATTTAATTTTTTAACAAATTTTTTTGTCTCCACAATGACATTTGGTTCCTACAACATCGGCAATACCTGGACCACACACACACACACCAACCTACACCAACCCAACACCTAAACCTACCCATCACAGGAAACTGCACATTTGTACTTTCTCACAAAAACTCATTCTGTATGATTTATAAGCCTTTTGAAAAATGGGGACATGGGTAATGTCCTCATAAGTCACCCTTTCCTTGTAAAACCTATGTCATACCCGTGTCATTATACACATTTGTGTCCTGATATGTCACAAACACACACACACACACAGTTTACCTCCTCGATCTGCTCTTGTTTCTTCTGTATGGCTCTGTTTCGAGCTGCAGCATCTCTCTTGCTGGCCTTCTGTGACACCTGCAGAGGTCACAAGTAAAGACATCATCGAACCTTAATTCCAAAGCATTGATTTTAGTGTCATGTATATGTTACAATTTGTAACAAGAATTGGAAAATATGTTTATAGTAATGTTTTTACAGTTGTAATCAATTTTAAAGTTATATGTTTACAGACACTCACGACAGAAGCTATAACTCTGCACAGTAGTGTTGTAGTGCTCGAGACCGGTCTTGGTCTTGGTCTTGCATCCTCCGGAGGTCGCATTTGTAGGCTGCATATGTCATCGATGATGTCTTATTTAAGAAAAGTAACCATAATAAAATTGACTCTTATTCCTCGTGAGGTGTAAAATACTGTCATTTCTTAATTTGCAATCTAACGGTTACTTTTCTTAAATGAGACCGCCGTGATGACATATGCGGTTGACAAATGCGTCCTCCGGAGGACGCAGCCTTCGAAATGAGACACAGCTATTGTTAGAACTTTACTAGCAAGTTTTAGCATGTTACTTGCATCTTGTAATATGTTGTAATATGTTTAGTACATTCCTAACGTTTCTCCACATTGCTAGCATGTTTTAAGACGTTGTTAACATGTTGCTTAAAGGGTTAGTTCGCCCAATAATGAAAATTCTGTCATCATTTACTCTCCCTCATGTCGTTCCAAACCTGTAAAACTTTCGTTCATCTTTGGAACACAAACAAAGATGTTTTTAATTAAGTCTGAGAGATTTCTGTCCCTCCACTGACAGTCAACGCAAATGACACTTTCAAGCTGCAGAAATGCAGTAAAGACGTCATTAAAGAAATCCACGTGACTCCAGTGGTTTAACCTCAGTGTTATGAAGAGATGCCATGCTTTGATTGCACAAAAAATAAACATAATTTACCTCTTTATTTACAAAAGATTAATCTCCAATGTGCGTTCACGTAACAACGTCTGCTCTCACGTCAACACAAACACTTACGTGTCGTGCTACTCTCCTGAACATGTCGGAGATTAATATTGTGTAAATAAAGTGGTAATTTTTTTTTAAAAGTTTTTGTGCAAACAAAGCACACGTGTCACTTCATTTGACTTGACATTTGATATTGAACAGTATTCTTGACATTTATTCAACAATGCTTTGATCTGCCTGCATTGACACTATTCTTTAAGAGTTGCTGTGCAGCCAAAATAATGTACCAGTTATCACTGTAAAGCTGCTTTGACACAATCTGCATTGTAAAAAGTGCTAATATAAATAAAGGTGACTTGACTTGACTTCATACCATTGAGGTTAAACCACTGGAAGTGTCAACACTCTTGTCAATCATATTCAATATATATATACATCACATATTTTGTTAGAGTTTAACTTGTAAACATTTCTTTAAGTGTGATCATAATGAAATAATGCAAGGAGTTTTTTCTTGTCTCTTACTCTCTGGTTTCTTTCTGTGAATGACAATGATGGTCTATCTCCAGAGGATGGCCGAGGAATGTCTATAAAAAGGAAAGGGCGAGAAAAAGAGGAAAAAGATAGGAAAAAGAGAGAGGTTTCTTTAAGAAAATCTGTGTGGTGTCATTTTGAAAAATTTGCCTCACAACGTTTGGGCCTTTTTGTTATTTAATGGTGGTGTGCCTGGAAGCTTAAATGCATATAAACATGGCCAATCTCTTTCTTTCTTTCTCTCTCTCTCTCTCTCTCTCTCTACTCACACATACACACAAGAACACCTTCAGCTCTCTGACACACACACACACATACACACACACAAGCACATTCTCTCTCATTATATCTCACTTTTAAGCAACACATACACACAAAAGCAGTGAGTCATCAGGCACATAACTGTGTGAGATGGAGGGGGAGGAAAATCTTCTCAACATGCCACATATGATTTTTAGCCAACTCAGAAACAGACATGCACGTCTGCATGCACATGCACAAAACTTTTGCACACACCCACACAAATGTACATGCCAGACTTGTGCTTTATTCAGAATTCTTTCATTTTAATTGAGGTTATAAACAGGATGCAGAATTTTAATTTCAATGTTACCTTAAGGCAGGAGAATGAAAAGGAAATTTTAAATATATTTTTAAAAAAATATTTCATTATTCAGTTTGAATTACCCATATTTGTGATTAAAAAAAAAATCATGCACACAACACTATCAACAATATTAACAGAAATTAGATTAAAGGGAACCCCTGGTATTAAGACTTGTGTGGCTTAATATAATGTAAATCATGTCTTACTGAAATAGTAGAAAACCCATGCAAGATTTACTTTATTTAAAAAATCCACATCATTTTATACATATTTTGGACAATGGGGGGTGCCATTTTGTTTAGGTGCACAGTGCGTTTTATGTCGATGACGTCAAATGGTTGCACTCACTGCTCTACTGACACTGTCCTATTGCTATTTTTACCGCAACACAACTCGGAATATAATATACGATGCCACATTGTGTGGCTTTTGGCTGTAATTTTCAGGCGACGGGCAACAAGAGAAGTGATGTAAGTCTTCACTGCTTTACTAGCGATAAGAAGAGGAGAAAAGAATGGGAAGAATATGGAAGAATAAAACTTCCTAACTGCGTCTTTGTTCTCTTCACTTTAGCCCTGATGACTTTGAGGCTTTTAGTAGACTACAGCTGAAAGAGCTTACAGTTGCCTGTGCATGTAAGTGTATGCTTTAACCAAACGCCGCGCCTGTCGTGGGCAGCCTATAACACATCTCGATTGAGACAGACCGCCTCAAAACTCATGTGTGTCATGATGCATGGGATATCTGTGATCGCATAAAACAGCAGCATCTTCTCAGCATGTTTAACTGTGTGTAATGCATTCAGGTGACATATCAGACGATTTTTACACATCAATCATTCAACAGTTTGAATAGCCACAGAGACATTGCACAGCTTCGATGTTTTCATCCTCACTAATGTTGCGCTCTGACTCAAATTTTAAAAGGAACCCCACAGATATTAAGACCTGTATGCGTTACTAGATTACCGTTGGACCAAAACATACAGATAAAAAGCCTCAGTAATCAGGGCTAAAGTGAAGAATACAAAGATGCGGTTCTTTGGGAAGTTTTATTCTCGTCCACATTTATCACAACTTCCCATTCTTTTCTCCTCTTATCGCTAGTAAAGCAGTGAAGACTTACATCACTTCTCTTGTTGCCCTTCGACTGAAAATTACAACCAAAAGCTGTACAGTGTAGCATTGTATATTATACTCTAGGTTGTGTTGTGGTAAAAATAGCAGCAGCGCAGTGTCAGCAGCTCAACCATTTGACGTCATCGACATAGAACGCACTGTGCACCTAAACAAAATGGCGCCCCCCATTTTCCAAAATATGTATGAAACGATGTGGATTTTTTAAATAACGTAAATCTTTCACGGGTTTTCCACTACATTTCAGTAAGAGACATCATTTACATTATATTAAGCCGTAGCGATAAGTCTTAATACCAGGGGTTCCCTTTAAATCTAGTTGATATAGCATGAGCCACCTATCTGTTCTGACATATTGTAGTTGCACAGCAGGGGAAATGTCATGCCTGTGCCGGTGATAGCCACCAGAGGGCACTCCTCCTGTCTCCTTTAACGTATCATGAGCTGCATTTCCCATGAACCATTGCCTGGACTCATTGTGTGCTGATTTCTGCCACCTGTGTGTGATTTTTATCGTTTGTGTTCCCCTATTTAAGCCTTGTGTGTTTTGTCATACTTTGGGAAGTTGCACTGCATTTCGGGACACTATCTCTGGTTTCTGTGTCATGGTCTTGATTCTCTGCCTGTCCCCTTGGATTTCCCTGTTTGCCTGTGCCTTGGACCTTTATCGTTATCTGGATTGTTCTGACCTTATGCATGTTAAATGGATTATGATTATGAATTACACTCAAAGCTTGAGTTTGGATCTCCTAGTCACATCTCCAAACAGTAGCTACACATAACAGAAAACAATGCGCAATGCAAATAATAAAATGCAAATATAAATCATGTCATAAAATCATGCATAGTTAGGATAGCAAAATAAAGAGACTCTACTTCAAAAGGTGCTTTTACACTAGGCAGTGTTTGGAGCGAACCCAGGTCCATTAGTCTTCAAGGTTTGGTTCATTTGAGTGGTTTTCACGAGTGGATTCACTAGCGTTGTAGTCAAGACCACCTAAACCAAGACCAAGTTGAGACCAAGACCAATGTGTGTCAAGACCAAGACTTTCAAAAAATGGTCTTATGACCGGTCTCGAGTATTACAACACTAGGATTCACACCAGTGAACTGCAAGTCTATTAGAAAAGGTGCTCCCCAGAGGTCATGTGAGCTCTGCTACAGTTTGTTGTTGATATGAATACAGTCTGTCCCAAACTGTGGAACTAAACTACTAATGATGGCATAGAACCTAATCACATTTATGATACTATGTAGCAAATCCGATATATCAGGGGTTTCCAAACACATTCCTGGAGCCTCCCCAGCACTGCACATTTTGCATGTCTTCTTTGTCTGACACACCCATTTCAGGTCTTGGAGTCTGGACTAATGAGCTGATGATCTGGAAAACATGCAGTGTTGGAGAGGCTCCAGGAATGTGTTTGGGAACTTCTAATAAACTGCTTTGTTTGCATTTTTCACATCTCTTCCAACACATCCACAGCAGGCAAATTATACACCTCTAGATCGGCAGGCCGCAGAGCCTGGCCCATTACAGGTCTTGGCCATCATAACCGCCACGCTAGAGTCTCCAGCCGTCATGGCTGCCGCATCCCTAGTAACAAGAGCATTGCCAAGGTGTTCAAGACTGGCGATCTGGCTGGGATCCCCGTGGTCCCAGTGCACTAAAGTTCAGTGATCCCAGAGGTCCTACCGCCATCAGCTAGGCTTCCTGTAATTCCAGTTGCCATCTTATGTGTTTGGATCTGCACACACATCTACAGCTCCTCCCAAGGTATCTCTGACTGCTCCTGAATTTCCTGTGTGCCCTGACATGGCCACGGCATGTGCTGCATCACAAACAGTTTGTAATGATCCATTTTGAGAGTTATATTTGTTGTGTGAGCTTCTCCTGTATTGTTTATGCCTCAGTGTATTGGAATCGCGAGCTTGGGGGAGGGGAGCACGAGCTCATTTGCCTTTAAATGCACATATACTGTACCAAATCAGCACATTTTTTTTCTCCCACCCAAAAATAGGCAGTTAAAACATGGTATAATAATAAATAAAAAAAAAAATCAATGGAGTATTTTGAGCTGAAACTTCCCAGGCACATTGGGGACACCTGAGACTTATATTACATCTTGTAAAAAGGTGCATAATAGGTCACCTTTAATGACTCACTCAAAGACAGTCCTTGCCGCCACCTAGTGGTCTAATGTAACCTATACTGAATGACAGTCTGTCTTGAACACGCAGAGATAAGCAGTACTGGTACTGGTGAAATAGCAGCAGTCTATTCTCTCATCCAGTCAGATTCGAGGATCAGATCTAACTGTTGAGCATATTGTCAGGTTTATGTGTTTCAGTTGTTCTTGGTCTGTTCTCGTTTATGCATTGTGTGGTTTGCGTTATTCATTCAGTGTTTGGATTATTATTAAAGCCCATTTTGTTTTTGAATCTACTTCATCTTTGTGGCAGCTGACCACATTGTAAAACTTATTTATATAGCTTATTTTATCATTTTTATATATATATTTAAAATTCCTTCACTGCGACACCCCTAGTATCTTGTTGGTTCTTGTGCATTCATTGTTGTTTTGTTTTCTAGGTTTTTGAGTTTTGTATTTTGTTTGTTATTAAAATAAAACTTGATCTGCCTTTGGTCTTGGTTTCTGAGTTCATCTAACAACAAAGCCAAATATTAATCTTTTCACATGAACACCATTTGAGGGATCAAACTAATATCACATTACAGTCCATTCTCTGTTCCTCTGCACAGTGCAAATAACGGATGCATCTGGGTGGATTTTGCTACTATTAAAAAATAACTTTTAGAATATTTTGTAAAATTCATCAGTATAATTGACTTGACTGCACTACAAAATTGGTTGAAAACTGAACTGAGCTGGATGATCACATTACTGTTTTCTGCAGAGCTGCTTTATACAGCTGAATTGAACTCATTTCCTATTTGATCTTTACACTGTAATTGAACAGAACTGAATCAACACTGAACTGACTTCAACTGAACAAGGACACTATTTTCTTTTTACAGCAGAATAGAACTTTGAATCATTATTTTCCTGTTAAGCCCTGTAAAACTGCTTTGAAACAATCTGTATTGGATGAAGCACTATTGAAATAAAGACTTGACTTGAAGGTGCATGCAGTACCATAAATCTACAGCGTTCATTATGAGCAGTTCTTATTGGCTCACAGACCAATTTTCTGACAGGAATGATGTTACGCTTTTTATTACCATTTAAAATTTAAAACATTAAAAATTTTAAACCATAAATTTAATAACCATTCATAATTTTTGAATCTTCAATATTCTCTGAAGAGTTTGACGAGTCTAACCACACGCCACTGACAAAAAAACACATATTGTATCTTTATAGCAAAATTTGCATTCTTCCTGCCCTCTCATTTATAATGCACCAAAATATTTTCAGGGGCTAGAGCTTTGAGAAATTCTGTAAAATGCAAAATGTTATATCTCATGAAGAATTTTACTATAGTGACACTGAAGTACATAAACTGACACTACCACTATCATCTAGTTTGAAGATGGATCCAAGGCCATACATGACCTTTATACAAAATTCAGTTGAACCAAAATTTGCAACAAATACGTGAACATACAGATACACACAATGCAGCTAACCTGTGGTGCTGGGTTGGATGTGTTTTCTAAGTGTTGTGAACGAACTCTTCTCCAGGCCTTTATTGAACTTCTGTCTGGAAGGAGAAGAGGCTCTGGGCTTTCGGCTCAGCTGCAGGCTGGGCCACGGACCTCTGTGATACCTCTGGTACCTCAGTGCAAAATTTGGACGATGTAAAATACGCTCCTCCGTAGTCCTGAAAAACCTGAAGCTAAGAAAATGAGAAATGGTCGTAAGACTGTTATCTGTGATCAAATGATAGTCACAAACCAGAAAACTGTTATGTTATTTCACACCCCCCCCCACCACCCCTTTTACAACCACTCAAAATCATTATATATTAAATACATTAAATATATTTGAGCAGCTGTTTTAATAAAAAAGCCCCAATAAATGTACCTACTTAACTGAAATAAGTGGATTAAATTAGGGGTCAAATTGGCATCCTTACAATCTAAAATCATTTTTGGCCAGATTCAAATTCAGATTTATTCATTAATAGAGTGTATTACTCTGTATAAGCACTATACACTGGTTTTCTATGGTAACTTTGACCAACAAGTACATCAAATAAGAGAAGTAGTGCACACTGCTTCATCTTAAAGGGATAGTTCAGCCAAAAATGAAAATTCTGTCATCATTTACTCACCCTCAAGTTGGTCCAAATCTGTATAAATTTCTTTGTTCTGTTGAACACAAAGGAAGATATTTTGAAGAAAGTTTGTAACCAGGCAGCTTTGGGGCACCATTGATTTCCATAGTAGAAAAAAAAAAAAAATACTATGGAAGTCAATGGGGCCCCAAAACTGTTCAGTTTCCCACATTCTTCAAAATATCTTCTTTTGTGTTCAACAGAACAAAGAAATTTATACAGATTTGGAACAACCTGAGGGTGAGTAAATGATGACAGAATTTTCATTTTTTGGTGAACTATCGTTTAAATGTTGTTGACAACATTTTATTTCAAGAGTTTGCAGATTCCCAGACGTGCATTCAGCTTTAACCTTGATTTTTGACATATTCTTACCGAGAACGAAAATGTTCAAATCTTGGCCGATAGAGGCGAGTGTACCGCGAGGGACTCCTTATTCTCTGGATATGTCTTCTCTTGTTCTGAAAAATATAAAAATACTGTTGACATTGACATGACATTTAGAAATACAACTGATGATCATTGAAGTATATGCTAGCTTTATGATGATGTAGCTTTGTAGCTTTAGTTCAGAATAACTTGATAATTCAGGGTTAAAACTTTTGAAAGGGATGAAGACGTCCAAATTTTTCTTATTTTGTTAAAATATCAGTTTCTTTTAGTTTAGTACTGCTCTTCGGAAGCAATAGAAAATATTTTCATGTTTCCCAGAAGACAAATTAAGTACAATTTACCTAGATATTTCAATTCAAAAGTTTCATTAAGAGCCCTGGGGGGGGGGGGGGGACCAGGAGGATTTTCTGAAGAACATTGGCTAGTTTAACTAACAAACAAGGGACTCGTGAACAACCATCACAAAACAAAAAAGAGTCATAGATCATCCAGGTAACCACACACAGTATTAAGAAATCAATGGTTCACAAACTTTTGAACGGGGTTATTTTAATAAATTCAGCTATTTTTTTTGTCTTGTGGGCTATATGTAAACATATTTTATGTAAAATATCTTAATCAGTACAGTACTAAATAAAAATAACATGCATTTTGTATGATCTCTCTGATTTTGTTAACATTTTCACAGATTCTGCAAGGGGTTCACAAACTTTCAAGCGGCACTGTACATTTCTCTGATTTCTCCAATTTCAACTGATTTCTCTCAGATTTCATCAAAAAGATCTTCATTTGTGTTCTGAAGATGAATAAAAGTCTTACGAGTTTGGAACAACATGAGGGGGAGTAATGACATCATTTTTATTTTGGGGTGAACTAACCCTTTAAGTGTCCCCAACAAAGCAAGACAGAGGCGACAGTGGCGAGGAACTCAGACTCCATCAGTTGACAGAATGGGGAAAAACCTTGGGAGAAACCAGGCTCAGTCATTGGGGCAGTTCTCCTCTGGCAAATGAACAAATATGGTATGATTTATGATTCCAGGCTGCATCAGATTGTGGATTGATATCATTCAAAATATTTCATCCAGCTCCTTCTTGAATATTGGGGTACATCACCAGGTAGTGAAAGCAGAAAGTGACTTGACGTGTTGACAATTTGTGCTCTGCATTTTACCCATCCTAGTGGACAAACACTGCCGGTACTAAGACTTGAACCCATGACCTTCTGGGTTACAAGTCCAACTCTCTAACCATTAGACCACAAGGATCTGGCCGATGGCTGTCGTGTCAACAATGTCATCACAGGGGATCTGTGCCTAGGTCTCATCTTCGCTGATATTCAGGGCTGCATTGTGGTTGTCTCAGGGTGCAGGTCCACCATCTGGAAGCCTCGTTCAGACTGTCAGTCCAAATCTGATTTTTGTGCACATCTGATTAAAATCCAATCAGATTTAGCATAAGTGAATGGCAACATGTCACATGAAATGCTATTTCAAGCTACATTCATATGTGGTTTGAAATCCTATTCGAATTGCATTTCTGGAAATCCGTTTCAGTCTGACTGCTCTGATCGGATTTTGCATGGTTTGAGAATTTCTCACTCCATGTAAAATGTAAATGTCAGACATTGTTATAGGAAGCATGCTGAAAGTTGCTGCAGAAACAAGGTTGTGTTGTTGCAAAGTGTCAGACGAGCAGAAAATGACAATAAAATGGAGACGTTTTGAAACTGGGGCAGACGACAGCACAGAATAAAGCCGCTCACACCAGCCTCCTACGGTTCTGCCACTACCTCAGAAGAAGTAGTAGTCAAGTGTGGTGGCTACATGACAACAATACAGACAACATCTGTATTGTAAACCCAACCATGTTGCGGTTGTTGTTGTTGTTGTTTTTGGCGTATGCCTACCAACACACCCAGACAGCAACATATTGTAGGCACAGATTCGGGCCACATCTAGTACATGTGGATTCAAGAGTATCACCTGAACTTTTTCTCAAAAGGTCCTTTAAGGTCTGCACTGCTTATTTGGCCAACCCATTAGAAGATGTGTGATAAGGTGCCTAACCCTGGTCATGAACTTACAAAACACCTAAGCATTATCAGAAACTGTCATCTCAGGAATGCTGTGCATGCTGAAACGGCAGGCTCTTATTGTTCTGGACTTTGGACCACTAAGCAACAGTCCAGTTCTTTTTCTCCTTAGCCCAGTTACGAGTCTTCTGAAATTGTCTTTGGTTCAGCAGTGTCCTGGTACGTGGAATGTGACAGTTGTAGCCCATTTCCTGAAGACGTCTGTGTGCGTGGCTCTTGATGCTCTGACTCCAGCTTCAGTCCACTCCTTCTGAAGCTCTCCTAAGTTCATAAATCAGCTTCACCTGACAATCTTCTCAAGCCTGCAGTCATTCCTTTCACTTGTACACCTTTTTTTCTTCCAGTCAACTTTCCATGATTATGCTTTGGCACAGCACTCTGCGAACAGCTCTTTAAGCAGTGACCCTCTGTGGCTTACCCTCATTGTAGAGGGTCTTGATGATCATCTTCTGGACAACTGTCAAGTCAGCAGACTTTCCCATGACTGCTGTTGGTATTACTGACCTAAACCCAGTATTTATACCCTGAGAAAGGTAATTTAATAGAACTTGAAATTAAATATTCTAATAGTTTGAGATACTGATTTTTTTGATTTTGATGATCAGCAAGCTATAATCATCAAAATGAAAACAAAAAACTCATAAGCTGCGTTTTCACACAAAACATAACAAGAACACACAGCCAGTGAGCACACTCACAGACTACGTGTTCACACAAAATATGACATGAAAGCGCACAGCAGATGTAAATAAACCCTGTGCTACACAGAACATGACATCACAAGAGTGCCTGGCCAATAAGAACAAGTATGGCAAGCCAAAGTATTCACATACGCCTGGTCTGACGCGTCAAAAGCGACAGCAAACCGTGCGTCCTCGGCGTGTGATTTGCCATAAAAATGCACGTTCTTAACGCATGCTTTGGGATAACGGAAAACGCACGCCGGAACGTTGATACGCAAAAACATGCGTCATTGACGTGTGATTTTCTATAAAAACGTGCGTTCTCAGCATGTGCTTTGGAGTCACCGAAAACGCATGTTTTTGACGTGGGTTTATCATAACAAAAATAGGCGTAGAATACGTGCATTTTGTATGGCGAGCCAAAAGGTTCAGACTTGCGATAAAATCACACGTTGAGGACGCGTTTTGCTGTCAAAACGCACGCTTTTTAAATCCGATACAGGTCAGATGTTTTGTAATGCGACCGCAGTGTGAACAGTCATGTCGGAATTCATGTGATTTTTACATCACTCGAGATCAACATTCGTCACGATTCTGCACTCATGGGAGTCTATTCAAAGATTTTACATACCCAACGTTATCAAGACAGTTGCAAATGGTAGTCAGTAGGGCAGTGATGTGTCCTAAATATTACAGAGACAGCTCTATAATACAAGCATACATTCATCATAACCTCTCCGTTCAACTTGGTTCATGAACCATAACTCCTTCCAGGACAGCCAGGAACCTTGGAGTGGTGATGGATGATCGTTTAAGCTTCACAGATCATATCGCTACAACGGCCCGATCCTGCAGATTTGCCTTGTACAACATTAGGAAGATCAGACCCTTCCTATCAGAGCATTCCACACAAATTCTTGTCCATGCTCTTGTTCTATCCAGACTGGACTATTGTAATGCTCTCTTGGCTGGCCTTCCAGCATGCACTGTCAAGCCTCTACAAACACATTAAACAATGTGTTTAATAAATTATTACATATAGGCTGATTTATCCATTTAAGTATTTGAGATTTTAAAAACAAGTAGAAAATGTGTTGATTGTGTAATGTTGTTTTACCCAACTGAAATCAATGTCATTTCAAAGTAAGGTAAGCAAACCAATTAGATCTATTCTTCGTTTAAATTGTGTTAAATTTAAAAATGCCGTTTACCCAGCAGAAATTGACAGTGAAGTTGAGTAAATTTCAGTGAAGTAATCAAACAAGATTGACTTTATGTTGAAAATGTGTTGATTCTATGGCGTAATTTCACCTAACTGGAATCAGCATTGTTTTAACAAAAGGTAAGCAAACCAACTGGATCACTTTTCCGTTCATTTAGAATGGCGCGTCTGACGTTGGTTCAATGTGCCTTCAGTTAGCAAAAAGTTTGCTGGGACAATGTCTGAGATCAGCGTTGTTTTGATGCCATGGGAAACATCAATTCTACATTGATTCTATGTCAATTTGCTATCTGGGTATGTTCAGTAGTCTTGTAAAGCCACCGTTCACCATGATGCAGCACATGGATGTTCCAACAGAATGGCCACTGTATGTAGTTTTTAACAAGATCCACTGATTTAAAAGTCCCTAAGTTGTATTAATATTTAGACTTACTATATAATCTTTTCACAAATAGTCCCTGTATCTCAAGTACTAACCACCATCTCTGAAGCCTTGGACTAATACTCTCATCTCACGTCTCTATTAGCCTTCCAACACAGTATTTCGCTGTCATTTTTTTTTTTTTTTTTTTTTTTTTAGAATAATATAACAGTTATTTATGAAATGTTTTCAATCATTATTTCTGAAATGTCTCCTGACTGATCTCTGTCAAGCCAACTACACAAACTAGCTCATCTGCATGTCAGTTAGATCCATTCCATGGAATGGGCATCCGTCCAGGGTGTTTCCCCACTTCCAGCATCCCCAAGACCCTACACAAGCGGATACATAGGATAAACTATAAATAATAAGCAATAAATAACACATTTCTGACAAAAAAAAATATATGTATATAATATACGCATATGTTTTGATGGTCAGCACTCAAGAAGACGAAGGAGATTCAATTGACAGACTTTATTTACTCTCCAAAATACTCTGGAGATCACAGGAACACAGAGGATAAACGCAAACCTAACAGTACATTAACAAGAGCCGACCAAGAACAATTGAAACACAGGGTGTATTAATACTAGATACAAACAAAGGAAACTAGATGAAGACCAGTGCAGTATACCAGAAAGCAAGGTTAAATTATGGTCACATATTCCCTGAACTCTCAGCTGATTAACACCCAAACCATGCGAGGTATGCAGTAAGTTCAGTCAACCCAGAGCGAGAAATTAAAATAAAGTTAACGGTGACCACACAAACTCATTCTCAACTGAGGACCAGGAGTTACTGTATAGTAATAGTATAATATTGCGTGGAATCTGTCATGCCCACCGGAGCCTCATCATAGGTCACACATGCTTCTGATAAGGGTCACCGTGATCTTGCCAAGTAAGACATGTTCCTGGATCGACATCTTTGTTGATCCTGGAACAACATTCCAATCAACCAATCAGATTTGAGGGACAAGTTTACAGTTTATGTCAAGTTTAGGCTTGCAACCAGGCTTAGGTCAATGTTATTCACCTATCTTTCCCCTCTGATTTTAGGGATAAGTTATGGGTAGGATTAGGTTTAGGAGTAGGAATAGGGTTAAGACTAAATTTTCAGACCGGAATGTTGTTCCAGAATCAACAAAATATGTTGATCCAGGAAAATGTCTTACTTGGCAAAATCACGGTGACCTTCTGATAACTCTGAAACAAGCTAACCATGGAACATGAACTGCTCCAGAGCAGTTTATATTCAGGGAATAAGTTGCTATGTCTACTTACATACCCTCAAAGTTACCTCAGATTTTTGGAACCAAAAGTTGAGGTTATTTGCTTACTCTGAGTAAAGTTACCCAGACAGCATGGTAACATTGATACAATGTTGAGTTTTGATCCAAACCATCATTTTGGTTGAGATTGACATTTCAATGTTTAAAGTGTGTAGGATCAGCATTGAAATTGTGATGAAAGTCGACAGCACACATGTGTGGAGACAGTGACATTGAACTAACACTGAAGTTGTAGTTGATGATCAGAAGATCATGCAGGTGTGTATCTGTGCAGAACACTAGTGGGTGTTTCCCCATCAGTGGGGTTCATAATGCGCATTTTCAACCACTTTACCCGATTTGCTCTAATCCACTGGGGGCTTGGTTTGGGGTGGGCCGTCATAATTTTAGCAAGTCTATTGAAAAATGGTTGAAAAACATCTATTGTAGTTTGAAATTGGCCACTGATTGGTAAATTTTGGTTTTGCATGTGCACTTCTCAGTAGTCCAATCAATTCCCCCACATTAGAGAGAAAACACAGGTGCATCTTATACAGTGGTGTTGTTTGTTGAACCACCTGATTTCTCTGGGTTTCAAACAATGGTGCATCTTTCTTATTATTTCTATGTTCTTTTGTTTGTTTGTTTGTGCTCGTTATTTGCATTTGATTTATTGTTACTGAATCTAATGAGATATATTTATTTAAAAAAGATATTAAAGTGTTTGAATAAACCATCCATTTTCTAAATTCTTAAAAAGTGCATGCATCTTGCTTTAGTAGTATTTATTAGGATATGTTTATTTATTAGTGCAAGTGACATGAACGTGAGCAAGAATATCATACTTTCACATAGCCCATGTATTGCATCTATTACTCAATGCTTGCAGAGTACCTTGACTTCTTTCCTTTAAAGGTGCCCTAGAATTAAAAATTGAATTTATCTTGGCATAGTTGAATAACAAGAGTTCAGTACATGGAAATGACATACAGTGAGTCTCAAACTCCATTGTTTCCTCCTCCTTGTGTAAATCTCATTTGTTTAAATGACCTCCGAAGAACAGGCGAATCTCAACATAACACCGAATGTTACGTAACAGTCGGGATCATTAATATGTACGCCCCCAATATTTGCATATGCCAGCTCATGTTCAAGGCATTAGACAAGGGCAGCCAGTATTAACATCTGGATCTGTGCACAGCTGAATCATCAGACTAGGTAAGCAAGCAAGAACAATAGCGAAAAATGGCAGATGGAGCGATAATAACTGACATGATCCATAATATCATGATATTTTTAGTGATATTTGTAAATTGTCTTTATAAATGTTTCGTTAGCATGTTGCTAATGTACTGTTAAATGTGGTTAAAGTTACCATCGTTTCTTACTGTATTCACGGAGACAAGAGCAGTCGCTATTTTCATTTTTAAACACTTGCAGTCTGTATAATGCATAAACACAATTTCATTCACAACCTATATATCGATGCATAGTTAATGATGCCCCAAAATAGGCAGTTAAAAAATGAATTTAAAAAATCTATGGGGTATTTTAAGCTGAAACTTCACAGACACATTCAGGGGACACCTTAGACTTATATTACATCTAAAAAGAAGTTCTATGGCACCTTTAATAGGAATTAAGGCAGATGAGGATGGACAATTAAAAGAGAGAGAGAGAGGGAGAAGCACCCTCTTGATAAATGTGACATTGATAATATATTGAGTTGTAGTTGATAGGATTATCACCTGACCTGGGACTTGATGCTGTCCTGTACCTTATCTCCTGCTCCCTCATTACTGCTTAATCAGGTAATCATTCATATTCCTGAATCTGTATTAAATTTGAGGAATGCAACTAATCTCCATTTTGTTTAGCCAGTTCCCACTGAATCAAAAAAAACAAAAACAAAAAAACTGCACCTTGTGTTTGAGAAAGTGAATGACATGGCTATTTTGTGATATTTAAACAGATTAAGGTCTACATAAAGTAAATCTGCAGCTTTAAAGAAATTTAAGCTCTTTTATTATACAAGATAAACTTGTTACTTGAATGCAATGTAGTTTCACAGAAAATGAAATGGCATTTATGTAATGGCCATAGTTCAGAGGTGTTTATTCCTCTTCATGAGGAGTTTAGCTCCAACACACCTGCCTGGAACCTTCCATTGATCCTAATGACCTTGATTAAAGATTGGACACCTTCCCATAGTGTTATTGAAGTGTTGACAGATAGATTAAATATACATAATTTAACACTTTTATAAATATAGTTAGAATATTCCATGTTTAGCAATTGGCAAATGGTCAGAAATTTGTTGACATACCATTGAAGTGTAGCTTAAATATTAATGTTGTTCAGAACATTACTTTATGTTGACTTTTCAGTTAAATCAACATCACATTAACATTGATCATACAATATTACTAATGATAATATTATTATAATATTATAATATTAATGATGATATTATCATTGATTTTTATTGAAATCTCAACATTGTTTAAACATTAACTGAGGGTGCAAAAGTGACATTGAAAAAATATCACTTTATAATGTTGAATCAACAATATTACCATCGATTTGAGGTTGAAATCTCAACATTGCTTCAACATTAACTGAGGGTGCAAGAGTGATGCTAAAGCAACATCACTTTGTAACGTTAATTCAATGTAATTGGCGTTGACGCATCAACACTGACTCAACATTGTTTCAATGTGACCATGCTATCTGGGTACCCAGGTAAATTACATAATCTGCTTTCTGGAATTGGCTTGAAGTTTTGTTACGTTGTCTTTCTCAAAGAGCTGAACAAATAACAGAGAAAAATAACTGTAAATACAATTACAGCTGCTGCGATTATCTTATCATGAAAAGTAATATCTACAGCAAAGATATCACTTTGAGTGGGAGAGTGACCCTCTCAAAACGTGTGAGACGACTCGAAGGCTCTTTGTAAATATAAGAGTAACTCTGAGAGCACAGTTGAATGACTAACAAAGCCTCGTTTACTGAAATCACGTTACTTTGGCAGTTTGATACGTGCTCTGAACCACTGATTCGAAGCAAAAAAAAAGTAAAGCTTCGAAGCTTCATGAAGCAGTGATTTGAAATCGCCCATCACTAGATAGTGTTGAATAAAGTCATTATTTTTGTTTTGTTTTTGCGCACAAAAAGTATTCTCGTCTCTTCATAACATTAAGGTTGAACCACTGCAGTCAGACTGTTTTAACGATGTCTTTAGTACCTTTCTGGACCTTGAAAGTGTTGATTATATTGCTGTCTATGGACAAGTCTCTCGGATTTCATCAAAAATATCTTAATTTGTGTTCTGAAGATGAACGAAGGTCTTACAGGTGTGGAACGACATGAGGGAGAGTGATTGATGACAGAAATTTCATTTTTGTGTGAATTAACCCTTTAAAGCGAAACACAAAGGTAAGCACATTATTATTGTAGTTCATTTTTTGAACATGAATTACACATTTTCTGCTCTTATGGTGTTTTTAAGGGTTAAAATCTGTTTATTTCTTGATTGCTTTTTGCAAATTTGACATACTTAGTAGTTAAACAATTAAACATTTTTGTCATATTTGCTAATATTCTTTTACTGTATTTGCCATGTTTTTCTCCATCTTCCTGTTGTATTGTTCTCCTGGCAGGTAAATGATCCTTATAAAAACATTGGTTGTCATGACAATAAAATTCTATCACATTCTTTTTGCAGTGAGTGAATATTTTGGGCGGGTTTAGAGAGCTTTTGATCTGGAAATTGTTGACCCAATCTGGCAAGACTGAGTGCGAGCTCATTGAGATCTACACTTTTGCAATCCTGTCATTAGAGCCAGTAAACTGTAGATGCAAATGAGAAATTCACTGCAATGATGTAATACTTAGTTTATAATCAGAATATAGTCACTTGAATATTCAGGCCTTGAATTAATTTAGTTATTCAAATCTAAGACGGCGTAAGGCACGTCCCTCAGTGTTCCTCCTCAGCAAAATTCAATTTGACCATCAGTTTTCACACATTTTGTGAGTATTTCATACTTTACCGTGACAAAATGTACTTTTAAACCTAGTGATTTTATAACGTTCAATATTTATTCAAAAGCAAAACAGTGAAAATATTACAGGAAATGGCTAATATGAGCCAATAAATGGTCGTCTGCTGCCATCTGCTGGTTATAATGGTAATTAACAGCTTGAATTTAAAAAAGTGTTTTAAATAAAAGTGTTTTCTATCAAATGTTTTTCCTACATCTTGCAAGATTTAGTTTTACAAATGTAAATGCAATCTCAGAAGGATGAACATATAATGTTTTTGATCAACACATAGACGTGTGCGTGCCCAATTACAGACACCATGTTTCTTGTTCCAACGTTTGCAATAGTTTCATCTTTATTGCAATCAATAAAACTGATTTATTGGCAAATTAGGTATTGTGATACCTGCATTAAAATATAAATACAGCATTAAAAAGTCAACCATTGATGTGTTCTGACGTAGAATCTGGAAGCTCTGCACTGTGTCTACAACGTAAACAGTGTAAAAGACTGACAGGAAAGAGAAGAGATTGTTGAATAAAGTCATAGAAAATACACAAAAAGTATTCTCGTCGCTTCATAACATTATGGTTGAACCACTGCAGTCCTGTTGACTATTTTAACTACTTTTCTGGACCTTGAACTTTGAATTTGTGTTCTGAAGATGAACGAAGGTCTAGGTTTGAAATGACATGAGGGTGAGTAATTTATGAATTTTCATTTTTGTGTGAACTAACCCTTTAAAACATAATATTGTAAACTTCTCAAACTTTTGTAATTCCAGCAACTATGTTTACTTTTACTTTTCTTTAGACAGACTTATTTAAAGAGTTAACCACTAACTTAAAAGTTTAACCCTTGTCCCTATCACACTCTGTCAAAAATGACCGGCCTGCAGAAAAATAACTTATAAATCTCTCGTTATGCTACCTTATCACCAAATATTGGATTCAATCTTTTTGTCAACTTGTTTTCTTTAAATTAGGACAGGTTTTGTATTTAATTTTGAAACTGATTGACTGTAGGCCTCACTGATCTGAGCCTCAATGATCTGAGGATAAAGTTCATCTCTGTACAAAAGAAAGCCTGTAATACTCAAAATGGTTTGTTTGTGTATATTCAATTCACATTTATTTGTATAGCGCTTTTCACAATACATATCATTTCAAAGCAGCTTTACAGAGAATGCATGTCAACATCACAATTTAAAGAATGCAGTTAGCAAACAATGTAATAATTTAGGCAATTAATTTACAATCACTGTTAGCAGTATATGAACGTGTGTGTGAGTGGATGCACGAGTACGCACATATCCACACTTGCAGAAGTCCGAGGCCTTTATTTTTGCTCGCCCACATGTATATATGTGAATGTGAACATGATGAACACGCTCCTGGACACTAACTGTTTCTGTGATTTTCGACTCCCCCATTCATTTTCAATGGGCGGTCAATTTTGACCAATATAAGCTCAGATCAGTGAGGCCTATGATCAATCAGTTTCAAAAATAAATACAAAACCTGTCCTAATTTAAAGAAAACATGTTGACAAAAAGATTGAATCCAATATTCTGTGATAAAATAGCATAAAATGTGATTTATGAGTTATTTTTTGCAGGTTGGTCATTTTTGACCGAGAACACCACAAGTGTGACTTTGTGCCATTTTGTAATAAATAAAAACCAAAATAAAAACATTAAAAAAAAATCCTGCTTAAACATTAAAGCACACTAGTGTGACAAACTGCAATTTTTTTTATATATTTTTTGTAAAACTGACAAAATTATCCACAAATAACGCTTTTTTCACTCAAAAACTGAGGTACATAAGTTCAGGTAAATAAGGCCTACGATCGATCAGATCCAAAAATAAATATAAAACCTGTCCTAATTGAAAGAAAACAAGCTGAAAAAAAGATTGAATCCAATATTTAGTAATAATGTAGCATAATGACAGATTTATAAGCAATTTTGTAGGTCAAACACCACAAGTGTTATAATGTAGAAACCCCCCCACAAAAAAATAACAAAAATTATCAAAACGTTTTTGGGAAGTTGTTAGACTCTGGGTGAGTAAAGTCAGTCAATTTTAGTCCAATGCGATAACATTAACTAGCATTTTTGGGTACGGGAAAATAGTTTCTGGGTCAGAATGACCCGTACACAACATGAGGGTTAAAATGCTGCTTGGAGAATTATAATATAATAATGGTCACTCTTTCTACAGAAAGGCAGAAGGGACAAACTTCTTGTTCTTTTCTAATTGCCAAGAAAAACTCTGGGCATGCCTGAGGCTGATACAGTTAGGAAGACCTTTTTAGTTTTGTCTCCAGACTCCAGTGATATTTTAATGTATATGGTTAATATTCCAATAGTAAATCAAAGGATGGCAACAGAAGTCTGGGCTAAAGCCCTGAATATCCACTGACCCTAGAGCTGTCCCTGGCTGAGGCTATGGTTTAGTCATGAAGCTGATGACAACAAAGTGATCCATAGGTATGAGAGAGACAGACAGCAGAGAAAATTATTTTCACAATTTTCATGTTCATATTCAAGGCCGTAAACATGGTCTTTTTATTTAAAGGAATTCAATAATTAAAGGATTAAAATGGATTTAAGGGAATAGAGAAAAAGAAATAAGAACAGTAAAATAAGTTATAGGTCTAATTGTAGTTATGAAGTAATTAATTTAAACTATATTAGGCATATATTTTATAAAAGGCACACATTCACTCTTATTGCATGTCTTATTACATGAATCAACCAAATGATAGAATAGGCTTAACTCAAAATGGCGAAGAAATTTGAGCAGGCTAGATTGCATCATTGGATATTACTGTCGGTCGTTGAACATATAGTGTAAAGAGTATATTTTGGTAACACTTTACAATAATGTCTCATTTGTTAATATTAATTAATGTATTAACTAACATAAACTAACAATGAGCAACACATTTGTTACACTATTTATTAATCTTTGTTAATGTTAGTTAATAAAATCCAGCTGTTCATTGTTGTTTGTTCATGGTAGTTCACAATGCATTAACTATGATTTTAATGTATTTTAATAATGGGGGAAAGCTTTTCGCTTTCACTTTCGCTTTCGAATTGGACGGCGTTCAGCGGGGAGGAGGGACGGGGGCGCAGTAACACGCTTCGGGGAGGCATCGCTCCCACCCTGCTTACATCTGACCGCGCTGTATCCACACTCGTCTTCTGTTAACAGTAAGACCCGCCTTCTTTGATTTGATTGGCCATCTCAGTCGTTTTGACATTGACAAGCGAGGCAAACTAGCCTAAAAATGTAACATTTAAAACTTTTTGTCAAACATTTTGAGCGGTGCGTAATGGAGTGCAACAGAGCAGCATCAAGATGATCATGTCGATAGTTATGGCCCTGTTCATAGTTATTGTGTGTAGGAAGAGTAACCAAACAGGAAGATGTAAACTGAAGTGTCTGATGCTCTCCGCGCGCAGCGCTCACAAAAGTCAAACACAAGCACTGGCAATAATAAACAAAAGTAACACAACTACTAAATACCTAGCGTACTCATTACCTAGCGTTCTGTTACTGTTAGGCGTCGTTTCTGGGATTTTGTATTCAGTATCGGCAATATTGAATATGCAGTTCCATTCTGAACCCTAGAGCAGATCACTACAACAGAGCTTGAAATGATCGTGTTGCTGCTGGTGTTCAGGCGCGTAATCAGTCATTCATACCGTTTTACTGCAATGAACGGAATCTTCTGTCCGCCTGTCCATCCTGTCCGAAGTTCTCCCGTTGAATTGATCAGTTATTGTGTTATCCTCACATGAACACGACCTCCGCGAATATGTTTACCAACTGGACTTTCACTTTCACTTTCTATTTTAGTTCGCGCGGCTGTCACAAGAGTGTTGAGGTCTGACATGCTCTGTTTCTCTCTCATTACTGAGGGACTGGACAAATCTTTTGTGGCACCCTGTTTGTGCTTTAAAATAAAGTTTGTTTTGTTTGTTTGTTTGTTTGTTTTTTAATGTCTTCATTTAAAAGCTTCCTCCACGGACATGGTTATTTGTAAAGTTTTTTGTGGGCTTTTTTATTTTACGTGGGAAAATAAAGTTTTTTGTTTTTGTTTTTGTTTTTTTTTACAAACGTATACAAATTAAGAAAATACATTCAGGCCAGTGTTTAAGCATTTAACAGCTTGTGATATCCTTGATTGACAAATTTATCACAAAATTTTAAAACATTGGAAATATTTTCGATGTATTTTTGTCAGTTAAATAAAAGGCTCAAGAGAATTAACAAATCATAGATTCTTTATTTTATTGAATTTTACAAAATGTCTCAACTTTTCTGGAAATGGGGTTGTAGATTCCTGCATAGACAGTCTTTGTGTAGAATTTCATTTCTGGGAAATTATTAAAAGCCATTTACTTAATAAGTATAAAGAATGCATTATTCAAAGAGAGATGACATTGGATATGAAAATGGATTATTTTTCTCACAATTAAACCCAACAAATGTAACATTCAATTGATTATTGCTGTTTATAGATGTGGCACTAGATGGCAGTGTTGTGTAAAGCACTTTGGTTTATGGCAATACACTAAAATGGATCTTTGTTGTATTAGTTCTGAAACACTATCAGATTTATTAAAGGGCTGACACATATCTAATAATATAAGATTAGATTTGCTGGATTATGCTGGCTCTGTGCACTTTCAAAGTAATATTTTTCTAGACTTTTACAAAGCTTTTGACACATTTATTTAACACTATGATATTCTGTTGATATTGTTGCTTCAGTGGCCCAGTAGTGCACAACACAATGAAATGTAAAAAGCAAACATAAGTTACGTTGATTTAGTCAATGAAGTCAATTTAGTCATTAAGTTGTAATTAAATGAAGCACTTTTTCGATTACCTGAGAAAACATTTTACAGTGTAGTTCAGTCATGTAGATTCTGACAGATAATTTCAGGTTCAACCAAATGACAACAGCTACTGATGCTTTGTTACGCAGCACCCATTTAACCTCAACCATCATGTCTGCAAATACATATGCTAACAGCCAAAGATCATTGTTGGTTAAGTTAATGGCATGGCAAAAATTTCTCCAGGTCTACAAGGTGCAAACTACCGGTATTATGACAGAAAAGCCATTTTCAGACTGCTTTTCACTGTAACTGATGACTGAACGTGTGTGCTAATGAACCGCCCTATAATAAGCTTTAACGGTCCCTTTGAGTCTCTACTAAAATTTTCACTTAGAATTTTAGTAGTTAAGTTAAAAGGCCAAAGTAATGAGCCAGGAATATTTTACAGAGAAAGTGGAAAAATATTCACTTTTAGCTGTACTATATTAAAATGTAAAAGGTATCATTTTCCTGGCTATAATAAAATAAAGAGAGGAGATTGGGAAAGAGAGGATGCAGTGACCAAATGCAATACTCACTGATGGATTTTAATTCAATTCACATTATAGCTCATTATAGTACAACCAAAAGTCTAGAGTTTTTTTTTTTTTTTTTTTTTTTTTTTTTACCTTAAACCTTAAATAGATTGTAGGGTGAAAGAAGATCAGTTAAGTACACAGGAGCTAAACCATTTAGAGCCTTATAGGTCATTAGCAATACTTTATAATCGATACAGAACTTAATGGGTAACCAGTGTAGAGATGATAAAATTGGTGTTATATGATCATATTTTCTTGACCTGGTAAGAACTCTAGCAGCTGCATTTTGTACTAATTGTAGCTTATTTATTGAGGAAGCAGGACAACTAGATAATAATGCATTACACGTATTTTAGACATAAATGGAAGATTTGAGATGGGTCTGTAATTTGCTAATACGTTTGGATCTAACTGTGGTTTCTTAATGAGAGGCTTAATAACTGCTAGCTTGAACGGTCGTGGGACGTGACCTAGAGATAAAGACGAGTTGATTATATTGAGAAGAGGCTCTTCTGCTACAGGTAACAGCTCTTTCAGTAGTTTAGTGGGTATTGGATCTAGTAAACATGTTGTTGGTTTAGACGCAGTGATAAGTTTATGTAGCTCTTCCTGTCCTATAGTTGTAAAGCACTGCAGCTGTTCTTGAGGGGCGATAATTGAGGCTGAATCACAAAACTCTGTCAAAGGTTGTACATTTACAATTGTATTTCTGATAGATTTTCTCAGTAAAGAAATTCATAAAGGCATCACTATTAAACTGTAATGAAACATTTTGTTCTGGTGATGTCTGTTTATTAGTTAATCTAGCTACTGTACTAAATAAGAACCGTGGATTGTTTTGGTTATTCTCTATGAGTTTGCGGAGATGCTCAGCCCTGGCTGCTTTTAGAGTCTTTCTATAACGGGACGAGCTGTCTTTCCACGCGATTCTGAAGACCTCTAAACGAGTTTGTCTCCATTTGCGTTCTAGATTGCGAGTTTCTTTTTTGATAGAGCGAGTAATACTGTTGTACCAAGGTACAGTATTTTTCTCTCTAATCGGTGCAACAGTATCTAACGTACTAGTGAAAATGGCGCACATGCTGCTAGTCATTTTCTCGAGATAATTTGTGTGTTTAGGTACGATGAGCAGCTGAGACAGATCAGGCAGGTTATTTGTGAATTTATCTATAGTTGTCGGGAGAATTGTTCTGCTATTGTTCTGCTGTTCTGATATAATTAAATCTAGTGTATGATTAAAACGGTGAGTGGGTCCAGTGACGTTTTGTTTGACCCCAAAGGAGTTTAGTAAATCTGTAAACGCAGCCCCTAACGCATCATTTTAACATTCATGTAGACCAGGGATTCATAAAGTGTGGTGCGCGCACCCCCAGGGGTAGGCGATCTGCCACCAGGGGGTGCGCGAGAGGAAAAATGTAATGGCGGTCTGTTTTTTTAAGTGGGATTTTTCCATACAATAGAAAAACATGAACAGTAAACATGTCCTTTGTAATCGCTTTAATTTTAAATAAAAAACTATAATTTATTAGTTTTTGATAGAAACGTAGAAGAAGACAGCTGCTGTCTTCTTCTACGCACTGCTCTTTTATGCACTGCAGGCTAGGCTATGCGTGCAAACTCGTTTCATAGCCTATAGACCTCTTTGGAGCAGACGTCACAATTACATCACTTGCAGCTGCGCGCGCATAGTGGTTGCAGAAAAATAGCGGTAGCAATTGGAGGAAAATGTGCAAAATCCACAGAATAAGAGAAAAACGTTTTGTTGTGCCTCTGGATGTTGGAATCGGAATGCAAAAAAATATAGTCTTCATTTTTAAAGAAAACCATCGTTGAAAACGTCCTTTGAAGCTAAACGGAGACGTTTCACAGACTGGACTGATGACACCTGCAAGGATTAGTCTACTATCAAAGCAGGAATTTGAAGTAAACAGTAAGTCTACATAATATTCACATATGCAGTTCAGAGGACATACATACATAGCAGTTACAGCATGAAATAATATTTAAACCTATAACATTTTACATAGATAACTTTTAAACATAGTCTATAACATTTTTATTTCACAATTCTGACTTTTTTTCTTGCATTTGCGTGTTTATGACTCCCAGTTCGGCCGTTATAACTCGCAATTGTGAGTTTATTTTACAATTCTGAGGGGAAAAAAGTCAGAATTGCGGGATAAATTGCAATTCAGAAAAGACAGGATAACGAGTAGGCTATATATCACAATTCTGTTTTTCTTTGTAAGAAATGCGATATATAAACTCAGGTTTGCGAGAAATAAAAGTCAGAATTCTGAGACATAAACTCGAAATTAACTTTTTTTTATTCTTTTATTTCGTGGCTTCCATAGACTGGTACTGCTCAACTGTCATTTTCTGCAACCAGGTAGGCTCCGCCCATAAAAAAACGTCATCGCTGTTTGCAAACACCAAATTGGTCTATTGCTTCAATGTTTCTTTTACGCGGCTGAAAATAACCGTGCTTCTGTTACTGGCTACGTTTACATGGACATCAGTAATATAATTACTGACCTTATTCTGAATAAGACAATACTATGATTAAGGTGTTTACATGAGTTGCTTTTAGAATATTCCATTCATGTTAGATCGATTAATGGCAAACGTCATTACGTCCCCACGGCACGCTGTCCGACGTTCTCTACAGAATTTCACATATCATCACCACACAGTTTGTGCCATATACAGTTTTGGGTGTTTTCATTTTTAATCTTACGAAAGCTTCAAGTGCAGTTAATTATTTGACATGCAATACGTGCAAATATATATACAGAGCCCGCACATGACATGCAAGAATAAATAAATAAATTGTGTGCATGATTTACTAATTCGTTCCCTCGAATTATACACTTGGGTAAAGTTGGTTTTATATTCGCACATTCGGACTTCTGATAAATTCAGACTTTCCAATAAATGTGCAATAAATTAATGTTTGCGAATTTTAAGCAACGATTGTCAGCTTACAACATTTTTCACAGTCGATCAAAATAGGCAAGTATTGTTTTAATGGCATATTTACTTGTGAATGTCCACTGAATGTCCAATGTAGTGTGATTAACAAGGCTATTGAATACGGATGTCCGAATGTGCGAATATAAAACCAACTTTACCCAAGTGTCACTTGAGCTTGTGTCTGTCACTCGTCCTCTTAAAAGTGGAAGCTTGTGCGTAGCTTTGTTGCATTATATTGAAACTGTGTTGATGTTGTTATTGTCATGCATGTTCTTGTTATTTGCGTATGATTAAACATGAGTCTTTATATGGCGTTAAAACAAAGCTTTGTTGCATTTTTGGCGCCAGGTGCGCCAACCCGGTTGGGACATAGAAGGGGGTGCACAGGGAAAAAAGTTTGGGAACCTCTTAAGCCGAGTTCAGACTGCACGATTATCAAAGTAGTCGGGTCACTGTTCTTTTCACACTGCATGACTATCTTGGCCAGCATTCAGTCGCTGCTGTGTTCACACTGCACGATGGATCGGCGATAGAAAGTTTCACACTGCATGACTTTACAATAGGAAGAATCGCCGACAACTCTGTCTGGCACGCAAACTACGTTTCACAACCAAAGATGTGACAAGGAAACAACGCGATATCACGCGTGCAAGACCGGAGTTATTATTATTATTATTATTATTATTATTATTAAAAACGGTAGCCCGCAAGAAGCTTGCAATACGAATTGCCTGTGCGCTGATTTGCAAAGAAAACAAGAAAAAGAAAAGAAGAATATGGAGGAGGAAATGGTTGAGGAGACTGTGGATTGTGTGTTCTGCGATGAGAGTTGGAGGTAAATAAATAACTTTTCAATGTGCTGCTGTTGCGGATGGTCAAGTAAATGTTTGTGCTTTGTTTCTGTTTGATAGAACTGTAATGTTTATCTGAAACGAAGCCATGCTTGCTGATATTGTGGTCTATAACTCCTCCCAGAACCCCCCGCTGCTCTGTATCTTGGTCTCTCATTGGCTGTCGGTCATCGCCGATGTAGTTTTCAGTCAGAACACTTTTCACACTGCAGGATTTTGAATCGCCGACAGGTCCAGATATTTAGCATGCCAAATATCTCACGGGCGTCGGCGACTCGTCGGCGATTCTCTCAGATTGCGTCTTTGCTCATTCACATTGCGTGATTGTCACTCGTGTGAACGAGCACCGATTTGCCTGTGATTTCGGGCATTTGTCGGCGATTTCTCAAAACCTGTCGGCGAGCCAAAATCGGGGCTAAAATCGTGCAGTCTGACCTCGGCTTTATGTAGACAATACTCTACATGAATGTTAAAATCTCCAACAATCAGCGCTTTATCGAAGTTGACCAATAGATCTGAGAGAAAGTCTGCAAACTTTTAAAACAACTGAACTAAAACAAACTATTTAAAACATAAACCGTAACATTTTTAAGCTTTTAAAACTACTTCAAACATTCTGGCTAGGCTTTTTCAAGCCAACTTTTTCATCTATAAATATAACTTTACTCAGAATTTAAAATGTTAATCTTAATTTCAGCAAACACAAAAAGGAACTAGAAAACATGAAATTACGAGAACACCACAAAACAGATATATGGTTTTCGACATTTGAAATTTTAACATTTATTTAAACAATTTTACATTTGGAGCAATAGCTGAGAATTAAAATTCGAGGTTTGTTGTGCGATTATTTTGTCTTATTAATGCCAACATGCTGTTTTTCCCACAGACAAGACCAATACTTTTATCAGTACTTTTTTTTTAATGTAATTGCCTTATACAATTATGTGTCATCGTAATTTCAATGTATTCTAGATAAAAAAGGAAAAACAATGAAAAAATGTACAAAAAGCTTTTGCATAATCCAAATAATGTCTAACTTCAGTTAGGACGGCATCAAATCCAGACCGTCCCCAGCGTAGGCCCTTTTGTTGTCTCCATAGTCATACCGGATCTCTTCACCTCTCTGAATGTTCAGTGTGGTCCTGAAAAGTATGACTGGTTCATCCTCCACAGGGTATAGTCTAGGACTGAGATTGGCCCATTTGGCAGAATGTTTAAGTTGTCTTCCAAACGTAGTTTTGTTTGGATGGTACTCGCAGTGCTCCTCGTGAGCATCCAAACACATGAGCTGTCTGTTTTTGTCTGTAAAGAAAAATGAATGTCCAGCTTCTCCCTCACTGTTCTGGTAGATTTCCAGGCCCTCCTTCCTGGAGATCAGCCGGCGGTGGTAGTCACAGATCACTTCACCGCAAAAAACGGCCTGGTGGTGGCGACCCTGGGACCCTTGCCTTCTATGTCCATCACCTGCAGTCCTTTCCAGCACTGCTTGCGGCTCATCCGTCGGATGTATTTGCTGTCTGTTGCTGCCTGGATGGTTCGTGGAGGCTTCCAGTCCTTCACAACTTCAGCAGCATCTGGTACGTTCTCCATCCATCCCTGCTTCTCAATCCATCTGTGCACTTTGCTCTCAGATGGCTGACGTAGGCCAAAAGTATCTGCAAAAACAAGATGATATTATTTGCACATGTGCCTTCAACAGAGTCAACAGAGTCCTGACATTGTATTGAAAATCTTAGGGAGTTTACAGACCGATTCCACTTTCCCATCGTCGATATCCTATCTCGGCCAAAAATTAATACAACTCTGGATTGATATACAAATGTTGTGATGTTTGTACGAAATTGTAGTCTGGCTTGATGCTGTTCCACTACAAAGTATAAGGTAGAATCAGCTTATCCCCAAAATGACTTATCATAGAGAAGAATAAAGTCATCAATTATGTTGTGTCTGCACCATTTGGGGTGATCACATCTAGGGTTAGGAACCGAGAACCGGTTTCATCCAATCAGAAACCTGCAAACAAGTTCAAACAATAATAAGCTCCTTTATATATATTATATATACAATCATAACTCTCAATCAGACACTAACACTGACAAAATTTAACTGACTATTTCACAACCTCATCTACAGTTATGTGGATCATTGACATCACACAGGCTACAATGTTGTCCGTGTTTGCTCCAAACGTCATGATGATTATGATAGCCATCTCATAGTGCTTCTTTTAGCAAAACTGAAGTAATATATTGGATTTACACAAGAGATCATCATCACTGAGACTAAATCACTCACAGTCATATTCTTCACCACTTCTGGAGGTACAGCAGCATCACCATGGCCTCCAGGAAATGCACCACCAGCTGCTCTTGTTCTCTTGTCATTGATCCAGTATCAATCATGATTGTTGAGAAGTCATCTTCAGCAGACTGCAAGATTGCCCAGCACTCTTCTGGTGAAATAACCCTTTAGGAGAAAGTAAAATGCATCATCAAACAGCTGACAAAGATGAAGGTTTCAATAAAAATAGTGGGACTCATGAGGTCGAGG
Source organism: Megalobrama amblycephala (assembly GCF_018812025.1). Lineage (NCBI taxonomy): Eukaryota > Metazoa > Chordata > Actinopteri > Cypriniformes > Xenocyprididae > Megalobrama > Megalobrama amblycephala. The sequence goes on from NC_063055.1 coordinate 40,675,365, forward strand.
AGTTTACCTGCTAAAAAAATGTTTATCAGGTTAAATATGGAAACAATGCATCATGCAATACTGAATATTTCATTATATTATGTGTAGCACAATTACCAATACTGTGTTTAATTCAAATGTCTTTAAATGCAAATTAATGCTGTTTTGTAATTAACTCTCACTTAACAACAGACTGTTTATGTGGAAACTGTTTAGACTACAATTGTACTTACCTCTCAGAAGCCATTTCAAGGTTCAAATATCTCTGAATGTTGATTTTTCCAGAAAGAGTTCATTCAGAGACTTCAGTCAGTGCAGACAGATGTAATGAATTCTCTCTGCTGTGGATGGCTTTAAGTGATCAGAGCACCAAAACAGACAACCAATCCTGACCAAACAGCCTGATGACACAATTAGCATTTGAAAATCATTTCCCTGCCCACTGTAAATAGCAGTGATTGATAGCAATGGGCCATCATGTTAATGGGGGGGCATTTCGCTTTCATAGGGGGGCACACCTTTTTATGATCCGAGAAACATACTCACCAAAACAATATTTATTATTAATGAAATAGACTGTAACACCAAAACACAAGATAGTCCATCCTAATTTGACCAAATTTGACCAGGGGTGCAACGGTTCAAATTGCTCACGGTTTTAGGGTCACGGTTTCGGTACAGTTCGGTATGTGCTATGTTTAGCGAAAATGGGACTACTGTCAAATAAAAATAAAGAAAATAAGAACAAACAGTCAAACTACAAGCAACATCACAAATAAGTACAATAAAGCAAATATTCAAATAAAATAAACAGTGTTTTTCAAGTTTTTCAGATATCTAACAGAAGTTTTCAGGTACAGAAAATGGATAAAGTAATCAAATATAAAATAACACTGCATATTATCTTTACTGTATAAAATAAATAAAGATTAATCATTATTGAAGTTACAAAAACTATTCAGTCAAGAGCAGTGAGTGATTTCTTTGTTATTTGTTGTTTGATTTAACATTAAAAACAGGCAGCAGGAATAGTTTTTTTTTCCCTATAAGACAAGCACGATCCAGTACATATACTGTTACACATGCGCTGTCTTTCTCGACTAATATACGTTCACTTAAGACATAACCGACTATGTTTGCTAGGATACTCGCCAAGACGGGCATGTTGACATAATTTGTGTATGAATTTGGCCGCTGAAGCACAAAACTTGAAAGAGAACTATCTAGTATTTGAGTATTTGCGCGCTGTCTGAAATAAGCTTCGGATGAGCGCACACACAAATCTTCTCACAGCGCATGCGAGTTCTCTTTCGCGTCTTTCTCTTGAATGTTTAAATTAGCAAGGCTTAAATGAGTTTCGTTTAAACACAGATAGCAATGTGTGCTGTTCAGGTCTTACCTGCGCTCGTGCGCTATCAACACCCGGGTGATGACACTCGCAGTTAACAGTTTACAAAGAGTAACTGTTTGTCCACGCTTTTTGATTATTGTTGTTGTAACGTTTTGCGCATCCATCGACTGAAACATACATTATCTAACTCTGTCTGTCTGTTTTCTACGTTGCTATTTCACACAAACCATATTAACCAATAGATGCATCGTCATTCGAGATGGACCGCGGTTCAAATAAGTACCGTACCGTAAGTGGAGAACCGTACGGTTCGATTTTTTACTGAGAACCGTTGCACCCCTAGTGTTAACTATGAATTTTCTGATCATAGGCTGAAGGTGAACCAACTCCAGGGTAAAGAGATGTGATTTAAAAACACATTTAAATAGATTTCCTTAAAATAGTTTTAAGTTACTTGCACAACATAAACACTGCTGATAAATTATTTGTTAATAAAGCGTCTACGTTCACAAACCACTGTTAATTTTAACAGATTTTGTACACAGGATTTGGCAGAAAGCGTGCAAAGGGGCTCCCTAAATCTCACTCATTTTAGTTCATCGCGATCACTGATGTGTTATTTAAGATACCGTTGTAGAGATAGAGTTCCTGTGAGAGACATGCTGCTGAAGACATTTCGCTATGGAATACGTGAATGGCCAAATCCACAGAAATAAGGTTTTAGCTCTCAATCGTAAATTTGCTGAACGACCATGAGATTAGGGGGGCACGTTGTGTCATCTGGGGGGGCACTGCCCCCTAATCCTCCCTTGGTGACGGGCCTGCTGAGGGCGCTCTATGCACATTTTGTCCACAAATGGCACTTGAAAAGAATAGAGGGTATGCATCGACATCACTTTCCCGCCGAAAGCGCGCTGGCAAAAGAACCTGCTGCATGACTGGATTTAATAGAGGAAACTGAGAAAACACGAGTAAAACAAACGAATTACACTAAAGGTTGGAATTGAATGTGTTCCTTACAACTTGTCAAATAAACCTAATCCATGGATATTGACATGCAGCCAGGAGTCGTGTTTCCTGACATTTAAATGTGCCTGATTTCAACGCTGGGGAAATACATAAAGCAAATCTGCCTGTGAATACTTTATATAACTACAATATAGGTAGGTTTAAATCTGAGTGATTACTTATATCAATGTTATATCGTCATATTGTCCAGCCCTAAAACATATATAGTTTTATAGTATAGTTTTTGTCAGTGTTGTTTATTTAAAAACACCCAATTATGCAGAATAAGTTTAAATAAGGTTTAAATCTGAGTAATCACTTATCAGTGTTATATATAGCCTATTGTCATATTGTCCAGTCCTAAAACTTGTATAGTTTTTGTCAGTGTTTATTTAAAAACACCAAATTATGCAGAATATAAGATAGTAAATATTTAATTGATCAGTTGTCAACACAACAATACAATATATACTGTATGATTTTACCTCAAAATCCAACAATATGACACAAAATGATAACTGCAAATCCAGCTGTTTCTGTGAATTGCAGTGATCCATTTGGCTCCTTTTTTCTGTAGCTTTCAGCAGCCTTTAAATATATACCTCAGGTTTTGTGTCAAAGCTATTTGTTCAGTCAATCACAAGGCTCTTTCCCTTTTTGGATGTGCTTTGTGTGTTTTTTGCGACATTCACGCTGAAAACCAATGCTGCCGCTCAGTCTCTTGCCACTCAGTGGACGCGACCGCAGCTGTAACAGTCGAAGGTGACGTCACGTGTATACCCTCTATAGACATACCATGTGACATTCCAGGAACCAATAGAGGCTTCCAGAGATTGCTATAACATGCAGATAGACATTTTTGATGATAATAAATACACGATTGCAGCAATATATGGTTTATCTGTGTTCTTCATGCCATGTCGGGTATTTTCATAATAATAAATTATATTTATAATGCAATGCTAATCGAAATAGTTTTCTCATTGTGCAGAATATCATAAAAGAATATATTTTCTGTTGGAATTTTGATCCGAAGCCACATCACATCACAGAAGGTTATTTAAAACATGCTTTTAATCTCATAAATTGTCGTGTTTTGTATGTGTACTAAGCTAACATGCTAGCTAGCCCAGATGCATCTGTTCTGAGCGAATGTAATGCAAATAAATAATTTTGAATTGTAAAACTCACAGATTTTTTTTTTTTTTCAAGAAGGGCATTTGATATAGTTTAAAAGAAGGTGAAGTGAGAAGTTTGATGAAAGAAATGAGGGGTTAAATCTGCGTGAATGGATGGTTGTTAGTAGTTATAATAGAGACAAAACAAAATAATAATTAGAGCCATAAGCAGGCCGGAGAGGTGTGAATGTGTTCAGGGAAGACTGAAACTGAATGGGGCAGTTTGCACCAAAAAACAATAGAGACAATACACTGAATAGATGCTTAGAGGATGGCAATAAATGTTACAGTTCATGTCTCCCTTGGACTCCATTTCCCATGATCCTCCCTGTTCCACACCTGAACTCACTTCCCTCATCATCTTCAGATAGGCTTCTCAGAGGTTACTCAACATGTTTTATTATGACAAGTTTAAAAAATAACGAATGAAATAATGATAGAAATAATGTCTCTTCTGTATTAGAAAAATAAATACCTAAAAAAAGACCTCTGTTATATTAGCAATCCAAATTTAACAAAAATAGCTCTCACAAACTTACAAAAACTAAACAAAAAATATCTATATCTTTAGTTTTCTTCTTCATCCTCGTTTTCCTCTTCATCCTGTTTTTCTTCATCATCCTCCTTGTTTGCCCATCTATATTTTGCTGTAGAGCTGATCTTTCCCAGCAGTTTTTTGTTGCTTAACAAATAAGCATGAAAGTTATCAAGAAATTTATATAGGCCTGTCAGCTGTTACATCGCAAGGTACAAAGGAAGAGCAGAACGAGCTGAACTCATAGTAGACGATAGCTGAAGGTTGCTCTGCTGTTACACAAAGTATCTGTTATTCAGTTACAGATGACTGCACAAATCATGCATACTAATGAAAACATATAAACTGTTACCTAGAAGTAGTAAACAACTGTAGTTTAGGCATAAGTCAGCCGCGTCGCTGAGAATATAGTTACCTTTATGGAATAATCCACTAATGTTTTGAGATATAATGTGAAATATAGCTGCGAGCAGCGATGACGGGCCAAAGCCTGGTGGAATCGTCACCCCGGCGGCTTTAGGTCAACTGTGCACGGCGGGCAATGGGCATTTAAAACAGCTAAACATAAAAGGACTATGTCAAATTCACACCACATTTACTGCAGCAGCTGATGCTCCTACGATCACAAACCACAACAGCCACATCCATGAAATCATTTAAAATTAGATGATTTTCATGTCATAGAGTGTCATTAAAAGTGTCACTGGCCTGGTGCATGTAGCATAATTCCTTTGTCTGATACCCCTAGATTTTCTGTTCATTATTTTTGCTTGTATAATTTGTTGAATTTAATAAATCTTTTTCTGAAAATTTGATTTCGTGGTCTAATCCCTCTTTTATGTTGCGGCTTATAACGAGTGGGTCGTAACATAAAATTGGGCGCTTGTCCGGGATTGCTACATGTTCAGGTAAATGCAGAGTTCTGAGTGTGATCACCTGTGTGAATGAGTAGACTTCAGGAAGTTAGAGTGTCCTCAGCTGGGTTTACAATCCTTCCATCGAGGCACTGTTTGTTGTTTTAGTTTGTTGTTTTGCCTTTCTTATTTTTGAAGGTTATTCTGGACTGGGTTTTAAATCTCTGTCAGGGGTACGCCCCGGGTCCGGTACACCTTTGAAGATCAGGTAGGTTTAGTTAGTTTGTTTATAGTTAGGAACTGGAGTCACTCATTTTTCATTTGGTGACACTTTTGTTGTTTCTCCATATCTATGTTGTTTGTGATTTCTACCGAGTATGAAGATAATTTGAGGAATGGCTTGGGGTAAGTCTTTATTTGTCTCAACTACGGTGGAGTTTTTCACCCGGAGGGTGTATGTGTGACGATCCCTGGCGAGGTGGCTGATGGGATTTGTAGTTCTAACACTCTAGTTTGTCTGCGTCTCACGCTTCAGTTTAGCGGCGTCTCACGTGTGTTTGTATTGTTGTTGTGTTTGCTCTGCTGCTTCTCTTTATAAAGATGTCGTCGGTGATCGAGGATTTCTTTGCATTTCCTTTGGAAATCTTGTTGGATAGATTTACGAAGGAAGAGCTGTTGCAGATTGCCAAGCGCTTTGGTGTTGAGGTAACGAGTAATGATAAGAAGCTCAAAGAGACGCTGATGAAAGTTGTGAAAGACGCACTTTACGAGTTGGGAGTTTTAGAGGTAAGAGCTCAAGCTATTAATCCTGATGTGTCTTTAACCTCTCCTCTTTATGATGCCGATCAAAATGCAAAGTTCATTGAGATGTCTTTGCAAGAGAAACGGTTATGTGTTGATGCGGAAAAACTTCGTGCCGAGCGTGATGCATGTGCACCGAAAGAGAAGGAGTTAGAAAAGGATTTTGAGATTAAGAAATTACAACAGCAATTAGAGTTGCGTAAAATGGAGTTACAATTTGAAAAAGAGAGACAAGAACGAGAGTTCCAGTTAAAGAAACTTGAGTTAGAACTGAATGCAAAAGCAGTTGAAATTCCTGTTCAAGTTTCATCTGATGAATTTGCGCACGCTGCACCTGTGTTTGACGTTTATAAAAACATTTGATTAGTGCCGCCGTTTTTAGAGAAGGAAGTGGAGAAATATTTCCAACATTTTGAATGTGTTGCAGAGTCGTTGACATGGTCAAAAGAATTTTGGACCTGAGGCATATCGCCAGAAATTTAGGAGTCATGTTAAGTTTGAGAAGTGCACTTATCTTGAGTTTGCTAGAGAGAAAGAGGACCTGTTTGACCGCTGGTGTTCTTCTGTAAAAATTACAACAAAAGAACAGCTTAGAGAGCTAATTCTTCTAGAAGAGTTCAAAAATTGTGTCCCAAGTGCTGTTGCTATGTATCTCAATGAACACAAAGTGACTAAATTGTCTGATGCTGCTCTAATGGCAGATGAATTTGTCCTTACTCATCAAGGTTCTGTTCATTTAAATGAGCTGACTAGGTCAAAGTTGAGCATCTCTGTTAAAAATAAAAAGATGGTTGCACGACTGAATGCTGTGTCAAATTTTGCTGACAATACTTCGGTAACGCGCACAAAAGGTGAGATGGTTTGCTTCTATTGTAGAAAGCCAGGACTGTGTTGGTCCTCTACCACGATCTAAGGCTGGGCATGCTTATTTACTTACTGTAATGTGCCTACACATTATCCTGCAGCTTATCCTCTGAGATCGATTACAACCAAATCAATTTTAAAGGCTTTAACAAGCTTTATGTCTATCTTTGGCATCCCAAAAACCATTCAGTCTGATCAGGGCTCAAATTTTATGTCCAGACAATTTTCTAAAGCCATGCAACAACTCAAAGTTAAACACAACATCTTGAGTGCCTATCACCCTCAGAGTCAGGGAGGGCTGGAAAGATTCCATCAGACTCTTGAGTCACTTTTGAGATCGTATTTTGTTGAACTTGATTGTGACTGGGAGGATGGACTTCCTTGGATGCTGTTAGCTATTCGTGAGTTTGTTCAAGAGAGCACAGGTTTTAGTCCTAATGAGTTAGTGTTTGGACATACTGTCAGGGGCCCTATTGCTGTCTTGGCAGATGCATGGAAAACATCTAATCCACCCAGGGGCAGACTGGGACAAAAATTCATCCCTGGCACTGTAGCCACACCAGCCCACATTAACACACCCACGGACACGCGCATTCCCAGGTGAAAAAGTACACTTCCATAATGTACTTAAAGTGCTCTATTTTCACACACTAATTTTGTACTTTAATATACTAAAAATTCTTCTTTAGTACTTCTTAAGATAATGTTAAGAACATCTTAGTGTACTCAACCATGCTATTTTGAGACACCATTTAGTTACCACTTGTAGTAGCCTACACTTGAACCCATAAGTATACTACAAATAAAGAAATAGTATATTAAAAGCACAGTTTAGTTCTAATTCATGGTGTCTCAAAATAGCACAGTTGAGTACATTATCTTAAGAAGTACTAAAGATGAATTTTATTTAAAAAAAAAATACTATGGAAGTACAAAATTAAGAACAATCTATTAAGTACAAAATTAGTGTGTGAAAATAGAGAACTTTTTGCTTTATACACATTATGGAAGTGTACTTTTTTGTTTGCTATACATTTTTGACGTGTTTTCTTACTATATTGCAAGTAGTGTACATCAGTCTGTTTACCCTAAATCCCACCTTATCTGCTGATATTTCAGTCATGTAATTCAGTAACAGGCTAGCTAACACTTGTAACCAATTATCACGAAGCAATGACATTTTAAAATATACGGGGGTTGTATGCTACGCTTACAACTGTTTAATACAAAAAAACACTGGAGCAAAGTAGCGTGAACTGCATGAGAATGACTGGAGCTAACTGTAACTTTTCTTACCTCTACAGCACTGTCCTCCGTTGCAGCAGCCGAATTGAAACCCTTTGAAAAGAGTTCGGTTAATTTTAGGCAGTTGGCAGCGTCAGAAGAGCCTCTTTTTTTGCTTTCTTTAACCTTTTCTGCACCGCCTTTTCTAACTTTACTGACAATTTGCTCGTGTTGCGCTCTCTCTTTGATGACGTGCTTGATTTTGACTGACAGGCGATCTAACCAATCAACGCTGTATCCACATTTATGTCAGACAAAGCAGATAAACGTCGTGGACTTGAATTTGAAAAAATGTGTAGTGCCACGGGCTGCTTGAACTGAGGTGCTACAGCAATCTGTCAAGGCATATTAAAGAGCCACAAAACGGTATTTATTGTTTAAATTTCTCTTGTCTGTCGATGTGTTGTCAGTATCCTCTTTGCTCCAATGTATTTTTCACTCTGACAGAGCTGATGTGTGGCGTGAGAGCGCCATGGCTTGTCGGACATAGCAACAGTAACTAAAGGGGGCGGGGCGATCGGCCCATCTCGGGACAGGGCCGGCCGTTGCCGACTGGGCTGGCCGTTTCTTTACATTTATCATTATTAATATAACCATAGTGAAATCGTGCTAGCAATTAAAATCCTATGCGCTGTCGGCCTGTAAAAAATATTTATCCATATATATTAAAAATAAAACTGACCGGCCCACATAAAAAAAAAAATAATGGTCCGGCCCCTCTGGCATTTGCCAGAATTGCCCGATGGCCAATCCGCCCATGAATCCACCTGACAATGTCCTAGACTACGTGAGTAGTTTTCGTTACAGACTTTATGAAGCCAGAGCTATTGCTCTACGAAAATTAGGTAAGTCTCAAGGAAAGACACAGAGGTTGTATGATCGTAAGGTTAAGTCCAGGAATTTTCAAGTAGGAGATAAAGTGCTCGATTTGCTACCTGTTCTGAGTAGTCCATTTCAGGCTAGGTTCACTGGACCTTATACGATAGCGAAGTGTTATCCTAACGACAACTATCTTTTAAACACACCTGATCGTAGAAAGAAGGTACAGGTTTGTCATATTAATTTATTAAAGTCATATGTTACTCCTGTACCTTCTCTGTCTGTTGACGTTATGACAACTACTGAACCTCTAGATCCGAATGTCTCTACAGCATCTGTAGATGTGGCTGACCATCTTGAGGAGATTAAAGGTCCTTCTCGGGGAGAAGTGGAAGGGCGCCTCAACAATTCTGAGGTTCTAGCTAATTTAGCTGGTTATCAGTCTCATTTGTGTGAACCAGAGAAGACAGATATAATTAAGTTGGTAAGTTAATTCCCTTCACTCTTTTCTGATGTTCCTACCCGAAAAAAACATCCATACCGTGTAAATCCTCTAAAAAGGAAGTTGCTTCAGAAAGAGGTGGATTATTTACTTGCTCATAATTTAGCAGAACCTAGTTTCAGTTCTTGGAGCTCTCCCTGCTTTTTGGTGAGTAAATCTGATCATTCCTATCGTTTCTGTACTGACTACAGGAAGCTTAACTCTTTGACAAAACCTGATTGTTTCCCTCTTCCCAGAATCGATGACTGTGTAGATTGTGTGGGCTCTGCCCAGTTTGTTAGTTTTTCGATCTTCTAAAAGGCTATTGGCAGGTGCCCTTGACCTCACGTGCTAAAGAACTATCTGCTTTTATTACACCTGATAGCTTTCTGCAGTACACCGTTATGCCTTTTGGAGTTCGAAATGCTCCCGCTACTTTTCAGCAGTTAGTAAATCGAGTGTTGTCTGGGTTGAGGGGATGTGAAGCTTACCTGGATGATGTCATTTTGCACAGTTCTTCTTGGTTAGAACATCTCGCGTAAATTAGAGAGCTTTTTGAGCATTTGGCTAAGGTTAACTTGACTATAAATCTTGCCAAATGTGAATTTGGCAAGGCCACTGTGACATATTTGGGTAAGGTGGTTGGCCGGGGGTGTGTGAAACCCATCAGCACTAAAGTTGACGCTATCTGTAGTTTTCCTGTTCCAGCTACCCGTCACGAGTTACGACGCTTTCTTGGGATGGTAGGTTACTACAGAGGCTTCTGTCAGAACTTTGCAACTGTTGTTGCCCCTCTGACCGATTTGTTGAGCCCAAAGACACCTTTCACATGGTCACAACAGTGTCGGTGTGCCTTTGAAAATGCTAAGTCCCTTTTAGCCAGTGCTCCTGTGTTGAAGTCGCCTCAGTTTGAAAAACCTTTCTTCCTTGCTATTGAGGCTAGCGCTTACGGTGCTGGCGCTGTTCTTTCGCAAGATGTAAATGGGATTGAGCATCCGGTCAGTTATTTTTCAAAAAAGTTAAATCATCACCAGCAAATGTACACTGTAAAAACTAAAGGTGCCTCAAATATCCTTTTGCATACTCAAGGAACTTCAAAATGTATTTTAAGTGCCTTAAAGCTCTTTCTCCTATAGTGGGGTTACTGGTGGAACCATTGACATCCTTTATGGTTCTTACAGGAACTTATAGGATCCTTTAAGCATTTTGTATTCAGTTCTGAGGTTCTGGAGTCACCTTTTCATTACCATGAGACCTCGAAGTGCTTTGGGGGAAGTTCGAGGAACTCAAATTCTATTAAAGGGTTCTTGTAAGATCTGTAAACATTTACATGATTCCTGGAAGAACTCTTTTTTTTTTTTTAAAGCCAGCATCTGGAGGAACCCAGAAGTTCTGTGAGGCCACAATAAGATGTAGCCTACCTACAGCCTTGAACATGTATTATTATTACTATTATTATTATTATTATTTATTTATTATACATCATCATCATCAGATTTGAAAGTAACGGTTCCTCTCATCAAAGCCTGCCGCCGCATCCGCGGTTTGTTCGGCTATCCATTATAAGGTTTGTAAACTCGAAATATAAACATGCAGTCTACTCACTATATGTGCAAACACATACACATTATCTTAATTTATTATACGTTACTACGTTTTTACAGTGTTTACCTCTCAGTATGTCGTTAAGATTGATTTAGCCGTTTTAGCTGTGATGCTAACAAATCTAATGAACTTTACGCTACAAATGGAGTTCATTAACCTGTTGTCTTAGATTTTTTTTTTTTTTTTCAGTCATTCAACATAATTGTGTTTTCAAATTGCCAACATTACTATTTTAGCTGATACCTGTTGTCATTGGCTTTTGTTATTAGACATACAGAATAACACAAATGGTTAATAGTTTGGTCTGTTTTTGTTTATTTACTACAGATTCTCTCAAATAGTAAAGCCCTTTTTAAAGGCCTTTACTGGCCAATACATTTTTATCCTTTAATGTTGTGCATGGATATAATCAGCTTTGTTCTTTTGTTTTCCCAGAACATTAATTTCTGAAATAATCTGGAAATTTCAGAGACTTTATTGAATTAAGATGACCTGCACCACACGTAAGTACTTTATTATTTTCTGTGTAAAATTGTAGCCTATTGTTTGACTGTGTACTTGTGTTTTTTAATGTATCCTCTTTACTGTAAATCTAATTTCAATGACAGTTTAGGAGATATTCACTGATCAAGGTATACAAGGTGCTGTAATGTGGTGAGTTTTGGAAGTAAAGATTAAGGATATAAATTTAATTTTAAGCTGCTTTTCCATTTATCAAAAGTGATTGGGTATAGGAAACTTCAAAATTAACTTAAAACCATTCATACACTATATTCCAAGCTTTTAGAAGCCATACAATAGCTATTTGTGATGAACAGACAAAAAATTAATCCATTACTCTCTGAAAATCTTCCCTCATACTATAATACAGGTGTGGCATCAATGATGCTAGATGCCTTTTTTTTTATGCCTTATACATTTGAATATAAAACATTTGAACTTGAAATTATAACTTCAAGTTTAGTCTTTTTTATATATATAAAAAAGAAAGATATTGTATGGCTTCAGAAGACTTACAACACAACTCATAACACATGAGCTGTGGACTCATATTATACTTTTTAGGATCTTGGACATTTTTGGAGCTCAGAATACTAATTGATTTTTACATAGATTGATGCATTGAATTGAACGAGACTTGAATTGATTCATGAATGATTTACACAATTTTTTTCTGCTTGTGTTTCATGCATTGAAATTGAACGGTGACTGCATTATGCCTGAGATCTGCTTTTGGGTTCCACAGACAAAGTCAAACAGGTAATTAGGAAATTATTTTAATTTTACAATTATCACTTTAATAATGTTACTAACCGTAAATTTGTACTTTGCAGGGATCTTGGCCTATTATGCTGAAACAGAGGTTTAAACAGGAATAAAAATCCTCCTGTAGACCTGAAAATCATTGAAGTGCCTGGACCATCCATCAGAAAAGAGGAAAAAGAAGCCTAGCAGAAAACAAAGCTGCTGTACCTTTTTACTTTTCTGACTCATTAATTACCTCAAATTTCCCTTGTGAAGATTTTATTGTTGATTGGATTTTATGTTTATGAATTTCAGTGACCAACTTGGACCCTAAGTGAAATTTTTACCACACATGAAATTAATGATCCTGTGGATTTCTATTGAAATTACTGCAATTCATTCGCCAAACAGCAGCAAATTTTACTGCACCTTAAAGGGTTAGTTCACCCAAAAATGAAAATTATGTCATTACTCACCCTCATGTCGTTCCACACCTGTAAGACCTTCGTTCATCTTCAGAACACAAATTAAGATATTTTTGATGAAATCGAAAACCATCACTATATAAGTTGTTATTTTGTTTCGTTTTTTTGGCGCTCCAAAAATATTCTCGTGGCTTTATAATATTAATATTGAACTACTGTACTCACATGAACTGATTTAAATATGTTTTTAGTACATTAATGGATCTTGAGAGAGGAAATGTCATTGCTGGCTATGCAGGCCTCACTGAGCCATCGGATTTCAACTAAAATATCTTAATTTGTGTTCTGAAGATGAATGAAGATCTTACGGGTGTGTAATTGTGGTAAATGGAAGCTTAAACATGTTTGTTTAATGTGCAAGAACCAACGAGGTTCATTCTCGTGTTACACAGCACGTTTGAGCTTCTGCAAGAACCAATGAGGTGGTTCGGTTGAGCTACTGTTTTTGTTCGCCAAAACATTGTGAACACAGTGAAGCCTAAAATAAATCTGTTCACCAAATAAAGTGATCAAGTTTATTCAGAAAATTTGGACAAAACCACTCAATTCATATGAATTAGTTTTACAATCTCTTTATGAACTTTTTGAAGCATCAAATTGGTAGTTGCGTAGCTGTCTATGGAGGGACAGAAATCACGCAGATTTCATCAAAAAGATCTTCATTTGTGTTCTGAAGATGAATGAAGGTCTTACGGGTGTGGAACGACACGAGGGTGAGTAATAAATGACAGAATTTTCATTTTTTGGTGAACTAACCCTTTAATGTCAATTTTTTTAACATTGGTTTATTACATGGAACATTTGTTTTTTCCATGCATTTTGATGACATGTCTATTCTTGTAAAGCCTATTGTATATAAATGATTGGTTATTCATGTTGCTGATGTATTACACTATTTTTAAATGTGTATTGATATTTAGCCTATTGCTTTTTTTTAAGTGCATGTAAGTGTATGTAATTAAATGGATCTATATGCAATAAACAATTTTTATTTTGCATTTGTTTCAGTTTTTCAATTTATTTATTATAATAGCAGTTAATAGTAACCATAGTACCAATATGAAATGAAATTAATTAATAATAAAAATAAAAAACATGAAATTTGGTTCCTGGAGGCACCCAAAGCGGTTCCACACAATGCTTCATATAAGGGTTCCTCAAGAAACCTGGGTGGTTCCTCAGAGAACCGGCCCTTTTGAAAGGGTGCCTAGAGGATCTACAGATGGATCCGCCGGTGTGGCAAAGTGAAGAACCCCAAAAGGTTCCTCCAGCCACCTTTTACTTTTACAGTGTACATACAAAGCACTATATAAATAAAGATGACATGAATACCTTTCGCTTGCAGTTTAAATGTTTTATTATTCATACCACAATAGTAAATAAATCTTCATAGATATTTTAAAATCGTCTATTCCTATTAAATGGACAGCAATATATTAATCATGTCTGGCAACTTGAAACTAAAAGAACTTGAAAAATAAAAAGTTTTATTGGGGTCAACAAAAGTTAAACATTTATGTACACTAATTACATAAAACAATACTGTCACTACATAAAAACTAGCTAGATCAATGCATCTATTTCCATTTGATCAACAGAAAAACATCAGGCTTGAAAGATTTCTTATCCTGTGGCTCCCTCTAGTGGGCACAGCTTTTATCTCTTATTTGCAATGCCTAACAGGTTAGAATTTGCAGTTAGCATCATAAATTCATTCGAGATCCAATCCAAGACACTGTCTACACTGGGGAGAATTTTTTTTTTTTTTTCTTCTATTTTTGTCTAGTTTCCAGTCCGAATATCTATAAATTCTTAAGTCAAGATGCATTTACTAGATAAGTAAAATGGCATAAGATGTTACTTGTTTTCTGTGATGGGAAAATCAAAATTAAGTGAGTTTTTGCTTGAAACAAGTAAAATGATCTGCCACTTGGAGTAAGAAAAATAATCTTAATTCAAACGGAAACAAGATTGTTTTCTTTTTTTTACCCCATTGGCACACAATTCTAATAAAAACAGATAAACTATTCCAGAGTTTTGGTGCAGCAACAGCAAAGGCTTGGTCTCCTCTTGACTTCAGTCTAGCCCGAGGAACGTTTAACTGTCTCTGGTTGGAAGACCTAAGAGACCTTCCAGGATTATGAACAGATAGTAAATCAGTAATATATACCGGAGCTAGACCGTTCAGAGCTTTAAAAACCAGCAACAAAACTTTAAAATCAATTCTGTAACGTCTTGGGAGCCAATGTAAAGATATCAGTACCGGGATAATACGCTCCCGTTTGCGCACACCAGTAAGGAGCCTAGCAGCAGCGTTTTGTACCATTTGGAGATGGTTAAGAGATGCTTGGTTAATACCCATATAAAGGGAATTACAATAATCAAGCCTTGTTGAAATAAAAGCATGAATGACCCTTTCAAAGTCCTTAAAAGAAAGAAATGGTTTTACATTAGCTAAGACTCTAAGATGGAAAAAACTGGTTTTGACTACTGTATTAATCTGTTTGTCCAATTTTAGACTTATCAAAATACACACCCAAGTTCTTCACTAGTGGTTTCACACATGAAGACAGATTACCAAAATTTAGACAAGGGGAGGTAGCAGCTTCCGAAGATTCAAAGACTATAATCTCTGTTTTGCTTTCATTGAGGTGAAGGAAATTTAAGGACATCCAGGCCTTAACATCTACTAGACACGTGACCAAAGTATCCCAACCCTGATGATCAGATCCCAGGGGCAGATAAATTTGGGTATCATCAGCGTAACAGTGGAAGGAGATACCGTGTTTCTTAAAAATTGACCCCAGGCGCAGCATATACAAGGAAAATAATATCGGTGCGAGAATGGAACCTTGGGGGACACCACACATAAGAGGAGCTGCATCCGAAGTAAATTCACCAATACCAACGGAGAACCTTCTGTTATTAAAATAGGATTGAAACCATTTAAGGGCATTACCCTGAATGCCCACCCAGTGCTCCAAACGAGAGAGCAGGACAGAGTGGTCAACAGTGTCGAATGCCACACTCAAGTCTAACAGCACTAACACAGCAGATTTGCCAGAGTCAAGAGTCAATAAAATGTCGTTAAGAACTTTAACCAGTGCCGTTTCTGTGGAATGTTTTTCTTAAAACCTGATTGAAACACTTCAAAAATATTATTATAGATGCTTTTTGACAATTTATATAAGATTTTTATGGATGAAACCAACTGTACCATGCTTGGAGCACGTGGTCGGATGCATTCCACTAACTTTCAAGCCATTTGGGACCTTCTGGTACAAATGAGATCTGAATCTGTATTGTACAAAGCACTATACAAATAAAGATGTCATGAATACCTTTTGCTTGCAGTTTAAATGTTTTATTATTCATACCACAATAGTAAATAAGTCTTTATAGATATTTAAAATCGTCTACTCCTTTTAAATGGACAGCAATATGAAAAAAAAAACCTTGGGAAAATATGCTTTATTGGGGTCCACAAAAGTCTAACATTTGATAATCTATAAGCATTTCACAGATTCTATGTACCATAATTATACAAAACAACACTGTCAATACATGATACAAATAAGACAAATGCATTAGTTTCCATTCAAAGTGATGGAAATGATCAACAGAAAAACATCAGGCTTGAAAGATTTCTTATCCTGTGGCTCCCTCTAGTGGGCACAGCTTTTATCTCTTATTTGCAATGCCTAACAGTTTAGCATTTGCAGTTAGCATCATAAATTCATTCGAGATCCAATCCAAGACACTGTCGACACTGGGGAGAAAAAAACGTTTTTCTTACTATTTTTGTTTTGTTTCCAGTCCCAATATCTATAAATTCTTAAATCAAGATGCATTGACTAAATATGTAAAATGACACGAGATATTGTGTCTTATTTTCTGGGGAGGGGTCAAAATTAAGAAAAAAAAAAAAAAACTATATTATCTGCCATTTTGGGGTAAGAAAAATAATCTTAATCTGTATTGTACAAAGCACTATATAAATAAAGATGACATGAACACCTTTTGCTTGCAGTTTAAATGTTTTATTATTCATACCACAATAGTAAATAAGTCTTTACTGCTCTCCTCCGCCTCACCACCTCTCATTTTCGTACAAGTAGAGTGTGCTCATCTCCGCCTCACCACCTCTCATTTTCGTACAAGTAGAGTGTGCTCATCTCCGCCTCACCACCTCTCATTTTCGTACAAGTAGAGTGTGCTCATCTCCGCCTCACCACCTCTCATTTTCGTACAAGTAGAGTGTGCTCATCTCCGCCTCACCACCTCTCATTTTCGTACAAGTAGAGTGTGCTCATCTCCGCCTCACCACCTCTCATTTTCGTACGCGGGTGGAGTGTGCTCTCCTCCGCCTCACCACCTCTCATTTTCGTACACGGGTGGAGTGTGCTCATCTCCGCCTCACCACCTCTCATTTTCGTACGCGGGTGGAGTGTGCTCTCCTCCGCCTCACCACCTCTCATTTTCGTACGCGGGTGGAGTGTGCTCTCCTCCGCCTCACCACCTCTCATTTTCGTACGCGGGTGGAGTGTGCTCTCCTCCGCCTCACCACCTCTCATTTTCGTACACGAGTAGAGTGTGCTCATCTCCGCCTCACCACCTCTCATTTTCGTACGCGGGTAGAGTGTGCTCTCCTCCGCCTCACCACCTCTCATTTTCGTACGCGGGTAGAGTGTGCTCTCCTCCGCCTCACCACCTCTCATTTTCGTACACGAGTAGAGTGTGCTCATCTCCGCCTCACCACCTCTCATTTTCGTACACGAGTAGAGTGTGCTCATCTCCGCCTCACCACCTCTCATTTTCGTACAAGTAGAGTGTGCTCTCCTCCGCCTCACCACCTCTCATTTTCGTACACGAGTAGAGTGTGCTCATCTCCGCCTCACCACCTCTCATTTTCGTACAAGTAGAGTGTGCTCATCTCCGCCTCACCACCTCTCATTTTCGTACACGAGTAGAGTGTGCTCATCTCCGCCTCACCACCTCTCATTTTCGTACAAGCGGGTAGAGTGTGCTCATCTCCGCCTCACCACCTCTCATTTTCGTACACGAGTAGAGTGTGCTCATCTCCGCCTCACCACCTCTCATTTTCGTACGCGGGTGAAGTGTGCTCTCCTCCGCCTCACCACCTCACATTTTCGTACACGAGTAGAGTGTGCTCATCTCCGCCTCACCACCTCTCATTTTCGTACAAGTAGAGTGTGCTCATCTCCGCCTCACCACCTCTCATTTTCGTACACGAGTAGAGTGTGCTCATCTCCGCCTCACCACCTCTCATTTTCGTACAAGCGGGTAGAGTGTGCTCATCTCCGCCTCACCACCTCTCATTTTCGTACAAGTAGAGTGTGCTCATCCTCCGCCTCACCACCTCTCATTTTCGTACACGAGTAGAGTGTGCTCATCTCCGCCTCACCACCTCTCATTTTCGTACAAGCGGGTAGAGTGTGCTCATCTCCGCCTCACCACCTCTCATTTTCGTACACGAGTAGAGTGTGCTCATCTCCGCCTCACCACCTCTCATTTTCGTACACAGTAGAGTGTGCTCATCTCCGCCTCACCACCTCTCATTTTCGTACAAGCGGGTAGAGTGTGCTCATCTCCGCCTCACCACCTCTCATTTTCGTACAAGCGGGTAGAGTGTGCTCATCTCCGCCTCACCACCTCTCATTTTCGTACAAGCGGGTAGAGTGTGCTCATCTCCGCCTCACCACCTCTCATTTTCGTACAAGCGGGTAGAGTGTGCTCATCTCCGCCTCACCACCTCTCATTTTCGTACACGAGTAGAGTGTGCTCATCTCCGCCTCACCACCTCTCATTTTCGTACAAGCGGGTAGAGTGTGCTCATCTCCGCCTCACCACCTCTCATTTTCGTACAAGGGTAGAGTGTGCTCATCTCCGCCTCACCACCTCTCATTTTCGTACAAGCGGGTAGAGTGTGCTCATCTCCGCCTCACCACCTCTCATTTTCGTACACGAGTAGAGTGTGCTCATCTCCGCCTCACCACCTCTCATTTTCGTACAAGCGGGTAGAGTGTGCTCATCTCCGCCTCACCACCTCTCATTTTCGTACAAGCGGGTGAAGTGTGCTCTCCTCCGCCTCACCACCTCACATTTTCGTACACGAGTAGAGTGTGCTCATCTCCGCCTCACCACCTCTCATTTTCGTACAAGTAGAGTGTGCTCATCTCCGCCTCACCACCTCTCATTTTCGTACACGAGTAGAGTGTGCTCATCTCCGCCTCACCACCTCTCATTTTCGTACAAGTAGAGTGTGCTCATCTCCGCCTCACCACCTCTCATTTTCGTACACGGGTAGAGTGTGCTCTCCTCCGCCTCACCACCTCTCATTTTCGTACACGAGTAGAGTGTGCTCATCTCCGCCTCACCACCTCTCATTTTCGTACACGAGTAGAGTGTGCTCATCTCCGCCTCACCACCTCTCATTTTCGTACAAGCGGGTAGAGTGTGCTCATCTCCGCCTCACCACCTCTCATTTTCGTACAAGTAGAGTGTGCTCATCTCCGCCTCACCACCTCTCATTTTCGTACAAGTAGAGTGTGCTCATCTCCGCCTCACCACCTCTCATTTTCGTACAAGTAGAGTGTGCTCATCTCCGCCTCACCACCTCTCATTTTCGTACAAGGGTAGAGTGTGCTCATCTCCGCCTCACCACCTCTCATTTTCGTACAAGTAGAGTGTGCTCATCTCCGCCTCACCACCTCTCATTTTCGTACAAGTAGAGTGTGCTCATCTCCGCCTCACCACCTCTCATTTTCGTACAAGCGGGTAGAGTGTGCTCATCTCCGCCTCACCACCTCTCATTTTCGTACACGAGTAGAGTGTGCTCATCTCCGCCTCACCACCTCTCATTTTCGTACAAGTAGAGTGTGCTCATCTCCGCCTCACCACCTCTCATTTTCGTACAAGCGGGTAGAGTGTGCTCATCTCCGCCTCACCACCTCTCATTTTCGTACACGAGTAGAGTGTGCTCATCTCCGCCTCACCACCTCTCATTTTCGTACAAGTAGGGTGAGTGTGCTCTCCTCCGCCTCACCACCTCACATTTTCGTACACGAGTAGAGTGTGCTCATCTCCGCCTCACCACCTCTCATTTTCGTACACGAGTAGAGTGTGCTCATCTCCGCCTCACCACCTCTCATTTTCGTACAAGCGGGTAGAGTGTGCTCTCCTCCGCCTCACCACCTCTCATTTTCGTACGCGGGTAGAGTGTGCTCTCCTCCGCCTCACCACCTCTCATTTTCGTACAAGCGGGTAGAGTGTGCTCTCCTCCGCCTCACCACCTCTCATTTTCGTACAAGTAGAGTGTGCTCATCTCCGCCTCACCACCTCACATTTTCGTACAAGTAGAGTGTGCTCATCTCCGCCTCACCACCTCTCATTTTCGTACAAGTAGAGTGTGCTCATCTCCGCCTCACCACCTCTCATTTTCGTACGCGGGTGGAGTGTGCTCTCCTCCGCCTCACCACCTCTCATTTTCGTACAAGTAGAGTGTGCTCATCTCCGCCTCACCACCTCTCATTTTCGTACAAGTAGAGTGTGCTCATCTCCGCCTCACCACCTCTCATTTTCGTACAAGCGGGTAGAGTGTGCTCATCTCCGCCTCACCACCTCTCATTTTCGTACAAGCGGGTAGAGTGTGCTCTCCTCCGCCTCACCACCTCTCATTTTCGTACACGAGTAGAGTGTGCTCATCCTCCGCCTCACCACCTCTCATTTTCGTACAAGTAGAGTGTGCTCATCTCCGCCTCACCACCTCTCATTTTCGTACAAGCGGGTAGAGTGTGCTCATCTCCGCCTCACCACCTCTCATTTTCGTACAAGTAGAGTGTGCTCATCTCCGCCTCACCACCTCACATTTTCGTACAAGTAGAGTGTGCTCATCTCCGCCTCACCACCTCTCATTTTCGTACAAGTAGAGTGTGCTCATCTCCGCCTCACCACCTCACATTTTCGTACAAGTAGAGTGTGCTCATCTCCGCCTCACCACCTCTCATTTTCGTACGCGGGTAGGAGTGTGCTCATCCTCCGCCTCACCACCTCTCATTTTCGTACAAGTAGAGTGTGCTCATCCTCCGCCTCACCACCTCTCATTTTCGTACAAGTAGAGTGTGCTCATCTCCGCCTCACCACCTCACATTTTCGTACAAGTAGAGTGTGCTCATCTCCGCCTCACCACCTCTCATTTTCGTACAAGTAGAGTGTGCTCATCTCCGCCTCACCACCTCTCATTTTCGTACAAGTAGAGTGTGCTCATCTCCGCCTCACCACCTCTCATTTTCGTACAAGTAGTGTGTGCTCATCCTCCGCCTCACCACCTCTCATTTTCGTACAAGTAGAGTGTGCTCATCTCCGCCTCACCACCTCACATTTTCGTACAAGTAGAGTGTGCTCATCTCCGCCTCACCACCTCTCATTTTCGTACAAGTAGAGTGTGCTCATCTCCGCCTCACCACCTCTCATTTTCGTACAAGTAGAGTGTGCTCATCTCCGCCTCACCACCTCTCATTTTCGTACAAGTAGAGTGTGCTCATCTCCGCCTCACCACCTCTCATTTTCGTACAAGTAGAGTGTGCTCATCTCCGCCTCACCACCTCTCATTTTCGTACGCGGGTGGAGTGTGCTCTCCTCCGCCTCACCACCTCTCATTTTCGTACACGAGTAGAGTGTGCTCTCCTCCGCCTCACCACCTCTCATTTTCGTACACGGGTAGAGTGTGCTCTCCTCCGCCTCACCACCTCTCATTTTCGTACGCGGGTGGAGTGTGCTCTCCTCCGCCTCACCACCTCTCATTTTCGTACACGAGTAGTGTGCTCTCCGCCTCACCACCCGCTCGACCGCTCTGGTTTTAACGAGATGACCGTACCATCGAGGGGAGATGGGTCGGCCGGGACAACCACGACACGGGCGGGGTTCCCCACACACGGGTCTCGCTCCGGCTCGGCCGTTTTGCACCAAAGCATCAATCAAAATAAAAATGCAAATACAATATGGCTTTGTGCACTTATCAAATTGTAAAAGGCCGCGAAGTATATAATCTGTTGTACTGCATGTTTCAAATCAAAGAGGGGCACGTGAGCAACTCTGTTTACACCTGGTATAATGATGTGTTTTGGTTGATCAGATCACAAGTGGACGATGCTAAATACAGGTGTAAACGGGGTCTAAAACATATTGAGCCACAAAAGACCGCCTACTGACCTAATGCATTAACATTATGGAAAGCGCGCTTGCCAGACAGATTTATACTTTGTCGTCTGAAGACCGAAGTTTGTTTTGAAGATGAAAAATTTACCTAGCACAATGTTTTCTCACCATTCCTGATTTCTGACACACAATCATAGCATCTAGTGTGGTCTTGCATCTATTAGAGTGAATGCAGTGATCCATATCTGCATGTGCTCTGAGTTTAAAGGATTAGTTCACCTTCAAATGAAAATGATTTTCCCCTGGATTTACTCACCCTCAAGCCATCCTAGGTGTATATGCCTTCCTTCTTTCAGATGAACATAACCTGAGAAATATTAATAAATATCCTGATGCATCCGAGGTTTATAATGGCAGTGAGCGAAGATCTGAAGTGTCTCCATCCACATCCATCCATCGTAAACGTGTACTCCACACGGCTGCAGGGGGCCTTCTGAAGTGAAGTGATGCGTATGTGTTAAAAAAAAAAAAAAAAAAAAAAAAATCCATATTTAACAAGTTATGAAGTAAAATATCTAGCTTCCGCCAGATCACTTTCCATATTCAAGTTACGAAGAAAGTGTAAACGGGCGTCACGTCAATTAAGCTTTTTCCGTAAGTTGAATAGGGAAGGCGGTTTTGGGCAAAAGCTAGATATTTTACTTTATAACTTGTTAAATCCATGTTATAAAGTAACTTGAAAGTGAACTAATCCTTTAAACATGCATTTAAACATTGCACTTTAATGTTTTTAATGCATAAATAAGTTCACATTTAGCAGTATGAAACGGACGAAAAAAAATGTAACTCTTTGGGGAAATCATATTTTGAAGGTTTATTACACTTCCTTGTGCTTAACGTAAATGCAAAGTGTATGTACATGGAATTCATTTTTACTTTTATCTCCATCAAAATACTTCTGTTATGCATATTTTTTTTTTCTCTTACAGCTGAGAAGATTGATCAAGAAACCCTCCTTTTAGATGATATCACACTGACCTCTCTGATCCCCATTATTGGACTTTGTTTAAAATTCAAGAAGTACCTCAAGAATTTGCTTGACGTTAACATGGGCGGACTGGCCATCTGGCATACCGGGCACTTTCCCGGTGGGCCGACATGCTTTTTGGGGCCGACGGTCGCCAACCGCAAAAAAAAAAAAAAAAAAAAAAAAAAAGAAAGTGAAAGTGAAAGTGGTAGGCCTAGATCGGCGGCCCAATACTTTTTCAATAGACACTGGGCTGCTGGCCCAAAACACTTTAGTCAAAAATATCACATAGGCTATTTTTTTTTTTTTCCCTTCTGACAGACGCGGCTCATGAAACATGTAGCTCAGCGGCCCATTGGTTGTATTCTTGATTGACACTGGACTGGCCCAATCATACCTTTGAACAGTACCATCTATAGGATTTCTGCCTGCACGCAGTTTCAGTGTGATGGTGATCATGGAGAAGAAACGCAAAGGAGGTGCAGAGAAGCTGCGCGAGAGAAAAAAAAACGCTGCCAAATTGACACAAATGTTTTCGGCAGTAGCAGCAGGGGCGTAAATAGCGGGGGGGACATCTGAGTGCTGTCCCCCCCAAAAATATAATTAATAACCACGCTAAGTATTGTGTATAAATTATATAAACTTAAAATAATTATGTAAGTAGTAAAGCAATACAAACGCAAACGGGCGTTTTAAGTTTAGAAACATTTTGAGTCACCCCTCCCTTGCCTCACAGTGGTTTGGTCCACCGCGCACGTCACACTCGCTTGTGTGTAGATTCTGTAGAAGTCCGGCGGCGCCGGCGGGAGAGAACAGTTCTACAGACAGATGAGTTCCAGTAAGTCGGCTGTCAACGCTATTTTATTCAAAAACATCGGATGAAGTGATTATTTTCTCTTTAATGCTGACGGTGCTGAGTAATTAGTCATAACAACAACAACAAAAAAAGATGATAACTGATGATTTTTTCCACTGAGTCCGCTATTTTAGCGATTATAATGTTACCTAGCTTGTTTACCATAGCTTGTTGGATATAAGCCACCCACACCAACAATAATTAACATTGTGATAAGAATATGTAAACTGTAATAAGGCTAATAGATTTACTGTTGTTTGTTGGGTTATGCTCTGTGTGTATTCATAATATTTTGGTGACTTGGTTGTAAACAACTTAAAAAAATAAAATAAATAAATAAATAAAATAAATATATATATATATATATATAATATATATATATATATATAGCGGAAGGATGGGTGGTATTTGTGATCTTATGTGGTGGTGGGCCGGTCTGGGCCAAAAAGCCAGGGCCGATTTTTGGTCCCAGCCCATCCCTGGACGCAAGTAAAAGGTATTAGGTGTAGAAGGCATGGGGTACATCTGCTTTAAATGCAAAAGGTCTTTGGGACCTGATATCAGAGCTTTGTTTGCACATTTAAGGGTAGTACATCATGTATTTTCTACATCTAGTTACTTTCAGTGTGCTCAAGCTGGATGTCATCGCACATTCAGTCTTATTAGATCATTTAGAAGACACATACTAGGAGCATGTTGATGAAACTTGGAGATGAAATGGAGGAAACCCCTTTAGTTGAGCCTGATGATGATTCATCAAATTCAGTTTTGGATGCTATGTTGAGCAGTGTGGTGAGGACTGGGATGAAATTGCTGAGGAACAATGTGATGAGTTAGAGGAAGAAAATATACAAGACAGAGTAGCTTTGTTTTTAGCGAAATTAAGGTCAAATTCCTTTCCTTCGCCGTTTCTCCATTTTGGTTTTATTGTTTCTCCATTTGGCGAATTAGAAAAAAATCAGTATCAAGCCTTTGGTTGATACTGATTTAATTAGTAACAACCTATCGTATCATTTTATTGTAATTTAAATGACTAAATTTAAGAACTTAACATTAAATAAAGCATACATATTTAATAAGATTAGGAAAAAAATCCTAAAATCCCCTGAAAATCAATTAAAGGTGCTAAAGAGGATGTTTTGTTTTATACATTTTTGCAATATTACTTGAAACTGTCTTTACTAACTGATAAAAGACTATTTATTAGGTGCACTGAAAGTAATAACATTAATATACATCATCTGTGCACGAGGTAGGGCCTTAAAAACATCAGGCAATCGTTTACGCGATCATCGCGTAAACGATTGGCCCTCTGGCTTGTCAATCACTGCCATGACGTTCCTTGTGAGAGACGAGCGCGGCTGCGCTCTCCAGTAACTTTCCACACTCCACAGGCGCCGCATGCAATGTTTTTGTCAGGAGACAGGAGTAACAACTGCAGATTATGAGTTACCTGCGGTGAGTCCGACATAATGAATCCACTAACACGACACAGCGAATGCCGGTGGTAAACACTCGTGATCCAATACTCGTGCACGAGTTTTGGGAGGCGTTCCTTTGAAATGAGCGGTGAAGGAGGGGGGCTGTTCTTACGCATGCGCTCATTTCAAAAACTCACTAACAGTCTTTGGTTTCTCAGTCGACGAAAAAATCCTCTCTATCACCTTTAATCAACTAAATCAATTACAGTTAATTTCTGACACAGACAGATGGCAATAAATAGGCTATAAAAATACTCTTTATCTCACTATTGTTAGTGTTATTTCAGGGTTTTGATATATATTTTGATATATATCCTAATATTGATAAAGTATAATTGATATCTTCTTAAGAGAGCACTATAATGGTTATTTTTAACACTGTTTTAACATTTTCCCTTTATTTATTTATTTTACTTTTTTTTAAATGTGTGATAGCCTATTTCAAATTGGCATAAACGAGTTCACCTCCATCATAAATCATCCAATTCGCATTTTAAGTCCATCTCTCTATAGCACCGCTTTGATGAACTAATATAACATGTAATATATTTTCATATCTGTCATATTTCAAATTCATCCCATGTCCAAAACTCAGGGTGTTGTCTAAAACAAAAGTTATGACTGCTGCATATTTACATCAGCTACTGATTTGCACTTTTTAATTCAATGTGTGCCTATACATTCGCTGCCCAGTGCGTTGAGCAGCTTCGCTAGATTTTTATTGTTGGTCACTTCAATAAAACGGGCATCGTGCCAACGTTGTAGAATGGGGGTAATTGTGTGCAGCTGCAAAGTAAATTAATATTTTGAGAGAAAGAGATAAAAATGTAGAATAAACGTGTTAAGGATCCGTACAGCTGCGCAAGGGACTTTTATTCTGTTGAGCTGAACCGATGAATGTCTGATGACGACATGGTTTGACATCTGGTTGACCAATCAGCGGAAAGAGGCGTTTCATTCCCGCCCACATGTAGAGATCGAATATTCAAACTGCTTATTTGTTTCCAACCCCAGAACGAAAAAAGAAAAATCAAGCCAGTTCTTTGTTTTTTCGTTTTCCTATGTGAAAGCAAAAACAAATGAACGAATGATACCTGGACCGGACCATACACGGACGGATCGTGTACCTTCGGACAATTTGTTTTTTCGTTTTTGTCTTCTAAACGGAAAAACGAAGAAAGCATTCATTTATCACATATTCGACCCTCCTCACGAGCATAAATAAACAAATCGTAAACGAGTCGTTATTTCATTTTTTTTTTTTTTTTTTTTTTAATCACACTTTGTTCTAATCCGCCAAATGGAGAAACAATAAAACCTAAATGGCTTGAATATTCAATCTCTACGTGGGCGGGAATAAAACGCCCCTTTCCGCCGATTGGTCAACCAAAGATCAAGCCGCGCCATCAGTTCTCAGCTCCAGAATCAGCGCAACAGTAGACTCTTATATCCGATACATTTGTACGGATTATTTACAGAGTTTATTGCAACTACATTTAATCTCGCTCTCATCAAACAGCCAGACTAATAAATAGCGCGACACAACCCGTGCCGGGGCAGAGCCTAGACAGAGCTTTCTTCTGTATTCATTCGCGTGCCGTGAAATACTAATTTATTGTATATTAAATATTAATTTACGTGGCATCTGCTCTCACAACTACTCCTAGCCTATGTATTTGGCACACCGCTGTTTTATTTAGCTGACCAACTCTAAAAATCTCTGCTGGAGCTGCACGACGCACTGGACAGCGCGGAGAGAATTTCATTTGGGTCTATTTCTCATCAAACAACCAGATTAATGAATGGCTCGACACAAACCCTACAAGGCCATAGCTTTCTTCTGCCTACGCATACATTTGCGTACGGTGGAATTAGTTTATCATATTAAAAATTAATTAATTTACATTGCATCTGCTGTCACATTTGGCACGCCGCCCGTTTTATTTAGCTGATCATCTCTTGAAATGTGTGTGCGAAAAAAGCGCAGAGAGAATGTGATATACATTGTAGTGAAGTGCAGATCAGCAGTCCTGACTGTTGTTTCGAGCAATACACCGAGTTTATTTCATTAACCCTGAGTATGTCCCTCAAAACAATGGTTTATTTTTTCTGCCAGCTAAATTTCTAAAGCAAAGTCACAGATCATTGTGCGACTCGCAACATAAGGCGCACAGAGTAGCCTATAGCGTTAATTCGTGAATGAATCCGAGTCTTTGAACAAATCGGTTGAGTGATTCACCAGCCATACAGCCTTTTATTAGTGAATGAATCAGCGCTTCGAGCGAAATCGATTGAATAAAATGACTCGTTCATTAACACAGTGACTTGCTGCCGCCTACTGGCGATATTTCATATTCGTTTCATCTTGTAATTTATTTCGTATTTCTGTATTCAAAGCATTTTGTATAAAACATAACATTAATGTCATTGCATTATGTATTTGCTCTGCTGTGTGAATGTATTTACGGACCTCTCTGAGCAGCATTCAATTGTGTAAATACATCTAAAGCGACTTCAGATGCTGCTGTGCCTCTGCAGCGCAAGATGCCTTTGGCTGAAACAAAATAGTGTCAAACTATAATTGTATTGACTAAATTTAAGATTTTAAATTAAAAATGGCATGCCTATATTTAATAAGATACAGCTATTTTAAATATAGCTTATTTTACTAATTAATTTATGACGGTAATAGATGGCAATAAATATAAAAATATATATTCATCTCTGGCTTTATTGTTCAAAGTGTTAATTTATAGTCTACCCTTAAACACGTATAATGAACGGCAAGACGCATTAAAAGTTTCTGTTCTCAGTTAAAATGGTGTCATTTAATCGTCATTTAAGTTAATAATTATTGATTTTTACAACGAAAGTGATTCAATCAAAAACTTTAGCTCGATAGACTTTATAGCTGCTTTAAAGCCAAAACAAACTCTGTCTATTAATTTTCCTATCATCACTGTGAAGCTGCTTTGAAACAATCTGTAATGTAGCATATGCACATGTAGCAGGATAATCAATAAACTTTGGAGTTTTCAGAACGCTTTTAACCTGATGAACTGTGTGCGTTAATCACTAAATCGGCTCCGACCAGTCGGCAGAAGATGAGCCCACTTGACACCTTTGTGGACCCGTGAGGGTAAACAGAAAACTCCAACTTCCTCACTTTGGTGACTTCAAAAGGAGCACCAAAAGAAAGAGCTTGCCCGCCAACTTTGCATCAATGTCATTGGCCATTCCACCTCAAGGAGGTGTGTCGGCCTATCTGTCATAAAAAGGAACACCAGGATTCTCCTGTGTGTGCTCCCGACGGACCTGAATCATTCACGCGTGTTCTTCCGATTGTCTCACGAGCACCTCGTGCACGTCTCTCCCAGACGTCTCCGGTGACCACGCGCTGCCATCGCGCTCAGCTTCGGGACCGCCATCTTCCAGCGAAACTTACTCTCAAGTCCTCAGTTCAAACCTTCCCGCGGAACGGAAGAAGCCAACGAACTGCACCAGCGCTAAACTGAAATTCGACACGCACAACCAATGCAAGTATACTGCCGTTTCTCAATCTTAGATGATGAAACTGATTTCCACGCTGGCCTCAAGGACTGTTTTGTAAGTTTGCTACTTGCCTTCTCTCTTTCCTTCTCTACTTCCACTCTTGTACATATGTGTGTATATTCTTGTATATATATTTAGACGTATAACCTCTCTGTATTCGTAGTTTACATATATTAAAACGTTATTCACGCTCGATTGTTCTGTTTGTTCTTTCAACTGAAGACCAAGTCACTTTAACGTTTTCGATCGTTTTATGCTTTGATGCTATAATAGCAAGTTGTTCTCATGGCCAGAGAATAACTCCGTTCATAATATTCTATGAGAAGCAGCGGTTTGCTGGACGAGCTGGTAGTTTCTCTAAATAATTATTGAACCTGAACTAATCACATATGTAATCAATTATAATTCGTTGTAATTGATTCACAATATATGTTTAATTCCCCCTTGGGTCAATATGTGCATAATAATTCATAAAACCTTATGAATTACTATATTCATATTCTACCCATAAATTGATTAATAACCGCTACATCGTTACAGTAAGAAGCGCTGTATAAATGAAGACGACTCGACCCTTGAATCGATTCTGCTCTGAGCTTCAGTACAACAGCTCTTATGCATTCTCTCCGCGCTGTCCAGTGCGGCGCGCAGCCTCCGGCACACAGATTGAGAGCTGGTCAGCTGAATAAGAAGACTAATAAGTGTGCCAAATAGTTTGGCTAGTTGTGAGAGCAGATGCCAATATTTAATACGATAAATTAGTATTTCACGGCACGCGAATGAATACAGAAGAAAGCTCTGTCTAGGCTCTGCCCCGGCACGGGTTGTGTCGCGCTATTTATTAGTCTGGCTGTTTGATGAGAGCGAGATTAAATGTAGTTTCAATAAACTCTGTAAATGTATCGGATATAATAGTCTACTGTTGCGCTGATTCTGGAGCTGAGAACTGATGGCGCGGCTTGATCTTTGGTTGACCAATCAGCGGAAAGGGGCGTTTTATTCCCGCCCATGTAGAGATTGAATATTCAAGTCGTTTATCCATTTTGGTTTTATTGTTTTTCCATTTAGCGAATTAAAACAAAAATAAAAATATGAAAAAACGACTCGAGATTTGTTTATTTACAAGTATTTACAAGTCTGGGATATGTGGTGCTGTTATCCGTTTTAACAGTCGTCAGAGAAACCCCAAACTACAATTTTATTCGATCCCAAAGGAGTTAGATCGGCGTAATTGTTGGCTTCACTCAGAAAGGACCACACCACTGGCAGCCAAACAGCAACGCACAACATTAATAACAGCTGGGACTGTCATTTACATAACATTATAACGGGAACACTATTGTGATCCAAACGTTGTGAATTCTCTGTTGTTGTTTCAGCGTGTTGTTGTGGGAAGAGCGCGTCTACTGGGGTTAAACACTGATTACGTACCTTAGTTCAAGCTTCACTTGTGCATTCGCGTCATTTTGTGCAGATAAAACTCGTAATATTAAATTTATGAAGTATAAGTATCTGATTAATCTCTCTTTTGTTGACGTAAATAACCCACAGAGCTGATGATCATCTATAGCAGGGGCCTCCAAACTCGGTCCTGAAGGGCCACTGTCCTGCAGAGTTTAGCTCAAACTTGCCTCAACACATCTATCTGCAAGTTTCTAGCATGCTTAAAGCTCAGAATCTTCCTGAAGCAGCGTTTTGAAATCAGCCATCGCTATACAAGTCGTTATTTTGTAAAATATTCTCGTGGCCTTTATAATATTAATATTGAACCACTGTCCTCACATGAACTGATTTAAATATGTTTTTAGTGCATTAATGGATCTTGAGAGAGGAAATGTCATTGCTGGCTATGGAGGCCTCACTGAGCCATCGGATTTCATCAAAGATATCTTAATTTGTGTTCTGAAGATGAACGAAGGTCTTACGGGTGTGGAACGACATGAGGGTGAGTAATAAATGACAGAATTTTCGTTTTTGGGTGAACTAACCCTTTAATTAGACCTTAATTAGCTGTTTCAGTTGTGTTTATTTGGGGTTGGAGCTAAACTCTGCAGGACAGTGGCCCTCCAGGACTGAGTTTGGAGACCCCTGATCTATAGCTTCAGTGCGAGCGCTCAAAAAGTAAGGCAATACATTAATATGATCGGGACTGTCTTCTTATACATGATATTATAAGCGTATATACATGTAATATAACGTTGTGAATTCTTTGGGCCTATTTGCTGTGTTTCGCAGTTACAGGGAGAATGCATCCACAACGGGAGCATTATTGACTACGTTACTCAAGTTCATCTGAGCGTGATTTTGTGCAAATACTAGTAATTTTTATAAACAATTTTTATTCTGTATAAATATCATTTATATAGGACGTGTTCCGTTGAGTTAATTAACCTTCAGTTTATGGGTTTTGGTTCTCTTCAGCTTCAGCGAGCGCAGCTCAAAACAGCAATGATTAAGTCACTGAAAATGTTTACTACTGTAAAACTTTCATATTTTTTCAAAAAAAAGAATGCATTATTTTTTAATAACTAGCACTTATATTGTTCTCGTATTATTTTCATAAACACATGGTTTGATTAATAAGGATCACGAACAATAACAGATTTTTTCCTCAAATCATCTCATTTTGATAACATTACTGTTTGAGCTAACGTTACGCGCGCTGAATGAACACCCGTAAACTGAAGCGCTCTGATAGAAGGTCAGTTAACTCAACAGTAACACATCCTATACAGGGTAATTCATATATTTATACAACATAAACATAACATTACACTTATATTTGCACAAAATCATGCACGCATGAACCTGAACTAGTGACGTAGTCAGAATAGCTCCTGTTGTGGATGTGTTCTTCCTGTATAACACGCCGAAACACTAGAATTCACAACATTTTAATACAATAGCATATACAATTAAAATGTTATTAATATGACAGCCACAATCGTAGATAATGTTTTGTGTTGCTGAGCGCTCGCGCTGAAGCTAAAGATGATCATCAGATCAACGAAGCGCTGTTAGTTGCCATCTCCGACACAAAGATGGCGGCGGGAATTGCGGAAGTGACGTCTTTGAAACCCATGGATAAATATTCTTTTAATATCTAAAAACCAAAGCAGCACAAACGATTGAGACTATTTTGCCGACGTTTCGCGTTGGGTGGCGGGCCAGCTTCACAGGTTCAACACCGCCTGCGGGAAGAAGAGAGAAGAAGAAACTAGGACAAAGACCCACAGCCTCAAGAGCACACACACACACACACACACACACACACACACACACACACACACACACACACTGCACAGATGCTGAACCTCACGCCTCAGCAGTGGAGGAAAGACCCAGATGACTGCAGAAGAAAGCACTCCCACACAGACTGGCTCCTGAAAGATGGAAAGATGGGTTAAAAACTCCTCTTATGCACACATATAGAGCCTTAGCGGTTGGTACAAACAGAGTTCAATTAACAAAAATAAATAAACTCCACAAAGGAAGATCTATCAAACAGAAAAACATAAAGCACTGTCATCAGTCTTTAACAAACAATATGAAATCAACACAAATAAAACACCCGCCACAGTGCAAATCTAACAGTGCTGTGACCACTCAAAACACACAATCCTCCAAATCACTCAATAATTACACAAAGATTATAACTATAACAAACCATCTATTGCTAACATTCCTCTGCCGGAGAGGTGGGTAAAGTAAAATACAAGTACTTAATATTTACTCAAAGTAAGAGTTAAAGTAATAATCTTAATAGTTACTTGAGTAAGAGTAAAAAAGTATCCAATGAATATATATGAGCAATATCACACTCGTAGCCGTGCGATATGGCTGTACACTGCGTTCCAAATTATTATGCAAGAGACAAATCAGTAAGATTTCTGTACAATAAACATTCAGATTTTAGTTTTTCTAAGAAAATGATTGTTTGTTTATTTATCCATGTCTTTTTAGATAACTGGGATCAATCTCAGACAAAATAATTTGCCAGATCTCTGGAAACCCTACTTAGAGGTTGTTCCACATTATTAAGTCACAGTTCTCATGCAATATGGGGAGGAAGAAAGATCTTTCTGAAGATGAAAAGCATGAAATGGTGCAATGTTGTGCAAAAGGCATGAAAACAACTAATATTGTGTGAAACTGAATGGAGATTATCGAATTATCTTAAGATTTGTGAGTGATTTAGAGCACAGCAGAACTCGGTCAGATAAAGGCTTATTGAGGAAAGTTCCTGTCAAAAAAATGAATTGTATTAAAAGGGCAGCTATAAAAAAGCCAGTGTTGAGCAGCAAACAGGTATTTGAAGCTGCTGGTGTCTCTGGAGTCTCGAGAAGCTCTCCATGCTGGCTGGCAGTTGTGCGTAAAGATGCATTTCAGCCACTCCAAACCAAACCTCACAAAGAGAAACATTTACAGTGGGTTTAGAAATACATGAAGACTCATTTTTAAATAGTTTTATTCACTGACTAATGCCGTACTACAATGGATGGTCTAAATGGATGGATTTCTGGATGGTTGGTGAATGGCCACCACGTTCCAACAAGACTGTGACGTCAGCAAGGAGCTGGTGGGTGATGATTTGGGCTGGAATACTGGGAAGTGAGATGGAAGGTCCCTTTAGGTTCTCTGAGGGTATTAAAATGACTTTTGCAAGATATGTGAGTTCATAACTGGTCATTTTCAGTTATGGTATAAAAAGGAGGATAGTGCCTTCTGAAATACAATGCACTATGCACTATCCCATGCAGCAAAAAAAAAAAAAACCACAGCAATAAAACTGTTTGAAAATGTATTTCTACACCCACTGTAAATGTTTCTCTTTGTTAGGTTTGGTTAGTGGTGTCTAAAATGCATCTTTATGCACAACTGCCAGCCAGCATGGAGAGCTTCTCGAGACTCCAGAGACACCAGCAGCTTCAAATACCGTTACTTTGCTAAATTAGCCCAGAATCGTTTAACATTAATGTTATGGAATCATGACAAAAATGATCAATAGATCAATAGGTTAAATTTTACTAGACCTGCATATAAAAATGAAAGACAATATGGATTTGCTTATCTGAATCATCCGTGTTCACTGAAGCTGTTCACGTGAGTAGATGGTTGGGCGCGGTTGGGTGTGTGCGCATTCATAACAGTGCGCGTACACTTTGAACTTCAATCGTGACAAATGATTGGACAACTTGCGGAGTGACATGACGACATGAATCAGAGGCACAAAAAATGTTGACAGTGGCGAGCGGTCATTATGTTTACCAATACTCAACCATACTCGACCCATCGCAACCGCCGCAACCCCCACCCCCCAATTTTTTTTTTGCATGATTTACGAGAGCATCATTTTCAGGTCGGAAAAGCCGGATTTCCGGATTTTTCCGGAAGAATCACACCCCTGATATCTATAAGCTAACACCGGCCTCTGCCCTGTTCTCCACTGCTTCTCCTCACACAACAGCTCAATTTGTCTCTTTTGACCGTTATTCGGTCTAATCCTGGCCTGTCGCTGCTCTCTTGGCCACATAGCAGGCTAATTGTATGGCTGTGGTTTGTTATACGAGTGTGAATAAACATTTACAATTTCCTCAGCGTCCGAACTGTCATTGCGATCCATTGTTTTCCTATTGTTTATATTGATCTCGCTCCCTTCAGTTACGTCACTTCCGATTTGGCATTTTTCAGATGCGGAAGTAAAATTCTCTCACAAAAAACGACTCCAGAAGCCTAATTAGCGTATTTATATGTGTTTTTTCAAGAAAATCTATTTCATACATTATTTTTCTATACATTGAATCACTGAAGCTCTAACCTGCAACATGCCCTTTAACATATAGGCTAGTAAGGGCATATTAACCATTATTTTGCAAACCATATTATTTTTGAGCAGTAAGGTACTTCACCAATTAAATAAACTGAACAATAAAAAGCTAGTAACGACGTTTAATTAGTGTTGGTTTTATTTATAAATTGCTAAAAGTGTGTAACAATATTTGACCCCCTGTTGTAAAGTGAAAGATATATTTAGGTTTATTGACCAGAATAAACTATAATTATCACGTTCACACATAGAAAGATAGGCCTTGCAAAACACGACAATTAACTTTTGATTCAGACATTTCCATAAATCATATGAATATCTCAAATTGACACAATCAAATTAAACATTAACAGGCAGTTATTAAAACACACTGACACTCATATATCACTTCTTTACCTCATTTCATGACACAATTATCATGTTTACGCGTGTTAGCTTTAGCCCATGTGCTAATCAGTTCAGCTCGCGCTGTGCGCACGCGGCCTACTCAAAACGGCTCAGAATCAATCATTGTAGAAACTTCGACATGTTATTTAGATTATATTCGGATTAATATCTGGAATTTCACTCACTAAAGCAAAGTAGGAATCATATCTTTATTCACACAAGGAAGATTATTACTCACAGCGCTGATGCACTCTGGGATCCGCTCCGTCTCTCTCTTCAGGCTGACGCATCGACTTCAAAAGCTCCGCTTTCAGTGCACTCAATCACATCTCCAGTTAGATGAGTGGATTTTCTGGAGAAACTGTCTGCTCTGTGCTGATCTGCTCTGACTCTCACTCTCTCTCTCTCTCTCTCTCTCTCTCTCATCTGTTCACGCTGAAAGCAGCGCCGGCGCGACCAGTGGGCGGGACTTATGAATGCGCCGCTACTATTGGCTCTTAGGGGTGTCTCTCACTGCAGCACGATCAGTGATTGGATGAATCTCTTTTCCTTCTATAATTTTCTTTCTTTTTCTTAACTTTTTTTCTCTTTTTTGAGTCTTTTGGCTCAGTGTTACCATAATTGTTACAGCCACACCAGTTCATTTGTGTGCGTGTTTAAACTTGTATCTTGATGTTTTTTTCCTGCATAGTGGCTGAATTCTTGATTTTCTTGATATTTAGCATTTGCGAAAACTTGCTCAGTTTTATAGTCACACTAGTGTGGGGTGGATGTGTCTGTTTTGCTCTTGATATTTTAGATATTGCTGTGCACTTTTTTCTGCTCAGTGGTTGTAGTTTGTACCACCAAAAGATTCTCAGAGTTTTCGTATTTCCTATTAATTTCCTATGGGGCCATTTTTAACCGCAAAGGAGCCAAGTGTGACTTTTTCTCCTGACCCTTTAACATATCTGAATCATGTCCATGATTTTTGTGTTCACAGAGCTAATGCAAGTAAAGTCACCAAGTGTCATCCCATGTTAAAACGTTAACCTAATGAATTAGTTTTGTAATTAAAATGTTAATTTTGTAATTAATATAAGTGCTTGTGTGTAGTTTATATGCGTTTCATCTAAGATTGAAAGTCTATGAATCTACTTTATATGATTGTGACTGACAGGCGTAAAGCTCCACTTAGGACAAGATAAGAGCGAGGGCATGAGTGAAGTACAGCCTTATACTGATGCACTATGTTTTATTCACATCTTAAGAGATATGGTGGACATTCATAGGCCTATTAAATTTGCATTATTTTCCTGTTTTTACATCATGAAAATCTATAAGACTTTAGTTATATGTGGGACATATATGACATATAGGATTGAAAATACATAAATATTATGCAATTTGTATATGCGTTTTTTGCAGCATATACGTCCCTTATAATATTCTGTTGGAACATATAAGAATCACAGATGTTTTTAACAAAACTTTTCCATATAGGTTTTTGCTAAAAAAAAAAAAAAAAATCTATATTATCTGCCATTTTGGGGTAAAAAAAAAAATAATCTTAATCTGTATTGTACAAAGCACTATATAAATAAAGATGACATGAATACCTTTTGTTTGCAGTTTAAATGTTTTATTATTCATACCACAATAGTAAATAAGTCTTTATAGACATTTTAAAATCGTCTATTCCTATTAAATGGACAGCAATACATTAATCATGTCTGGCAACTTGAAACGAACTTGAAAAATAAAAAGTTTTATTGGGGTCAACAAAAGTCAAACATTTATGTACACTAATTACATAAAACAATACTGTCACTACATAAAAACTAGCTAGATCAATGCATCTATTTCCATTTGATCAACAGAAAAACATCAGGCTTGAAAGATTTCTTATCCTGTGGCTCCCTCTAGTGGGCACAGCTTTTATCTCTTATTTGCAATGCCTAACAGGTTAGAATTTGCAGTTAGCATCATAAATTCATTCAAGATCCAATCCAAGACACTGTCTACACTGGGGAGAATTTTTTTTTTTTTTTCTATTTTTGTTTTGTTTCCAGTCCGAATATCTATAAATTCTTAAATCAAGATGCATTTACTAGATAAGTAAAATGGCATAAGATGTTACTTGTTTTCTGTGATGGGAAAATCAAAATTAAGTGAGTTTTTGCTTGAAACAAGTAAAATGATCTGCCACTTGGGGTAAGAAAAATAATCTTAATTCAAACGGAAACAAGATTTTTTTCTTTTTTCTTTTTTTTTTTTACCCCATTGGCACACAATTCTGCTTTAAGAAAAAACTCACTCAATTTTGATGATTTTCTAGTCAATGCATCTAGCGCCTAGGTGGCCGTTTAAAGCTTGGGCATCGCTCTGACACGAAAATTTGACAAAGTCCAAGATGGAATCAAACTTCCACCCCCTCCGAGGCTCTGGGGCAAGCCGGGGAAGGCTCACCATCCCGGGCCACGGTCAGATTCGTCCGCGATCTGGTGGTTTGTCGGTAGCACAGAATCATATAGGAAATTTTATTTTATTTATTTATTTATTTAACAGGGACATTGCACAATACATACATTGTACAGACCAGAGATAGCTACAAGCTAATTTTCATCTGTGGTCCCTGGGCAGAAGCAAAGTAACAGCAGGTTCACAGTGCATTTAAATCACATAATCACCTATATACAAAATTTAAAAATCAGACAAACAACACATCCAACATTAACAAAGCCCCATCCCCAAATCAAATCCACACAGTCCTAAATACATTACATTTGATACATTAGAGATTCTTCAACAAGTCTGCGCTAATGACAACACACCTGATTATCCTTCAACCATTTCTTTACATTAAATTTGAAATTATTCAAAGTATTGCACTCTCTGACAGTTAAAGGTAAAGAGTTCCACATTCCTGCAGCTTTGACCGAGAAGCAGCTCTGTCCAAATTTGGTTGATCTAAAATTGACATAACAGTCTCCTCTGGTGGACCGAAAGCCCTCATCACATGATTTCACAAACACTTTAAGAGGTGGTGGTGCCAGGTCATGTCGAATCTTATACACTAAACTGACATTAGCCAGGAGAATAAAATGACAAGTGTTAACAATTTATATTTCTTAACAATGTTACAATAATGATAGGATACCGGTTTCTGATCTAATATTTTGAGTGCCTGCTTGTACAAACTTTGAAGTGGTTGTAAAGCCGTGCTGTTTGATTGAGCCCAAATTGTTATACAGTAAGTAAAATGGGAAAAGATCATAGAATGCATAAAAAGCTTGGCTGCATCCGTACTCATTTGATGACGAGTAAATCTGAACTGAGCTAAACTAAACTTAACAGTTTTAACAATTTTTGAATGTGCTTTTTAAGTACTATCCAGAACAACACCTAAATATTTAACAGAATCTACTTCTTGCAACTTTCCTCCATTAATAATGATACCTGATGTAGGATGAGAGTTGTTTCTTATGGAGAAAAACATGCTGACAGTTTTTTTTTAAAGTTTAGAGTCAAGCATGAGTGCTCCATCCAATCTGCAATTTTTCCCACAGCACCTTTGAGTACAGATGCAGCTCTCTGTTTTGATTTTGCATGTGCATAAATAACGGCATCATCTGCATACAATTGGGTGTTAACCTCAGGGCATATGTCAGGGAGATCATTAATATAAACACTGAATAAGAGGGGGCCCAAAATGGACCCTTGAGGCACCCCCACCGAGCTGTCTAAAAAAGAGGATATTGTGCTCTTTATTCGTGTACAGTGTTTTCTATTCTTTAAATATGAATCAAACCATTGTAGTGTTTTTTTCTGAGATGTTATGAGCTGATCATTTTGATAAAAGAATGTTCAAATTTACTGTGTCAAACGCCTTTTTAAGATCTAAAAATATGGCTCCTACTACCCCCCTTATCCAAACTACATTTTAGCTGTTCAACAGAATAACAAAGAGCTGTTTCTGTTGAATGGTTACTTCGAAAGCCAAATTGCACTGGATTCAGGGGGTGACATCCATCATTTAAATGATCCATTAATTGCTTGGCTACTACTTTTTCCACTACCTTGGATATTACAGGTAGGATGTTAACTGGTCTATATAGTTCGCAATTTCAGCCTGGTCTCCTCCTTTATGCAAAGGTGTAATAACTGCCACTTTTAGACAGTCAGGGAAGACAGCTTCTTTAAAGGATCTGTTTATTAACTGTGTGATTGGCCCACATGAGGTGAAATCATTCCTTTTAATCACACAGGAGTCTAACCCATAAGCATCGTGTGATTTAGAATTTTTTAAATCCTTGTAAAATTTTAAGGACCTCTTGCTCCGAGACCTCACTTAAATGTAAAACAGATTTGTTCACGTCTACAGGACTGATTTCAGTTATTCTGTTTCCAAAAACCACCGCAAGCTCCTGCACAGAATCTCTGAAACACATATTAAAAATGTTTGCTACTTTATTTTCTTCATGGGTTAATACATGATTAATGTTGATTTCATATTTTTTGTTACATTTTTCTTTGCGGGTAATCTCTTTTATATGTTTCCAAACTAACTGATTGTTTCCTTTAGCTTGTGTAATCAATTCAATAAAGAAGTTTGCTTTAGCATTCCTGACTTGCCTAACTACTTTATTCCGACAGTCTTTAAATAGCCGCATATCAGTATCGATGCCTGTTTTTAGGGCTTTCTTGAGCAAATAGTCTCTTCTCTTCATCAAGTTCCAAATCTCATCAGTCAACCAGGGAAAATGTGCCTTTTTGTTTTTGTTACACATCTTTTTAACAAATTTATCCTTTACATTATTGATTGTATCTATAAACTGTGTGCAAAATTGGTTAATGCCATCATTATGAGATGGATCATTCCAGTTTACCTTTTGCATTTCTAAGTCAAAATGGACCAGATCTTTTTTTGGTATTGGTATAGAAAATGTCCTTCTTACCTTTTCTAAATATGAATCTATTCTTATTTAGCTTTCGAGCAATAAGAACTAAATTGTGATCTGAAATGCCTGTAATAAAATTGAAAGATTTAATTATTCTTTCTGGTTTATTTGAAAATACAAGGTCAATTTGTGTTTTAGAGGACTTGGTTATTCTAGTGGGCCCATTTATTAGCTGTGTGAAACTATATAAACCTGTTATTTCTTTTAATCGTTTTCTACAGTTTTTATCTGTCCAGTTCACGTTAAAATCTCCCATTACAATCACTTCTTTACCAAAGGTTATTTTGTTCTCTTCCTTAAAAGAAATGTAAACATTTATATCTGCGGAGGGTGGCCTATAAATACCAACTAAAATAAATGACATTTGAGGTGACAGAGGTATAGTTAATGCAATACATTCAATTTCCATGTCCAGTTTTTCCTGTACATATATCTGTTTACATTGTAAATTGTCCTTAATATAAAAGAGTAATCCGCCACCTTTTCCAGTCTTCCTGTCCCTTCTGAATATGTTGTAGCCTGGAATATTAAAAGTTGCCTGTGGGGATGTCTTTGTTAACCATGTTTCTGATAGACAAATAAAGTCCAGATTTGAGTCGGTGAGGAGTTTATCCACTTGGTCAATTTTTGATGCAATACTCCTAATATTTAAATGTCCCCTCAGCAAAACTTTTGGTTTTGATCTTGAGTCCCAAAATGACTTTAGCATGGTTAAGTGTCTGAAAAAAAGTCATGTCGTACCTCCGTTGTCGTGATATTGTGTGCAGTACTGTACCCGGTTTCAATCGCGATCAGATCCGCTCTGATGCACCCCTACTCCGCTGAATTCTCCGTACAAATCAGGTCATTCGACCCATTTGGGTGCTTATATCTCGGGAACCTTTTCACTGTAAAGCTGTTTTGAAACAATCTGTATTGTATGAAGCACAGGTGACTTGCTTTGACTAACTTTTGCTTGCAGTTTAAATGTTGGTTTTATTATTCAAACCACAATAGTAAATAAGACTCTTTATTGAAATTGTACAATCTATATAAAGATAAAATTGTCTATTCCTTTTAAATGGACAGCAATATGAAAAAAAATCCTTGGGAAAATAGGCTTTATTGGGGTCCACAAAAGTCTAACATTTGATAATCTATAAGCATTTCACAGATTCTATGTACCATAACTATACAAAACAACACTGTCAATACATGATACAAATAAGATAAATGCATTGGTTTCCATTCAAAGTGATAGAAATGATCAACAGAAAAACATCAGGCTTGAAAGATTTCTTATCCTGTGGCTCCCTCTAGTGGGCACAGCTTTTATCTCTTATTTGCAATGCCTAACAGTTTAGAATTTGCAGTTAGCATCATAAATTCATTCGAGATCCAATCCAAGACACTGTCGACACTGGGGAGAAAAAAACGTTTTTCTTACTCCCTATTTTTGTTTTGTTTCCAGTCCCAATATCTATAAATTCTTAAATTAAGATGCATTTACTAAATATGTAAAATGACATAAGATATTATGTCTTATTTTCTGGGGAGGGGTCAAAATTAAGGGAGTTTTGCTAAAAAAAAAAAAAAAAAAAGGAAAAAAAAGCTATATTATCTGCCATTTTGGGGTAAGAAAAATAATCTTAATCTGTATTGTACAAAGCACTATATAAATAAAGATGACATGAATACCTTTTGCTTGCAGTTTAAATGTTTTATTATTCATACCACAATAGTAAAATAAGTCTTTTCTGCTCTCCTCCGCCTCACCACCTCTCATTTTCGCACAAGTAGAGTGTGCTCATCTCCGCCTCACCACCTCACATTTTCGTACACAAGTAGAGTGTGCTCATCTCCGCCTCACCACCTCACATTTTCGCACAAGTAGAGTGTGCTCATCTCCGCCTCACCACCTCTCATTTTCGTACAAGTAGAGTGTGCTCATCTCCGCCTCACCACCTCTCATTTTCGTACACAAGTAGAGTGTGCTCATCTCCGCCTCACCACCTCACATTTTCGTACACAAGTAGAGTGTGCTCATCTCCGCCTCACCACCTCTCATTTTCGTACACAAGTAGAGTGTGCTCATCTCCGCCTCACCACCTCACATTTTCGTACACAAGTAGAGTGTGCTCATCTCCGCCTCACCACCTCTCATTTTCGTACACAAGTAGAGTGTGCTCATCTCCGCCTCACCACCTCTCATTTTCGTACACAAGTAGAGTGTGCTCATCTCCGCCTCACCACCTCACATTTTCGTACACAAGTAGAGTGTGCTCATCTCCGCCTCACCACCTCACATTTTCGTACACAAGTAGAGTGTGCTCATCTCCGCCTCACCACCTCACATTTTCGTACACAAGTAGAGTGTGCTCATCTCCGCCTCACCACCTCACATTTTCGTACACAAGTAGAGTGTGCTCTCCTCCGCCTCACCACCTCACATTTTCGTACACAAGTAGAGTGTGCTCATCTCCGCCTCACCACCTCACATTTTCGTACACAAGTAGAGTGTGCTCATCTCCGCCTCACCACCTCACATTTTCGTACACAAGTAGAGTGTGCTCATCTCCGTCCTCACCACCTCACATTTTCGTACACAAGTAGAGTGTGCTCATCTCCGCCTCACCACCTCACATTTTCGTACACAAGTAGAGTGTGCTCATCTCCGCCTCACCACCTCACATTTTCGTACACAAGTAGAGTGTGCTCATCTCCGCCTCACCACCTCTCATTTTCGCACAAGTAGAGTGTGCTCATCTCCGTCCTCACCACCTCACATTTTCGTACACAAGTAGAGTGTGCTCATCTCCGCCTCACCACCTCTCATTTTCGTACACAAGTAGAGTGTGCTCATCTCCGCCTCACCACCTCACATTTTCGTACACAAGTAGAGTGTGCTCATCTCCGCCTCACCACCTCACATTTTCGTACACAAGTAGAGTGTGCTCATCTCCGCCTCACCACCTCTCATTTTCGTACACAAGTAGAGTGTGCTCATCTCCGCCTCACCACCTCTCATTTTCGTACACAAGTAGAGTGTGCTCATCTCCGCCTCACCACCTCACATTTTCGTACACAAGTAGAGTGTGCTCATCTCCGCCTCACCACCTCACATTTTCGTACACAAGTAGAGTGTGCTCATCTCCGCCTCACCACCTCACATTTTCGTACACAAGTAGAGTGTGCTCATCTCCGCCTCACCACCTCTCATTTTCGTACACAAGTAGAGTGTGCTCATCTCCGCCTCACCACCTCACATTTTCGTACACAAGTAGAGTGTGCTCATCTCCGCCTCACCACCTCACATTTTCGTACACAAGTAGAGTGTGCTCATCTCCGCCTCACCACCTCACATTTTCGTACACAAGTAGAGTGTGCTCATCTCCGCCTCACCACCTCACATTTTCGTACACAAGTAGAGTGTGCTCATCTCCGCCTCACCACCTCTCATTTTCGTACACAAGTAGAGTGTGCTCATCTCCGCCTCACCACCTCACATTTTCGTACACAAGTAGAGTGTGCTCATCTCCGCCTCACCACCTCACATTTTCGTACACAAGTAGAGTGTGCTCATCTCCGCCTCACCACCTCACATTTTCGTACACAAGTAGAGTGTGCTCATCTCCGCCTCACCACCTCTCATTTTCGTACACAAGTAGAGTGTGCTCATCTCCGCCTCACCACCTCACATTTTCGTACACAAGTAGAGTGTGCTCATCTCCGCCTCACCACCTCACATTTTCGTACACAAGTAGAGTGTGCTCATCTCCGCCTCACCACCTCACATTTTCGTACACAAGTAGAGTGTGCTCTCCTCCGCCTCACCACCTCACATTTTCGTACACAAGTAGAGTGTGCTCATCTCCGCCTCACCACCTCACATTTTCGTACACAAGTAGAGTGTGCTCATCCTCCGCCTCACCACCTCACATTTTCGTACACAAGTAGAGTGTGCTCATCTCCGCCTCACCACCTCACATTTTCGTACACAAGTAGAGTGTGCTCATCTCCGCCTCACCACCTCTCATTTTCGTACACAAGTAGAGTGTGCTCATCTCCGCCTCACCACCTCACATTTTCGTACACAAGTAGAGTGTGCTCATCTCCGCCTCACCACCTCACATTTTCGTACACAAGTAGAGTGTGCTCATCTCCGCCTCACCACCTCTCATTTTCGTACACAAGTAGAGTGTGCTCTCCTCCGCCTCACCACCTCACATTTTCGTACACAAGTAGAGTGTGCTCATCTCCGTCCTCACCACCTCACATTTTCGTACACAAGTAGAGTGTGCTCATCTCCGCCTCACCACCTCACATTTTCGTACACAAGTAGAGTGTGCTCATCTCCGCCTCACCACCTCACATTTTCGTACACAAGTAGAGTGTGCTCATCTCCGCCTCACCACCTCACATTTTCGTACACAAGTAGAGTGTGCTCATCTCCGCCTCACCACCTCACATTTTCGTACACAAGTAGAGTGTGCTCATCTCCGCCTCACCACCTCACATTTTCGTACACAAGTAGAGTGTGCTCATCTCCGCCTCACCACCTCTCATTTTCGTACAAGTAGAGTGTGCTCATCTCCG
Source organism: Megalobrama amblycephala (assembly GCF_018812025.1). Classification (NCBI taxonomy): domain Eukaryota; kingdom Metazoa; phylum Chordata; class Actinopteri; order Cypriniformes; family Xenocyprididae; genus Megalobrama; species Megalobrama amblycephala. The sequence continues at coordinate 40,719,676 of NC_063055.1, forward strand.
CCTCACCACCTCACATTTTCGTACACAAGTAGAGTGTGCTCATCTCCGCCTCACCACCTCACATTTTCGTACACAAGTAGAGTGTGCTCATCTCCGCCTCACCACCTCACATATTTTCGTACACAAGTAGAGTGTGCTCATCTCCGCCTCACCACCTCTCATTTTCGTACACAAGTAGAGTGTGCTCATCTCCGCCTCACCACCTCTCATTTTCGTACACAAGTAGAGTGTGCTCATCTCCGCCTCACCACCTCTCATTTTCGTACACAAGTAGAGTGTGCTCATCTCCGCCTCACCACCTCACATTTTCGTACACAAGTAGAGTGTGCTCATCTCCGCCTCACCACCTCTCATTTTCGTACACAAGTAGAGTGTGCTCATCTCCGCCTCACCACCTCACATTTTCGTACACAAGTAGAGTGTGCACATCTCCGCCTCACCACCTCTCATTTTCGTACACAAGTAGAGTGTGCTCATCTCCGCCTCACCACCTCTCATTTTCGCACAAGTAGAGTGTGCTCATCTCCGCCTCACCACCTCTCATTTTCGCACAAGTAGAGTGTGCTCATCTCCGCCTCACCACCTCACATTTTCGTACAAGTAGAGTGTGCTCATCTCCGCCTCACCACCTCACATTTTCGTACACAAGTAGAGTGTGCTCATCTCCGCCTCACCACCTCACATTTTCGTACAAGTAGAGTGTGCTCTCCTCCGCCTCACCACCCATCTCTCTCCCCAGCGGAAATAGTTTATTCGTGCTGGTGGGACGACAAGCATATGGTAGCCTCTGGGGTGCCGAGACCGCCGCTCGACCGCTCTGGTTTTAACGAGACGACCGTACCATCGAGGGTAGATGGGTCAGCCGGGGACCGGGACAACCGCGACACGGGCGGGGTTCCCCACACACGGGTCTCGCTCCGGCGCGGTCGTTTTGCACCAAAGCATCAATCAAAATAAAAATGCAAATACAATATGGCTTTGTGCACTTATCAAATTGTAAAAGGCCGTGATTTAATCAAGTATATCATCTGTTGTACTGCATGTTTCAAAGCAAAGAGGGGCACATGAGCAACTCTGTTTACACCTGGTATAATGATGTGTTTTGGTTGATCAGATCACAAGTTGCTAAATACAGGTGTAAACGGGGTCTAAAACATTTTGAGCCACAAAAGACCGCCTACTGACCTAATGCATTAACATTATGGGAAGCGCGCTTGCCAGACAGATTTATACTTTGTCGACTGAAGACCGAAGTTTGTTTTGAAGATGAAAAATGTACCTAGCACAATGTTTTCTCACCATCCCTGATTTCTGACACACAATCATAGCATCTAGTGTGGTCTTGCATCTATTAGAGTGAATGCAGTGATCCATATCTGCATGTGCTCTGAGTTTAAAGGATTAGTTCACCTTCAAATGAAAATGATTTTCCCCTGGATTTACTCGCCCTCAAGCCATCCTAGGTGTATATGCCTTCCTTCTTTCAGATGAACATAACCTGAGAAATATTAATAAATATCCTGATGCATCCGAGGTTTATAATGGCAGTGAGCGAAGATCTGAAGTGTCTCCATCCACATCCATCCATCGTAAACGTGTACTCCACACGGCTCCAGGGGGCCTTCTGAAGTGAAGTGATGCGTTTGTGTTAAAAAAAAAAAAAATCCATATTTAACAAGTTATGAAGTAAAATATCTAGCTTCCGCCAGATCACTTTCCATATTCAAGTTACGAAGAAAGTGTAAACTGGCGTCACGTCAATTAAGCTTTTTCCGTAAGTTGAATAGGGAAGGCGGTTTTGGGCAAAAGCTAGATATTTTACTTTATAACTTGTTAAATATGGATTTAACAAGTTATAAAGTAACTTGAAAGTGAACTAATCCTTTAAACATGCATTTAAAAATTGCACTTTAATGTTTCTAATGCATAAATAAGTTCACATTTAGCAGTATGAAACAGACAAAAAAAATGTAACTCCTTGGGGAAATCATATTTTGAAGCTTTATTACACTTCCTTGTGCTTAACGTAAATGCAAAGTTTATGTACATGGAATTAATTTTTAGTTTTATCTCCATCAAAATACTTCTATGTTATGCATATTTTTTTTCTCTCTTACAGCTGAGAAGATTGATCAAGAAACCCTCTTTCTTTTAGATGATATCACACTGACCTCTCTGATCCCCATTAATGGACTTTGTTTAAAATTCAAGAAGTACCTCAAGAATTTGCTTGACGTAAGTAAAAGGTATTAGGTGTAGAAGGCATGGGGTACATCTGCTTTAAATGCAAAAGGTCTTTGGGACCTGATATCAGAGCTTTGTTTGCACATTTAAGGGTAGTACATCATGTATTTTCTACATCTAGTTACTTTCAGTGTGCTCAAGCTGGACGTCATCGCACATTCAGTCTTATTAGATCATTTAGAAGACACCTGCTGGAGCATGTTGATGAAACTGGAGATGAAATGGAGGAAACTCCTTTAGTTGAGCCTGATGATGATTCATCAAATTCAGTTTTGGATGCTATGTTGAGCAGTGTGGTGAGGACTGGGATGAAATTGCTGAGGAACAATGTGATGAGTTAGAGGAAGAAAATATACAAGACAGAGTAGCTTTGTTTTTAGCGAAATTAAGGTCAAATTCCTCTCAAACATTGAGTGCTGTTAATTTTGTGGTAGATCACACATCTAGCCTTATCAGTGATGTTGTTTGATCTCTACAGAGAAAAACGGTCTCCTTTTTAAGAGAGATAGGCCACAGCGAGAGTCCTGGGGGTCAGCAGCTTTTAGAGCATTTTGCATGTGCAGCTCAACCATTTCAGGGATTTCAGTCAGAGTACAAGCAAATGCAGTATTTTACTCAGTCTGGATGCTTTGTGCAGCCAGAGGAAGTACCTCTCCCTGGCTTTTCATACACTCAACAGAGAGACCCATCGACGGGGACTGTTAGACAAGTGGCAGTCCGAGACACTTTTCAGCGTGTTCCTCTAAAGCCTTTACTGAAGCAGGTATTAAAAAGTCCAGGAACGATGGAGAAAATCTTTGAGTGGCAAAATCAAGAAAGCACTGCTCTTGAAGATTTTAGAGATGGCACAATCTTTAAAACAAATGAACTCTTTTCCAAAGAGTTGTCCAATCCTCTTGTGCTTTACAATGATGACTGTGAGATGGTCAATCCACTTGGATCGAAAACATCAGTTCACAAGCTAGGTTTTGTTTATTTTACTCTTAAATGCTTTGCGACCTGAGTATCTTTCTACAAGACAGACGATGTAAAAACCTATGGTATAAATGCTGTCTTAGATCCAGTTGTGTGTGACATTAAGGATCTGGAATTGGAAGGAATTCAGGTTGAGACAAAACATTTCAAGGGCACCGTCAAAGCAGGAGTCGCACAGGTTTGTGGGGATAACCTGGGTCTTAATGGCATCCTAGGCTACACAACGTTTCTCAGGGAAAACCGTGTGTCGATGGTGTCGGGTACACAAAGAGGTTTTGAGAGGACAGACAGTAGAGGATCTGTCAGTAATGCACAACAGGGTTAACTACCATTCTGATCTACTTCAGAATAACCCAACTCAAACTGGCATCAAAAGAGAGTGTTCACTCAATAAACTGCAGTTCTACCATGTAACTGACAATGTTACTCCAGAAGTCATGCATGACATTTTGGAAGGGGTTGGAGGTTATGAAACCAAGCTTGTTCTCAGTTCTTTGACTTGAACAAAAACTCTTGACACTTGATCAGCTGAATAATAGATTGACAAGCTTTGACTATGGTTTTTCTGATGGTCACAACAAGCCATCTGCTATCAAACCTCAGGATCTTAAAAACCCTGATGGGGCCATCAGACAGACAGCAGCACAGATGTGAATTAAATGCACAGGGAACAGGAATGACTCTTTTTGTGTCTCACTCTGCTGATGGTGAGCCCCAGTTTGCAACCATTCAGAACATTGTGGTCATTGACTCCAAAGTCAAATTCATTGTGAAAAAATGGGATACAGTTGGATTTGACAGACCGGCCTTTTTTTTTTTTGCCTTCTCTGTGTCTCCTTCTTCTGCCCTTGATGTGGTGGACATTCATTCTGTTGATGATCACCACCATCTACAGGTTGTGATGTCCTTAAAAGAGAATGAGGATGATCATTGCATTTCTCTGAGATACAGGCTATTTTAGGTGGGGTGAACAAAAATAACATTAGTTTAAAGGGATGGTTCACTCCTGAATTAAAATGTCCTGATAATTTACTCACTCCCGTGTCATCCAAGATGTTCATGTCTTTCTTTTCTTTAATCGAAAACATTCCAAGATTTTTCTCCAAATTTTCCTCAATTTCATTTTGACTGAAGAAAGAAAGACATGAATATTTTGGATGACGTGGGGGTGAGTAAATTATCAGGGCATTTTTAATTCTGGAGTGACGCAGTCCTTTAAATTATGCTTTCTACTCCTCCTACCAAATACTACCTTCTTGCAGGGCTAAACAATATTCTATTCATACAAAATATCAATGTATATCAAAGTCATCATGGGCACATCACAATACATGGAGAGGGTTTCTCAATTTGATGACATCATAAAAACTCTTGTACATTGACTGAAAATAATGGTTTAGTCAAATTGGCAGAATTGTCGTTGCTGAAACAATATATTGTGCAGACCTAACGTATTGTAAAAATGCATACATGTACGTTACCATTCGATTTTTCTATTCGATTTTAAGGAATCAATCAAAGAGCATGCAACTACACCTACTATACCAAAGGAGCAGCAGCATGGTCCAGAGCACAGAATATCTGTGCAGCAAGTTGCAGCATTTGTAAGTTTTTCTTTTTTCTTTTTTTTTTGGACAAGTCTATTACTAGAAAAGGCCTGTCTATTTTTTTGTTGTTGTTGTTTTTCTGTTTTTGGATGAATTACAGAAACCTACATTTAATTGAGATGTTTTAATTAAGAAGCAATTTGTAGTAGTTTTTTCTTTTAAACAATATATATAAACAATATATATATAAACAAAATATATAAACATTATTGAATGAATCATCCATTCGAACGAATCGTTTCAATGAATGACTCAATGATTCACTCATGTTTAAAAGTAATCATTCTTTCTAACATTTCTTATTTGTATATGTATAAAAAATTAAAACAATCCCAAAACATAATTCTAATGCAGTTGCAATTTTTCAGTGTAAATTATTTAATTTGACTGGCAACAGCCCTATAGTATCTTATTATTCTAATTGCATTCATTGATCAAATTTAAAATGAAAGATGAAGCATTTAATAAGTGGTGGATCCAAAATGGTCAATATTCGTATTCATGCATTTTATTCATAATTATGTTAATCATTTATGGCTAATGATTGATCAATTTTAATTTTGATTCCATATATTTATGCACTCATACTTTATATATTAATCATATTTTCAAGTATTTACTTGTTATTGTACCCTTATGGTTATTCTTATTTTATCTTTAAGAGTATGTATGCTTGTTATATTCAATTGTTCTTCAAGTGTTCCCGTGTGACAGGTCACGTCCACACGTTTGTGGTTAGATATTGGACGCCTGCCAAGTGCTGTATAAGTGATGTGTTTCAGAATCAGTTGCTCATTTGGACTTAATATGTCTGTTATTATTTCTGCTGACATTTGATCATGTGAGACTTGCAAAATTCCCTTAAGTGGGTCAAAACAACCCCTACAACTATTTTAGACACTGGACCAGTCTATGACATAATGTGTAAAACCATTTAACCTTTTCTTATTAGAACAAAAACATCAGTTTGAGTGGGATGTAAATTTATAAAATGGTATAAAACTGGCTGAGTCGTTGATAGTTTAGTCTTTTTCCTCCTTTGCTCTCCTTGGCTTCTGCTTCTTCTCTCTTACCTGCAAATGTCTTAATTATTGTTCTTTTTGATCTTCATCTATTAGATACAATACTCTGGATTTTACAAAACTCTAAAATTTTAATATTAACTATTAATTTCTTCTTTCTGATTGTTATTTTACCTTTTGGTTTTATTAAATATTTTCTTTATCGATTAAAGTTTGCGTGTGAGGCTAAATTTAATTGAAAGGAATAAATCATTTTTCTTCAACGTCATCAACATCCTGGATCTCATTTTCTCAAGTTTTTGCATCAATAAGATTAGAGGAAAAAGCCCTTTATAAAAGGTAAAAATAAAATAAATGCCCTCAAATACCACAAATATGCAGATTTAAATGTCAAAGCTGAGTGAACACTGATGAGAATATTGCTTCAGTAAATTATATTTACAACACAATTTTTTTTTAATTTTTTCCAGAGAAGCAACTTTTTTTATTCGGACAAGCGAATGACAAGGCTTTTTAGTTGTGGTGATCCTAAATGTTTGCTGGTGCTCCTAACTTTTTGAGGTTGGGAGCACCAGTTCTACCAAGTAAAAAAGTTAATTTTGAGCCCTGTAATGTGTTTAAAGCATATACATACCTTTATTATATGTATATGTGTTTCCCAGAACTGCAAATTTTTGAAGTCTCCTAAAGCTGCACGATTACTCGTTAAAAGATCGCAGTCTTGATTTAAACACCCATTCTTATTCCCAAATGTCAATGATTCAGCTAAGTCTATTAAACCTTTGAAAAGTACAATCACAGAAGAACATTCTGAGTTTATCCAGAATTGTGCAGGTCTAATGTCTCCCTTATATCTGTGCTTCTCAGGTCATGTCCTGAAGGACCTCCCACCACTGCACATTTGAATTGAGTGTGTCTGATGAGGGAAGCATACAAAATGTGCAGTGGTGGGGGTTCCAGGACAGGTTTGAGAAGCCCTGCCTTATCTGAACCATGTATTTCTGGTCTTGAAGTCTCTATTAACAAGCTGATGAGTTGACTCAGGTGTGTTTGATTAGGAAGAGTTCAGAAATGTGTCAAGCTAATGTGCCACCAGGAACAGGGCTAGAAAACACTGCTTTATTCACATTCATGTACTCATGTAAATAGGGCAGGTATTGCATTTTCAAATACTGTTTTCTTTTTCTTTAAACACAAGGAAGCATGGTTCAGTCCAGGGCTGGGTTTCCCAATAACGATGTAACCTAGCTCTTGAGAGCGCTTTCTACGTGCGAGGTTATGAACGCTTGCTGCAATTCCATGTGCGTTTCCCAAAAATGCCCTTAACATGAACGCGCGAGAAAGGGTCGCTGTCCGTTTCTCAAGTGCTGAATATCACCTTATAGAATCTTATCCTTTAACTTTTAACCTAATAATCGTCACCTTATGTGGATTAGAATAGATAAATAAATGAAGATACCTTTCAAAAAGATTCAATTAATGTTCTTCTGGAGGAGGCAGAGCTAAACAAAGATGTAATTTTCAGACGATTTCTTTATGCTATATATATATATATTCATGTTTTGAAAAGTTCATTTATGTAAGTGAGGATAACAAAATAAAGGAAACTATGACATATTATACCCAATATATATATTATATATATAACCACAGTTTATTCAGACACCTTGAACATTTCATTCATTATTACAGATTATTCACTATAGTTTTTTTTGTTTGTTTGTTTTTGTTTTTAATGGTAATAAAATATGACAAGATCTCAAATAACACTTTAGCAAAACATGGTCAGGTCAAAGTGTCTGAATAATTTTTGGTTCCAAATGTTTTTTTAACAATTTTACTGGTATTCCACTGTATGAAGAATCTTTGGATCCTATAATGTGTCACAGTTTACTTTATTTTGTTATCCTCACTTACATAAATGAACTATAGTGTCATGTGTATATATATATATATATATATATATATATATAGTGTGTGTGTGTGTGTGTGTGTGTGTGAAATCAATCAAACTGTGATTCAGTGTTTATGATGTCCATGTGTTTGAACCACCCAAAGGCTCTATGAAATACTATAGGAATTCTTAAGAGTTCTTCCAAGTGTTTCTGAAGTGACTGACTTTTTTTCAACCATAAACTAAATTTTAAAACAAACATGCAAGTTTAGATATTAATAGGCCTATATAAAGGGTATATATTAAGGGTGACAGTATAATTATGTACTTCATCTAGCCAATTTCTACAGGTGTACAGACAACATTTTTATTGCAGACATGTTTTATCAGCACTATTTATGTCGTCATGTGTATTTTTATTTTTTTATTCCCTTTTCTTTTCATATTAAACGACAAAGAGTATTTAAGAGCAATACAGTCAAAACCTTATATTTATATAACCCTTATAAACCTTATATCCAATGTTATACACATTGCACTTGAATAAAGGTGTAATCTGCTGGTTGTCCTGTAGGTGACCTCATAACTCTGTCTTCTTAGAGCTTTACGATTACTCCAGAGCACTTGTAGATCTACGATCATTTTCAAGTGATCAACAAGAGTGCGACATGAGAGCACACCTGCGTACGAAGAACCCCATGTGGTGAGAGCACATCTGTGTACGAAGAGTCAGTATGTTCATGTACCAGTCGGGACGTTCATGTACCAGTGGGTACAATAACACCCATTAGTTTCTGTGGGCCATACGTCTGTATGGGTCATTTAGTTTTACAAACACAGAGTTGATTGCATCTGATGTACAGTCACAATGTAAATGCATCTAACTAAAGATAATGAAAATACACATAATCTTCCAATATAAAACAACACTGTCAATATATGAAACAAATGAATGAGATAAATGCATTCATTTCCATTCAAAGTGATGGAAAGATCAACAGAAAAAGATTTAGAGTTTAGAATTTGCAGTTAGCATCATAAACTCATTCAAGATCCAATCCAAGACACTGTCTACACTGGGGAGAAAAAACGTTTTTCTTTTTAGTTTTGTTTCCAGTCCCAATATCTATAAATTCTTAAATCAAGATGCATTTACTAAATATGTAAAATGACACGAGATATTATGTCTTATTTTCTGGGGAGGGGTCAAAGTTAAGTGAGTTTTTGCTATAAAAAAACAAAACAAAACAAAAAAAACTATATTATCTGCCATTTTGGGGTAAGAAAAATAATCTTAATCTGTATTGTACAAAGCACTATATAAATAAAGATGTCATGAATACTTTTTGCTTGCAGTTTAAATGTTTTATTATTCATACCACAATAGTAAATAAGTCTTTATAGACATTTTAAAATCGTCTACTCCTTTTAAAAGGAGAGCAATATGAAAAAAAAATCCTTGGGAAAATATGCTTTATTGGGGTCCACAAAAGTCTAACATTTGATAATCTATAAGCATTTCACAGATTCTATGTACCATAACTATACAAAACAACACTGTCAATACATGATACAAATAAGATAAATGCATTGGTTTCCATTCAAAGTGATGGATTTGATCAACAGAAAAACATCAGGCTTGAAAGATTTCTTATCCTGTGGCTCCCTCTAGTGGGCACAGCTTTTATCTCTTATTTGCAATGCCTAACAGTTTAGAATTTGCAGTTAGCATCATAAATTCATTCGAGATCCAATCCAAGACACTGTCTACACTGGGGAGAAAAAAAACGTTTTTCTTACTATTTTTGTTTTGTTTCCAGTCCCAATATCTATAAATTCTTAAATCAAGATGCATTGACTAAATATGTAAAATGACACGAGATATTGTGTCTTATTTTCTGGGGAGGGGTCAAAATTAAGGGTAAAAAAAAAAAAAAAAAAAACTATATTATCTGCCATTTTGGGGTAAGAAAAATAATCTTAATCTGTATTGTACAAAGCACTATATAAATAAAGATGACATGAACACCTTTTGCTTGCAGTTTAAATGTTTTATTATTCATACCACAATAGTAAATAAGTCTTTTCTGCTCATCTCCGCCTCACCACCTCTCATTTTCGTACAAGTAGAGTATGCTCATCTCCGCCTCACCACCTCACGGCTCCAGGGGTCTTCTGAAGTGAAGAGATGCATTTGAGTAAAAAAAAAAATCCATATTTAACAAGTTATGAAGTAAAATATCTAGCTTCCGCCAGATCACTTTCCATATTCAAGTTACGAAGAAAGTGTAAACTGGCGTCACGTCAATTAAGCTTTTTCCGTAAGTTGAATAGGGAAGGCGGTTTTGGGCAAAAGCTAGATATTTTACTTTATAACTTGTTAAATATGTATTTAACAAGTTATAAAGTAACTTGAAAGTGAACTAATCCTTTAAACATGCATTTAAACATTGCACTTTAATGTTTTTAATGCATAAATAAGTTCACATTTAGCAGTATGAAACAGACAAAAAAAATTTAACTCCTTGGGGAAATCATATTTTGAAGCTTTATTACACTTCCTTGTGCTTAACGTAAATGCAAAGTGTATGTACATGGAATTAATTTTTAGTTTTAGCTCCATCAAAATACTTTTATGTTATGCATATTTTTTTTTCTCTCTTACAGCTGAGAAGATTGATCAAGAAACCCTCCTTCTTTTAGATGATATCACACTGACCTCTCTGATCCCCATTAATGGACTTTGTTTAAAATTCAAGAAGTACCTCAAGAATTTGCTTGACGTTAACATGGGCGGACTGGCCATCTGGCATATCGGGCACTTTCCCGGTGGGCCAACGTGCTTTTTAGGGCCAAAGGTCGCCGACCGCAAAAAAAAAAAAAAAAAAGAAAAGAAAGTGAAAGTGGTAGGCCTAGATCGGCGGCCCAATACTTTTTCAATTGACACTGGGCTGCTGGCCCAAAACACTTTAGTCATAAATATCACATAGGCTAGTTTTTTTCCCTTCTGACAGACGCGGCTCATGAAACATGTAGCTCAGCGGCCCATTGGTTGTTTTCTTGATTGACACTGGACTGGCCCAATCATATCTTTGAACAGTACCATCTATAGGATTTCTGCCTGCACGCAGTTTCAATGTGATGTTGATCATGCAGAAGAAACGCAAAGGAGGTGCAGAGAAGCTGCGCGAGAGAAAAAAACGCTGCCAAATATGTCAAATTGACACAAATGTTTTCGGCAGTAGCAGCAGGGGCGTAAATAGCGGGGGGACAGGGGCAAACGCAAACGGGCGTTTTAAGTTTAGAAACATTTTGAGTCACCCCTCCCTTGCCTCACAGTGGTTTGGTCCACCTCGCACGTCACACTCACTTGTGTGTAGATTCTGTAGAAGTCCGGCGGCGCCGGCGGGAGAGAACAGTTCTACAGACAGATGAGTTCCAGTAAGTCGGCTCTCAAGGCTATTTTATTCAAAAACATCAGATGAAGTGATTATTTTCTCTTTAATGCTGACGGTGCTGAGTAATTAGTAGGGATGAGCGAGTGTTGCGGCTTGATCTTTGGTTGACCAATCAGCGGAAAGGGGCGTTTTATTCCCGCCCATGTAGAGATCGAATATTCAAGCCGTTTACCCATTTTGGTTTTATTGTTTTCCCATTTGGCGGATTAGAACAAAAATAAAAATATGAAAAAACGAGATTTGACTCGAGATTTGTTTATTTACAAGTATTTACAAGTCTGGGATATGTGGTGCCGTTATCCGTTTTAACAGTCGTCAGAGAAACCCCGAACTACAATTTTATTCGATCCCAAAGGAGTTAGATCGGCGTAATTGTTGGCTTCACTCAGAAAGGACCACACCACTGGCAGCCAAACAGCAACGCACAACATTAATAACAGCTGGGACTGTCATTTACATTATAACGGGAACACTATTGTGATCAAACGTTGTGAATTCTCTGTTGTTGTTGTTTCGGCGTGTTGTTGTGGGAAGAGCGCGTCTACTGGAGTTAAACATTGATTACGTACCTCAGTTCAAGCTTCACTTGTGCATTCGCGTCATTTTGTGCAGATAAAACTCGTAATATTAAATTTATGAAGTATAAGTATCTGATTAATCTCTCTTTTGTTGACGTAAATAACCCGCAGAGCTGATGATCGTCTATAGCAGGGGCCTCCAAACTCGGTCCTGAAGGGCCACTGTCCTGCAGAGTTTAGCTCAAACTTGCCTCAACACATCTATCTGCAAGTTTCTAGCATGCTTAAAGCTCAGAATCTTCCTGAAGCAGCGTTTTGAAATCAGCCATCGCTATACAAGTCGTTATTTTGTTTTTTTGGCGCACCAAAATATTCTCGTGGCCTTTATAATATTAATATTGAACCACTGTACTCACATGAACTGATTTAAACGTGTTTTTAGTACATTAATGGATCTTGAGAGAGGAAATGTCATTGCTGGCTATGGAGGCCTCACGGAGCCATCAAATTTCATAAAAAATATCTTAATTTGTGTTCTGAAGATGAACGAAGGTCTTACGGGTGTGGAACGACATGAGGGTGAGTAATAAATGACAATTTTCATTTTTGGGTGAACTAACCCTTTAATTAGACCTTAATTAGCTGTTTCAGTTGTGTTCTCTACGGTGATGTCGAATCATGTTTTATTTGCTGGATTGCTTTTATCTCTGGGCGTGGTTGGGATTGTGTATAACGGAGTGCTTCGGGACGTGTACTGCAGAGAAGTGGTTGTCGGCGTGGATTCCACCGGCATGGCCCTTAGGTACACTGCACGGCAGCTGTTGAATCTTAAATGGAACTTTGTGCTGGGGAAGGACACGCGTATGCGCTGTGGAGCAGCGGGAATACTGCGACTAAAGCGATACCTTCATCGATCATCACAAAGTAGGTCTAACATTCTTTTGACATCCACAAACTATGTCATTCATCCTACAATTCTGCGTAAACCACGAAAGATACCATGGAGACCTACAGGTGTTAATTTAAATAACCTAGTTGCAGTGCAGCGAAATGAGGCCTCGTCAGACTCACCGGCTTCTACGTGTCTGCTGAAATCAATACTTATAAACGTACGTTCTATAAATAACAAGGCTTCGTTTCTGGCAGATATAATTACAGACTACAACCTGGACATTATATGCTTAACAGAAACCTGGCATAAGGAATCAGATGGCCTTCTTTTTAATGAACTGACCCCAAACGGCTACGGATTATATGATTCTCCGCGATCCTCTGGCAGAGGTGGTGGCATCATTGTGCTGTATAAACATCCACAAAACCTGTGTCCGGTGGCTGTTCCTCAGTTTCAGTCTTTTGAAAGTCTTGTTCTGAGTATTTGTGCACCGATATCTACTGTTATAGCAACTATTTACAGGCCTCCAAAGAGAAATAAGGATTTTACAACAGATTTTGCTGACATGCTATCTGTGTTGATCCTTAAATTCGAGAGAGTCCTCATTGTGGGGGATTTTAACATTCACATGCACAATATTGACTGTTGAACCACAAGAGATTTTGCATCGCTATTGGAGTGCTTCGAGCTACATCAACTTGTTGATTCTCCCACTCACAATAAAGGCCACATTTTAGATCTTGTCATCTTAAATGGATCGTTTGTTTCTCACCTGTGTATCACAGAGTTAGGACTGTCTGACCATTGGGCGATCTTCTTCAGTATGGTCTGTCCTGTCACAAACAAAACTGTTCCACGTACTATAAACTATCGGAAATGGAGATCCATCGAGCCTCCCGACTTTTCTGATTATATTAATTCTTCATCTGATTGTGGTCTATTATCTGAGGAGTTGAATGACAAAGTAACTGGCTTATACTCAATTTTGTCTACTGGTTTGGACAGATTTGCTCCTTTAAAGTCTCGATCTGTCTCATTTGTACGAAATGCACCCTGGTATACTGATGAACTACGATCCTGCAAAGCTCATTGCCGTAAAATCGAGCGTAGATGGCGTATGTCTGGCTTAACTGTCCACCACCAGGCCTGGAAAGACAGTCTGGTTGAGTATAAGGGACAAATTGTATCTGCTAGGACAGATTATTTCTCACAAATGATAACAAGTCAACAAAACAACCCAAAGCAACTTTTTCTTTCAATAAACAATCTCCTAAATAGGAATAATATGTCCAAAGTGCCAGCTTCAGCTCATCTTTGCAATAGGTTTTTACAGTCCTTCAGCAACAAGATTGAGGACATACGTAATCGTATTGCCACTGTACAAGTGTCATCTGTTAACACATCGAATGGTTATGTATTTACTGGTGTTCCACTTTCCAACTTTTCTACTTTAGACTGACAGTCTCTGTGTAACATTGTCTCAAGTATGAATGCAACCACTTCTGTTGTTGACCCCATACCAACTTGTTTGTTTAAGTCATGTTTTGAATCTCTATGTACTGTTGTACTGGGTATAGTTAATGATTCTCTGAGTACTGGTGTGGTACCAGCTGCACTTAAAATTGCTGCTGTTACCCCAGTGCCAAAGACAAACAACACTGATTTTGAGAACCTTACAAATTTTCGACCCATCTCCAACCTTCCTTTTCTTTCTAAAATCTTAGAACAAGTTGTGGCTTCTCAATTAAGAGCTCATCTGACTGTTAACAACCTATATGAGCCCCTTCAATCTGGTTTCCGTAAGTTGCACAGTACTGAAAAAGCACTGGTAAAGGTTTTAAATGATTTATTAATTGCCTCAGATTCTGGTTATATATCTATATTGATTCTACTTGATCTCAGTGCAGCATTTGATACCATTGATCATTGTATTTTACTCTCACGTCTTGAGTATGTTTTTGGTGTTTCTGAGATTGCCCTGAACTGGTTCAAGTCTTATCTCTCTGACCGTAAACAATTTGTTGTATTGGGGGGTTCAAGATCTGAAGTGGGAGTTATGAAATCAGGTGTACCTCAAGGATCAATACTTGGTCCATTGCTATTTAGTTTGTATATATTTCCCCTTGGTCAGCTTTTAAGGTCGCTTGGTCTTAACTTTCATTTTTATGCTGATGACACACAGATATATGTACATTCAAAATCAGATGTAAATGTTGATATCGCTACTCTGTCTAAATGTATCTCTGAGGTAAAGAAGTGGATGTCTGAAAACTTTCTCTGCCTTAACAGTGATAAGACCGAAGTCATGCTTATTGGATCACCACATCAGTTACGTAGAACGGAGCCACCATCCTTACAGGTGGATGACTCCATTGTGCAGTTTAAAGACAAAATAAAAAATCTGGGGGTGATATTTGATCCCAACCTAACATTTGACTTACAGGTTAGAAACACTGTTAAAGTATCCTTCTTTCACCTCAGAAATATTGCCAGATTGCGCCCAATGTTAACTTTTACTGTGGCAGAAAAGCTAATTAACACATTTGTCTTTTCTCGCATTGACTACTGTAACTCTTTGCTGGCTGGAATTCCCAAGACTACTCTCAACAGATTACAGTTGGTACAAAACTCTGCTGCACGCATCTTGACTAGAACCAGTGCAAGAGAGCGTATTACACCTGTTCTTAAATCATTGCACTGGCTGCCAGTCAAATTCCGTATTGATTTTAAAGTTTTATTACTGACTTACAAAGCATTAAATAATTTGGCACCTCAATATTTGACTGACCTATTGATACCTTACACCCCAGTTCGAAATCTTAGATCCGTTAATGCTGGTCTTTTAACAGTCCCCGTTACTCGCCTGAGATCCATGGGTGATAGGGCTTTTTCAAATCTTGCGCCTAAACTCTGGAATTCCTTGCCTGTAGAGATACGAAATGCAGAATCCTTGCACATTTTTAAATCCAGTTTAAAAACATTCTTTTTTAGGGAAGCATTTATTTAATTTTGTTAAGTTGCTTTTAGTTGTACTTTAAATTTTGTACTACTTATGATTTTATGTTCTTTGTACTACTTGTGATTTTATGTTCTTATGTACAGCGCTTTGAGAAGCTGCTTTAAAGGCGCTATATAAAATAAAGTTATTATTATTATTATTATTATTATTATTATTTATTTGGGGTTGGAGCTAAACTCTGCAGGACAGCGGCCCTCCAGGACTGAGTTTGGAAACCCCTGATCTATATGTGATACACACAAAGTATGTATACAATTGTGTTATTTTATTTTTCTCTGAAATCTGTATATAAGTTCAGTGATAACCTTATTTTTTGATGCAGTGTGCAAACTGTCAAATGCATATTGGTTTATATGGACAGAAAAAAAAAGGACTCTTATTTTGATATTCTTGCCCGGGAGTCGCGAATGGACTGATGAACTGCGCATGCTTCCTCACACCAACAGAGGAGCTGTGAAGGAGTAGACACGACTCTCTCTGTCTTTTTGTTTCATCCTGTTTTCACAGGGACAGTAATCTGTCTGACGGGTCTCTGGAGGCGGGGCCTGCAACAGATTCTTGGAGGCTCGTCCGGGATCCACTCCATGTGACGCTAGGAGGCGGATCCAAAGATTCCAGAACCGTAGGGACCAGGCGGCGTTGGGGCTAGAGGCCGGCGGCTGCTATATCCACGGAGCAACGAGACAAGTGGGCGTGTGCCAGGCAATCGGTGAGCGCTGTATTTATCCTGAGGTCGAGGCCACCACGGAAGGAACAACAGAGGGTGACATAATGGCAGATCGTGCAAGGAAGCAGCTGGTGTGGGACATCAAAAGAGAGTTAATTTCCTTACCTGCTGATGAACTGTTCCGCATCGCCAAGGTTATCGGGTCAACACCTAAACATGACACCAGTGAACTGGATCTGGAGGACAGTGGGGTTTGTTTTGACCATATCAACGCTTTCATGTCCAGTGAACTTTTGCTAGAGACTGAGGACCAAGGTATGAGTGAACTGTTGTCATTGCAAGAGATGGTAAAGTCAGCAAAACAGATTTGCACAACTACATCTGATGTTGATTCAAACACTACACACCCTACACATGTGTTACATCCACTCACCACTGATGACACTTATCATACACCACCACATGTTGCACCTGACTCAGGGGATGTTAAGGGGGCCACACCTGAAACAAACACAGACATACATAAAATGCTTACAGCATATGAAGAAATTGGCAGAAAAATACACCAATACATGACACCGACACAGAACACTAACTTGACACACACTTTAGCACAGGGGGGCGCCACTACAGCACACCTGAACCAGACTGAGCAGCCCAAACGTATAGCCAATGACTTTGCATTCCCTATGGGGGGGTTTCAGTATATCCAGCCCCGTGAGTTTAAGATACATGGAGGCCAGATTGGGGATCACTCGTCAGACATCACGTTCAACAATGTGTGCAGGCAAATTGACAGCGGCCTAAAAGAGAACTTCAGCAATGCCGATGTTGTCAGAGGTGTGCTGCGAATTATCAAGCCAGGCATTTTTAAAGATATGCTGATGAACAAAGATGACATGACGGTGGCTGAGCTAAAAGGGTTCTTACAATGACACTTGGGGGACCGAAATAGCACAGAGCTGTTCCAAGAACTGATGTGCACCAAGCAGAGTGAACACGAAACCCCTCAGCAGTTTCTCTACAGAGTCATGGGGTTGAAACAAAAAATACTCAAATATAAAAATACTTGTTGCTGCGAAACAAGCTGACTCAGACAGGAAGTATAGCGCAGCTACTGTACAGGACGTGTTCCTACACACTGTCTACCAGGGACTAAGCCACCGGTGTAAAGATATCCGTAGCGAGGTGAAACCCTTGTTAGCCGACAGTGATGTAACTGACGATGCAATACTCAGGCACGTTATGAAGATCACCAGTGACGAGAATGAGAGGCTGCGGCGACTGGGCCCACCAACCAGAGCAAAACCATCCATGGCTAGTAGTGCCCAAGTTAGCGGTGAAACAGACAGGGATGTGAAAGCTGCAAAAGGTTCTGTTACACAAAAAGTTCAGGACGATCAGATTAAGCATCTTACTGCCAGGATTGATGCTCTAACCAGCATGGTAGATGCCATACAACATTCCATGCCAACACGAACTGAAGGTGGCTGCCAATGCTCTGCCAGCCAACCATCCTTTCGCCGGGTAAGCCGCTTGCGATGCTGCCCACGATGTGCAGACGAAGGGCGACAGGACTGTACACACCGTTTCATCTGTGGAGAGGATGGACACCGGGCAGTGGGGTGCCTACGACGACCTCAGCGGCAGGGAAACGGGAGCCGGCCACTGCAAAGGGGCGACCAGTGACCGCACAGCAAATGCCCCAGCCAGACATTACTCCCCTAAAGCCGGCCAGGCCTAGCAGTGGAGTGTTAGGACAAGAACGCCTGTATCAAAGACAAACAAACAAATCAACAAATGAGATGAAGTCCATGAGTCAAGGAGCAAGCATTCTAGGTTCCAGTAAGACCAAAAACGACAACATAATCAAACTGATTGGAAGCAAGGCACTGACCCAGTGCAACTTGAATGGATTGACAGTAAGGGCATTACTCGACACCGGCGCCCAAGTCAGCATGGTGGACCGTGTGTGGAAAGAGAAGTATCTGCCAAGTGTTGAGGTGAGGCCACTTCGGGAGCTTCTCGGATGTCAAGATGATCTGAAAGTCTACGCTGTAAATGGAGACGTTATCCCATTTGACGGTTGGGCAGTCATCACAGTCAACCTGCTAGGAAACGAGGACCCAAGTTTATCTATTAATGTCCCATTCCTGGTGAGTAAAATGCCAATTGAGAGACCACTACTGGGTTTTAACTTAATTGAAGAACTGATTCAGGGGCAGTCTGAGCAACTGATGCCAACACTTACCTCACTATTGGCTGGAGCCATTGACATCCCTCGTGAAAAGGCACAAACTTTAGTGAAGGTGATCCAAGCTGCTGAAGATGATGATGGAGACGGGTACTTGAAGGTTGGTCCGAGAGGGGTCGTTATCCGGGCAGGACAGGTGACTTGGGTGAAGTGCAGAATCCCTTCAAAGATGGCACAGTCTGACTCTGTGGTCTTGTTTGAGCCTCATGAAAAGAGTGATCAGTTAAGATTGTTGGACATTGGGGAGGGACTCTTAGAAATACGGCCCCAAAGTGACCCTTGTGTTTCCATACCCATCGGAAATAACACAGTGGTTGATGTGACCCTGCCCCGTGGCACAGTGATTGGAACTTTACAAAGGATTGAGAGGATATTAGCGGAGTCTGGAAAAACAAGTGAGCCGAGGCAGATAGCAACAATCCAAACTGTGACCACTCAAGAAGATGAGGCAAAATCATTGTGGCACCCACCTGTCAACCTGGACCATCTGGAAGAAAGCCAACGAGAGGTGGTTCAAAGAATGTTGTATGAGGAGTCTGGTGCTTTTAGCAGAGATGACAATGTCATTGGATGCATTCCCAGCTTGCAAATGCCAATCACACTTAAGGATGACATCCCAGTTCAGAGGGCGTATTCCTCAGTACCAAAACCCTTGTTTAATGAGGTGAAGAGTTACATACAAGATCTTCTAACAAAAGGATGGATCGTTAAATCAAAGTCGCCATACGCCGCTCCAGTAGTCTGTGTCTGCAAGAAAGATGGCAAGCTGAGGCTTTGTGTTGATTACCGTCTCTTGAACAGGAAAACCATCCCTGACCGTCATCCATTGCCTAGGATCCAGGATCTGATTGACACCCTTGGGGGCTACTCTTGGTTCAGCATTCTCGACCAAGGCAAAGCGTACCACCAGGGGTACATTGCAGAAGGATCCAGACATATGACAGCATTCATAACACCCTGGGGGCTTTATGAGTGGGTCCGAATCCCCTTTGGATTGTCCAATGCGCCTGCTGCCTTCCAACGCAGTATGGAAGAAATGCTTGATTCGCTCAGGGATGAGTGCTGTATACCGTATTTAGATGACGTCTTATGTTATGCAAGGTCCTTTGAAGAACATGTTGAGAGTATCCGTAGAGTGTTGAGGGCCCTCCAGCATCATGGTGTAAAGCTGAAACCTGAAAAGTGTGAACTGTTCCGGAGTGAAGTCAGGTACGTCGGACGGCTAGTGTCAGCTGAAGGAGTACGGATAGATCTTAAGGACCTGGAGGCTGTCAGATCCTTAACGGCCAGGACTCCTCAGACAGTGGGTGATGTAAGGAGGCTGCTCGGGTTCCTCAGCTACTACCGTGCCTTCATTCAAGACTTCTCCAGGGTAGCAAAACCCTTGTATGAGCTGCTGCAGGCCAAGCCTGGGACAACACGGGACACTCACAGCAAGAAGAAAGCTAAAGGCCCACAAGTTCCTTCCAGATCTCTAATAGAATGGACCAGAGACCACCAACAGACCCTGGAAGAACTAATTGGTATGTTAGTAAGCCCACCTATACTGGCATATCCAGACTTCAACTTACCCTTCACACTCCACACTGACGCATCTGAAAGGGGCCTAGGGGCCATCCTATATCAGCGACAAGATGGGAGGTTGAGAGTAATAGAATATGGGTCCAGAACATTGACGACAACAGAGAGGAACTACCGATTACACAGTGGTAAACTTGAGTTCCTGGCATTGAAGTGGGCAGTGTGCGAGAAGTTCAGGGACTACCTGTTCTACGCCCCACACTTCACAGTGTACACTGACAACAACCCTCTGACATACGTGATGAGCACAGCAAAGCTCAATGCAGTAGGTCATCGGTGGGTCGGAGAGCTGTCTGACTTCCGGTTCGACGTGAAGTACCGGCCAGGGAAAGTTAATATCGACGCAGATACCTTGTCTCGTCTTCCTCTGGACATCGAAGTATATGCATCAGAGTGCACAGAGGAGCTACCCGCGGGGGCAGTACAAGCAGCATGGGAGGGTAGTCATGCGTCAAAGATGAAGGA
Organism: Megalobrama amblycephala; assembly: GCF_018812025.1. Lineage (NCBI taxonomy): Eukaryota > Metazoa > Chordata > Actinopteri > Cypriniformes > Xenocyprididae > Megalobrama > Megalobrama amblycephala. Next base: position 40,740,272 of record NC_063055.1, read on the forward strand.
TGTGGCCTGGGTCGCTGCCCTGTATATGTCTACTGGGGAGGATGAACCACGTCAACCTATCACCTGGTTGCCAACAATAGGACCAGAGGAACTGATTCAAGCCCAGAAAGAAGACTCTCAAGTGAGACAATGGAAGGAGGATGGTGTCACTCTCACAGATGAGATGAGGGGGGGTTTGACAGGAACCAGCAGAAAGCTGATGTATGAGTGGAACAAGCTACATCTTGACGGAGGACTCCTATACCGAAGAACGAGGGAGAGAAAACAGCTGGTCTTGCCGAGCAAGTACAAAAAGCTGGCACTCGAGCACCTCCATGACAAGATGGGACATGTGGGTACAGAGCGTGTGCTGAGCCTGGCGAGAGAACGGTTCTACTGGCCATACATGAAAGCTGAAGTGGAAGAATATGTACCCAGAAAGTGCCCGTGTATAAAACAAAAGAAACCAACTGTACATGTTCGAGCACCCATGGGTAGCATCACAACACACTCACCTATGGAACTGGTCTGCATTGACTACCTGCACCTTGAGCCGAGCCGTGGAGGATATGAATATATCCTGGTCGTCATGGACCATTTCACAAGGTTCGCCCAAGCTTACCCAACCAAGAACAAGTCAGGGCGGACTGCAGCTGAACGCTTGTTCCAAGATTACATTCCACGCTTTGGATATCCGGCCAAGTTACATCACGACCAGGGCCGTGAGTTTGAGAATGAACTTTTTCGCACCCTCCAACAGTTTGCTGGAATCAGCCACTCTCGAACGTCACCATACCACCCCCAAGGGAACCCAGTGGAGAGGTTCAATCGGACTCTATTACAGATGTTGAGGACACTGGCAGACAAAGAAAAAGAAAGGTGGAAAGAGCACTTACCTCAAATAGTGCATGCCTACAACTGCACGCGGCACGAGTCTACTGGGTATTCTCCCTTTTACCTGTTGTACGGGCGGCATCCTCACCTTCCAGTTGACCTGATCTTCGGCCTGGTGGAGCCAACGGATGGAGTCACACCAAAGGGGTATGCAAATCAGTGGGCGGCACGAATGGCAGAGGCATAAAAGATTGCTGAAGGAAACAGTCGTCAAGCAAGTGCGAGAGGGAAGGCTCAATACGACCGAAAAGCCAGAGGAGTGCTACTGAAAGCGGGAGACCGAGTGCTCGTCAGAAACCTTGGAGAACGAGGGGGTCCAGGAAAGCTACGATCCTACTGGGAAAAAGTGGTCTACGTGGTGAAGGGTCAAGTCTCTGATAACCCAGTCTATGTAGTTCATCCTGAGAATGGAGACCGTAATAAAACCAGGACGCTGCACCGGAACCTACTACTGCTGGTCAATGACTTACCTGTGGAAGCTCCCACAATGACACCTCGATCGCCGAAACCTGGAAAACAGAGAAAGACAAGAAGTCAGACACCCAACAAAGAAAGCATCAGGGACAGTGACACAACAGACTCAGATGAAGAAAGTAGAGGATACTGGTTGAGAATCCCAGTCAGCTGGACCAAACCAGGGGATAGCCATCCACCTGAACGAGTACCTGTAAGGGAAGAACACAATCAAATACACAGAAGGGAGGAATCAAGGGTATCTGAAAATTTGTCAGAAAAAGAACCAAATACTTACCTGGTACCACCTGTGGAAGACGATGTGGATGAGGAGAGGGAAACAGCTGTTTTTGTCGAGCCAGAGAGAGTAGCAAGTCCAAGTGAAGGGAGTGAAGCTGCAGTAAGAAGGTCTACGAGGGAGAAAAGGCCAAGACAGATTTACACTTATGACACCTTTGGTCAGCCTGTGCTACAGCCATACCCAACACTTAATGCAGTGACAGCTTACCCAATCACACACATACCTGTTTGGGGTATGAATATTTGCTTACCACAAATTAGTTATACCAATCCATACACTCCTCACACATACTTACCTTACAATTTCACTGTGCCTGTGTGTTGATTGCACATATAGGAGGTAGGAGATTGATCACTGGAGCTTTTCTTATTTTGTCAGGGAGAGTGTGATACAATTGTGTTATTTTATTTTTCTCTGAAATCTGTATATAAGTTCAGTGATTACCTTATTTTTTGATGCAGTGTGCAAACTGTCAAATGTATATTGGTTTATATGGACAGAAAAAAAAAGGACTCTTATTTTGATATTCTTGCCCGGGAGTCGCGAATGGACTGATGAACTGCGCATGCTTCCTCACACCAACAGAGGAGCTGTGAAGGAGCTGACGCGACTCTCTCTGTCTTTTTGTTTCATCCTGTTTTCACAGGGACAGTAATCTGTCTGACGGGTCTCCGGAGGCGGGGCCTGCAACATATAGCTTCAGCGCGAGCGCTCAAAAAGTAAGGCAATACATTAATATGATCGTGACTGTCTTCTTATACATGATATTATAAGCGTATATACACATGTAATATAACGTTGTGAATTCTTTGGGCCTATTTGCTGTGTTTCGCAGTTACAGGAAGAATGCATCCACAACAGGAGCATTATTGACTACGTTACTCAAGTTCATCTGTGCGGGATTTTGTGCAAATACTAGTAATTTTTATAAACAATTTTTATTCTGTATAAATATCATTTATATAGGACGTGTTACGTTGAGTTAATTAACCTTCAGTTTATGGGTTTTGGTTCTCTTCAGCTTCAGCGAGCGCAGCTCAAAACAGCAATGATTAAGTCACTGAAAATGTTTACTACTGTAAAACTTTCATATTGTTTCAAAAAAAAGAATGCATTATTTTTTAATAACTAGCACTTATATTGTTCTCGTATTATTTTCATAAACACATGGTTTGATTAATAATAAGGATCACGAACAATAACAGATTTTTTTCCTCAAATCATCTCATTTTGATAACATTACTGTTTGAGCTAACGTTACGCGCGCTGAATGAACACCCGTAAACTGAAGCTCTTTGAAAGAAGGTCAGTTAACTCAACGGCACACCTCCTGTATAGGGTAATTCATAGATTTATACAACATAAACTTAACATTACACTTATATTTGCACAAAATCATGCACGCATGAACCTGAACTAGTGACGTAGTCAGAATAGCTCCTGTTGTGGATGTGTTCTTCCTATAACACGCCGAAACACTAGAATTCACAACATTTTAATACAATAGCATATACAATTAAAACGTTATTAATATGACAGCCACAATCGTAGATAATGTTTTGTGTTGCCGAGCGCTCGCGCTGAAGCTAAAGATGATCATCAGATCAACGAAGCGCTGTTAGTTGCCATCTCCGACACAAAGATGGCGGCGGGAATTGCGGAAGTGACGTCTTTGAAACCCATGGATAAATATTCTTTTAATATCTAAAAACCAAAGCAGCACAAACGAACGATTGAGACTATTTTGCCGACGTTTTGCGTTGGGTGGCGGGCCAGCTTCACAGGTTCAACACCGCCTGCGGGAAGAAGAGAGAAGAAGAAACTAGGACAAAGACCCACAGCCTCAAGAGCACACACACACACACACACACACACACACAGATGCTGAACCTCACGCCTCACGCAGTGGAGGAAAGACCCAGATGACTGCAGAAGAAAGCACTCCCACACAGACTGGCTCCTGAAAGATGGAAAGATGGGTTAAAAACTCCTCTTATGCACGGTTGGTACAAACAGAGTTCAATTAACAAAAATAAATAATCTCAAAACAAACATCAATATATAACAACCAGCTTAAAACTTATGTGACACAAATAAATAAATCATAAGCAAAACAGCAGGGCCTAGACATCAAAGGTCCATACACAACTCCACAAAGGAAGATCTATCAAACAGAAAAACAAAAACATAAAGCACTTTCATCAGTCTTTAACAAACAATATGAAATCAACACAAATAAAACACCCGTCACAGTGCAAATCTAACAGTGTTGTGACCACTCAAAACACACAGTCCTCCAAATCACTCAATAATTACACAAAGATTATAACTATAACAAACCATCTATTGCTAACATTCCTCTGACGGACGTAGAGTATCCAAAAACTACTCAAGTAAAATACAAGTACTTAATATTTACTCAAAGTAAGAGTTAAAGTAATAATCTTAATAGTTACTTGAGTAAGAGTAAAAAAGTATCCAATGAATATATATGAGCAATATCACACTCGTAGCCGTGCAATATGGCTGTATATCAGCACGGCTGTGATTCGTCCGTAGGCACGAGGCCGCAGGTAATCACAGAGTGCTGATATACAGCCATATCGCACGGCTACGAGTGTGATATTGCGTTTATACAACAGTTCGACGGCACGAGTGTGTAAATAAATAAGAAATAACAACGGAGCGTCTTTAAAACCCTCTTTTGTGCAGCACTACTTCCTTCCGCCACGGATTCAAATCTCAAGCTGACAGTTACCAAGCCTCCGTTACTAATTGTAAAACGTCACTTCAGAACTAGTAACGAAGGAACGTAGAGTCGCTTCATTGAGAGAGAGAGAGAGAGAGAGAGAGAGATCGCCTGAGAGAGCAGGCTATTACCCGTCTGATATATTCAGTTTCTTACCTGATCACTACTGTTAGACCTACCTGAAAAAAAGAAAGCAGTCTATTTAATTTCTATCTTTATTCTATTGTATTTTTTTGTGCTGTTAGTCATTTGTTCATTTTTTTCTTATTTTATTACTGTTAATTTGTTTTTTTAAAATTCAATTTACCATTTGAAATCAAGCAGACCAAGTAAAAAATTATTATTGCTTCAAACAATGGAATAAAGCTATTCAAAACATCATTCAATGTAAATTGTGATAATCGTAATTAATAATCGCAATTACAATTTCAAGGGAATAATTGACAATTATGATTTTTGTCATAATCGTGCAGCCCTAACTAGTACACTACCTGTTCTGTTGGAGAGCTCTGTAATTACTCTGTGGCAAACCCTGTCCCATTTTCCATGTCATGTGACTGATGCTGACGAACACTGAGACTTCAGGGCCATCTTCACTTCATTTATCAGATTTGGTAGCTCTAGCGACAAAAATATAGCAAAATAAAATATGATAAAGCACTCTCTTACACCTGTTTACCAACTTTCTTACTTTTTTGTCATCATTTCTCAATTTTTCGTTCTCCTCCATTTTTTCCAGCCTCTTCTGAGTCTCTGTCAAGGTTGTGTCTTGATACTCCTCAACAGTCATTTATTTCTCTGTGGTTTGGGAATCACTGTCCTTTTCCTTTGGGTCTGTCAAGGAACAAGAATCAAGAGATGGAAAGATACACATTCATTTTCATAGATATCCGTCTTCTTATCTCAATAAATGTAGACAGATGAACAAATGACAGTACCCTTTAAGGGGAGAGAGGCAGATCTCAAAGGAGATGTGTTAATACATTATTTTAAGGGTCCACAATTATGCATGTTATGCACATACAGACTGGTAATTAATGATTAACTTAAAGTGCATATTACAGGTTTAACATTTTTTTCGAGATGAATATATAACCTTGTACAAAAATACCATATAAAAAGGTACTGCAGGGTTTAAAAATGTTTTGCGAGACATAAGGGCATAAATTTAGTAGATAAAGTGACGGTCTCTGTAAAAAACGCTTTTTTTTTCAGCGTCGCGTCATTTTACGTCACTACAGGGAGATGTTCGCAGAGCTCTGTGTTGATTCAGTGCAAATATATTGGTATTTAGTAGGGGTGTGCTCAAAATATCGATTCTTAGATACATACCGATATAATAAAAAAAAGATACAGTATCGATACTCCGCCCAGCCATTAGGGGGCGCAGCGGCGCCCGCGAGTTTCAAAAAACTCATGGAAAATGTCGAAGATTTTAGAAGCGCCGTTGTCCCTAAAGGCAGATGTTTGGACACATTTTGGTTTTAAAGCAAAGGAAGGAAACCAAGGGATCGATAAAACAGCTTCTATACGCTACACCGGTAATACAACTAACCTGCGCGCCCACCTGCAAAGACACCATGCAGACAAGCTAGCTTCGCCGCAGCCCAAAAAAACACGGGACCCCACGCAAACTACTTTGGACAACACAACATCCAAGCTTCCATCTAACTCAGTCCGTGCACAGAAGATTACGGAGTCTGTGGTGCATTATATTTGCAAAGGTTTATGTCCCTACAGTGTTGTCGAGAACACAGGCTTTCGCTTTATGATCAACACGTTAGATCCCCGTTATGTGATCCCAACCCGCAGCTACATGACCGACAAAGCAGTACCGAGGATGTATGACAAAGTCAAAGACAATGTTAAGTCAGCCCTGAGTTCTGCCCCACGAGTGGCACTGACTTGTGATGGGTGGACATCGCGAGCCACGGAAGCTTTTGTTACAATCACTTGCCATTACGTTAACGAGGAGTGGGAACTGATGTCGCACGTTTTACAAACGCGAGCCATGCACGAGCGCCATACGGGGTCAAACATTCCAGAGTTACTGAAAGCGGCGCTGGAGGAGTGGGACCTCGTATCCAAAGACCCAGCTATTGTGACTGACAACGCCGCAAATATGAGCGTCGCAGCGGAGCTTGCCGGTATGTTGCATTTCAGGTGCTTCGCTCACACTTTAAACCTTGTCTCGCAGCGTGCACTGAAGCTTCCTGCTGTCGCTCGTTTATTGGGACGTGTTAGATGGATATCCACCTTTTTTAAGCGCAGTACCACAGCCAGCCACGTACTTCGACAGAAGCAGAAGTTGCTCGAGTTGCCCGAACATAAACTGATCACTGATGTTGTGACGCGCTGAAATAGCGCGCATGATATGCTCGAGCGCTTTCTTGAGCAGCAACCCGCTGTCTCCGCTGCTCTTCTGTCCAACGAGCTTAGGAAAACCGAGAAAGAAGTTTGCATCCTATGTGAGTCGGACATTACATCTGCGGAGGAGATAGTGGATGCAATGAAGCCCATGAAGATTGCTACTCTTGTAATGTCAAAAGAAAGCTCTCCAACACTGTCAGTTGTGGCCCCTCTTCATGCTCAGCTCATCCAGGATTTCCAAGAGAGCAGAGCAGATAGTGAGATAGTGAAAGAAATCAAAGCGGCTATTTGCCAAGATTTGAGCAAGAGGTACATGGATCAGCAGAAAGAGACCATGTATGTATGTTCAGCACTCGATCCAAGATTCAAAGCTTTGCCTAGGGCTGCACGATTAATCGCATGCTATTCTCACGCGCATTTCGTCAGTAAAGCCGGTTCCCTGATTACCGCTAAATCGCCATCACCTGTTTTTAAACGGAGTGCCTTTTAATAGACGGAGCCGTAGTTCACGGACAAGCCACGCAATATCGCGTTCATTATCGCAGGCGATTCATCTGCGATATGAACGCGATATTGCGTGGCTTTTCAGTGACCTACGGCTCTGTCTATTAAATGCCGCATCATTTGAAAGCAGGTGATGGCGATTTAGCGGTAATCAGGGAACCGGCTTTACTGACGAAATGCGCGTGAGAATAGCATGCGATTAATCGTGCAGCCCTAGCTTTGCCCTTCCTTCCTGATGATGAACGAGAGGAAATATACTTGAGAATCACTGCAGAAGCTCGAAGAATTCAAGAACTATTTCAGGTAAGCCCTTTCACTGTGTCATTAACATTAGCATTACATGGTTAAAAAACATAAAAAACAAACAAACACACTGTAGGGACTCGTTCGACAGAACTTACCAATGACTTTATCAATGAACAACATGATTGAACAAAGCTTCATTTGGTCCAAAAGATCCATTTCCTGACAGGAAACGCCTAGCCTTAACAGAAGTGATGAGGTGACTTCTTTTAACAAAGGACTCTGTCTAAAGGACTTCTTAGCTCATCAGCAATAAACTAATCAGAACCCATCACGTGGATTTGATCACATTAAATCTATTGATTCTCTCACAAAACCTTCTTGTATTATCGGACGGAACAGGAAAATACCCATCAACGGATTTAAAGACGAATCTGTCCTATCAATACCTCCCTTGTGTTGACCGTCCATCGTGACCCGGTCACTCGTGACTCCGGTCAAAGTTTAAACTATGCTTAAGGACTCAATCTTGAATCTCAAAAGGGACAATTGTCGATTACTTAAAGTATTAACTATATACAGAATAATACATGCCATGATGTAATTACTAACATGTCTATTCAATGTATTCAATATGTGGGTTTTCTTCAAATGCATTATTGTAATCATTGTTTTAATTAGGTCAGTCTAGTAATATGTGTGTAAGAAGTGTGTCATGTTTGAGTTCTAAATGCAGAATTTATAATTCTGTGTAATTCTGTGTGAATGAAACATTGAAATTCAGTATCAGGAAAATATTAAGAAACTTTATAAAGTTGTTAATAAAACAGGAGAATGTTCTGCAGATATCACGCGATGTGATCAATGGACAATAGACGAGGCGTGTCTAATCTCCGTAGCAACGTCTCATTGGAGGATCGCTCCCTTAAAACTATGCTGTCCGAACAAGCTAATGTCAGAAGCTGGAAGCCAGAAGTCGGTCAGAAATCGCTCGAAATCGGTCAGAAGCCGGACTGAAGCACAGTCGTTGAAGCCCGTTAGCCGAAGCACCGCTACTTTGACCACGGCGGAAAAGTCGCATGGGTCATTGATAACTGATTGACCGGGGCTGATTTTCCATCGAACACCCGACTTCAACCACGAGCTGCGCCGCTGCTCATTCAACAGCCGTCACATCCAGACTCCGCAACCCTCTGTGAAATATCTGACCAAAGTCTCCCAAGAAGAGAGCCGCTCAAGCCAGACGCTCAGAACAGCGCACCACACCAGCCAGCAGCATCCTTCAAAGCTTCCGCGCAACCCACAGGGCTTTCCCGAGAAGACGTCACCTGAAAGACAGCCAATCCAGAACGGGATTCCGCTGTACACGAGTCACGGAACAACCCGATTACCTCAGCTGTCACAGCAAACGCAGGTACAAGCAAACTTCTCTCTCTCTTGCTGGAAACTGGTGAAACTCCTTTAAACCTAAAGAATCAAGCCAAAGCTCTGCTTTTGTGATTTTCCTCAGGTTATGAGTTAAGTTAGCACTGAACTTGGGACTTTTCATAACTCATCAACTCCGCGAATGTGTGTGCATGTATGCATGTGTGTGTGTGTGTGTTTAGCCTTAGTTTCCTGTAATCATTAGAAGTAGTCAATAAATCTTGTTTTGATTTTCACATATACGAGTTTCTTGTGCTGTGTGTCAAATTACTGCCTTAAACGTAAAAGATCAAGTTACCTCTTGCTTATAATATAATAATTACAATAATAACAATAATCATAATAAAATATTGTTACTGTTGGCCGCAGAATAATATTTTATCCAGAATTGGTAAAATACTCTAACCTCAATTTTCGCTGGACTAATAATTGATGAAGTGTTAAATATTAATTCTGAATCATTTACAGTGAATCATTTACAGTTGATTCAATTCTTATTCCCTGTAACAATTAAATTGAGCTAATAAATAGGCTAAGTCCTTACATAATGGTGGAGAATGCGGGCAAATCAGCATATTAGAATGATTTCTGAAGGATCATGTGACACTGAAGACTGGAGTAATGATGCTGAAATTTCAGCTATGCATCACAGGAATAAATTACTTTGTCAAATATATTTAAATAGTACACAGTTATTTTAAATTGTAATAATATTTCACAATATTACTGTTTTTTACTGTATTTTTAATTAAATAAATGTAGCCTTGGTGAGCAGAAGAAACTTCTTTTAAAAACATTAAAAATCTTAGTGGTTCCAAACTTTTGGACTGGACTGGACTGTACTGTGTATATATATATATATTTTAGGGGTGTGACGAGATCTCGTGAGACTAAACTGTGACGAGATTTCTCGTCGAGGCGAAAAGTAGTCTCGTGATGTTGCCATGACAGAGTGTTAGGATGATTAGGAAAGAATATGCCACCGCTACGTTTACATTTTGCCTCCACTGTCGTTTTGCTTTGTATTTAAATAAAAAAAAACATTTAATTCAGTTGGATAACGGTCGCCGCCGCTCCATATTTACAGAGTACGCGCGACCGTTTAAAAGTGAAAGTAAACGCGCGTGCGCATTCAAACGTGATTTCAATACCCCGCATTTTGAAAGCGGCTCACTGATGAATACAGATATCTCTCAATATGAAAGCTATTTTAGGCTGGGCAGTGTAGTTGTAACCATCTCTTAGCTCTGTATCAAAGAAAAATTTGGTCTTATTTGATCTTTGAATATTGAGAGAGTGCGATTATGGTTGCACTTATTGTAAAGTGTTACCATAAAAATGAATAACAGCTTTCTCTTCTTTTTATTTACTAGTACAAACAATAAGGTTTCATTTGTTAACATTAGTTAATGCACTGTGAACTATCATGAACTAACAATGAATGACTATTTTTATCAACTAACAAAGATTAATAAATACTGTAGCAAATATATTGCTTGTTGTTAGTTGATGTTGGTTAATACATTAATGTTAATAAATGAGACCTTATTGTAAAGTGTTACCATTTTTATTTATACTGTTTTTATTTCTATGATCAGTTTGTGGAAAGGAGTTCAGTTAGGAGGTCAAAAGCTGTAGAAGCTCATAATTCATGTACAGTGAGGTCTGAAGAGACTGAAATCATACAGAAGAAAAGTCAGTCAGTTGAGTTAGTGGCAAAACCTTTTACATTACTTGAGTATTGTTGTCTTTTACTGCATATGATAATTCAGTCTCAGAAAGTAGAACTGAAATGACATTCATTACAAAATGATTAGTTAAAACATTTCAAATACACCTGCAGAATATTTTTTCTAGTCATGTATTTCGCCATCTTGTCTCGTCTCATGAACTCAATCTCGAGTCTCGTCTCGTGAGATACTGGTCTCGTCACACCCCTAATATATATATGTATATATATATATATATATATATATAGGGCTGTAACGATATGCGATATGAAACCGAAATCGCGATACGCAGGTCCACGAACCTGTATCGCGATGTGAGAAGGCAGAATCGCGACACACCCCTTCCAACTCCCAGAGTTATCCTTCCTGTCCAGATCCAATGCTACCACATTTTTAAATTACTATAAGTATTAGGGGTGTAACGATTTATCGTAGATGGTGTGTCTCAATCAGCTCTCTAGTTCAGTAAGTGTTTCGGGCACACACTGAATCTTGCAAGCAGGTTTAAACGTTTCTCATGTCAGTCTCTTGCATGGTCGCGTGAGAAAAGTCGTGGCTTTCTTTCACCGCAGTGCACAGCAACAGCTGTGCTCACAGAAAAGCAAAAGACGCTTGCGATGCTTTGCTTTAAGAAGTTCTGTGGGGCCGTTCACATAATGCGTCTTTTCCGCGTGCAAGTCAGTTATTATTTTCAAATGTAGCCGGGCGGCAGGCGCGCTCATAATGGGATCAACGCGGTCGCGACGCGCATGCAATTCTCAACTTCTCAGAATGCCGCAAGCGCACCGCAGGTCGTGTGACAAGAATCAACCGATCAGCTATGGCCTTTCCGTAACAAAACATCAAAAGCTCAGCCGAACAGCTGATCATAGCTGTACATGGTGGTTTTTATATCTTATCTCCATCAATATATCTCGTAGTAAAACTAATGCAAGGGCTAGAAATCATTTATCCTTTGCAGAAACATCCTGATCCTCTTGGAGAGCTCAGTTCATGGTTGCATAGCAACGACCGACGCCACGGGAGCGCAAGCGCTTTGGAAAGAAGAAGCGGTGCGGCCGCGCCTTCCACGCGTTTTTAGACGCGATATGTGAACGGCCCCTATTCATAATTCTAAGTTCATGTTAAATTTAACATTTTTTTTCAGTGACAGACAGCCCTATTCTGTTAATTTGAATACAGAAGGTTTTTATTAAAATTTTATATTTATTTATTTTATTGAAATGTGATCTTGTATGTACAACAAGGAAAATTATTGAAATTTGTTCATGTTTTTTTAATAAATCTTATTTGAATTTCAGTTTCATTTTGTTCAAAATATCGTGATACGTATCGTATCGTGAACTCCGTATCGAGATACGTACCGTATGACCTGAGCGTATCGTTACACCCCTAATATATATATATATATATATATATATATATATGAGCAATATCACACTCGTAGCCGTGCAATATGGCTGTATATCAGCACAGATGCGATTCATCCGTAGGCACGAGGCCGCAGGTAATCACAGAGTGCTGATATACAGCCATATCGCACGGCTACGAGTGTGATATTGCGTTTATACAACAGTTCGACGGCACGAGTGTGTAAATAAATAAGAAATAACAACGGAGCGTATTTAAAACCCTCTTTTGTGCAGCACTACTTCCTTCCGCCACGAATTCAAATCTCAAGCTGACAGTTGGACCAAGCCTCCGTTACTAATTGTAAAACGTCACTTCAGAACTAGTAACGAAGGAACGTAGAGTCGCTTCATTGAGAGAGAGCGAGATCGTCTGAGAGAGCAGGCTATTACCCGTCTGATATATTCAGTTTCTTACCTGATCACTACTGTTAGACCTACCTGAAAAAAAGAAAGCAGTCTATTTAATTTCTATCTTTATTCTATTGTATTTATTTGTGCTGTTAGTCATTTGTTCATTTTTTTCTTGTTTTATTACTGTTAACTTTTTTTTAATTCAATTTACCATTTGAAATCAAGCAGACCAAGTAAAAAATTATTATTGCTTCAAACAACGGAATGAAGCTATTGAAAACATCATTCAATGTAAATTGTGATAATCGTAATTAATAATCGCAATTACAATTTCAAGGGAATAATTGACAATTATGATTTTTGTCATAATCGTGCAGCCCTAACTAGTACACTACCTGTTCTGTTGGAAGGGCTCTGTAATTACTCTGTGGCATGTGACTGATGCTGACGAACACTGAGACTTCAGGGCCATCTTCACTTCATTTATCAGATTTGGTAGCTCTAGCGACAAAAATATAGCAAAATAAAATATGATAAAACACTCTCTTACACCTGTTTACCAACTTTCTTACTTTTTTGTCATCATTTCTCAATTTTTCGTTCTCCTCCATTTTTTCCAGCCTCTTCTGAGTCTCTGTCAAGGTTGTGTCTTGATACTCCTCAACAGTCATTCATTTCTCTGTGGTTTGGGAATCACTGTCCTTTTTCTTTGGGTCTGTCAAGGAACAAGAATCAAGAGATGGAAAGATACGCATTCATTTTCTTAGATATCTGTCTTCTTATCTCAATAAATGTAAACAGATGAACATAAATGTACCTTTTAAGGGGAGAGAGGCAGATCTCAAATGAGATGTGTTAATACATTATTTTAAGGGTCCACAATTATGCATGTTATGCACACACACACTAGTAATTAATGATTAACTTAAAGTGCATATTGCAGGTTAAACATTTTTTTCGAGATGAATATATAACCTTGTACAAAAATACCATATAAGAAGATACTGCAGGGTTTAAAAATGTTTTGCAGGACATAAGGGCACGAATTTAGTAGATAAAGTGACGGTCTCTGTAAAAACCGCTTTTTTTTTTTTTTCAGCGTCGCGTCATTTTACGTCACTCAAGGGAGTCGATCGCCGAGCTCTGTGTTGACTCAGTGCAGAGTAGGCTGGTATTCAGTGACAGCGGTCGTGAATCAGTGTGTTTTCTGTAGTTTCTGTATTCTATTTATCATCATCATGGTAAATTATTGTGTTTGTGGAGGTTGCACAAACTCCAGCCTGTCAGGACATCGAGTCCAGAGGTTTAATAACAAGAAAAAGGACGCTGCTGTCTTCCGTGCCGGGGTGTGTTTTGTGCAGGTGAAGAGACGGGACTTCACTTCTGCATCTGCTTCGATAAACGCATTCATTATAGACCGGAGGATTATCATCCTGGCAATATGATGGAGTTCAACGTTGTAATACTACTGTAAATAATGATATTAAATGAATAAACTTACACACGCGATGCTTCTTCACCGTTTTTACTTGAATCAATTTCAACACTGATGAATACAAATGATGTACACATGCATACAGTCTCACACTCACACAAAACAGTTTTGAATTATGTGCTGGTAATGTAAATACTCCAATTTCATTCATGCCATGTATGTAAACTTGACTGTAAACTTATATAGCCTTTACATGTCATATGCATCCCCACACAGTGATCGGCCCGGAATAAACTCATAACACATAATGAATGAATAAAGGAAACATTACAAGAAACACATAGGCTACACTACTTATGTTCGTCCGCCGGCGGGAGACGTGATCACGGGTCCGTCAGAGAGATGAAACGTGAACGGTGCACTCTAAGTCTTGTGTTTTTTTGTTTTTTTACATTTGCTAACTAACGTTACCAAATCAGTCGTGATAAGAAACCGCTATATCGCGTAACGTTAGTGTGTGGACGGATATTGACGAAGTTTATTAGTTTCGGTTATTAGTAATCAATAACGTTACTCCAAGATGACCAATACTAGCTTTGCTGTTGCCTGATTCATGATAATAATCTGTACAATATTGTGATCTGAGAACAGTGTCGCATATCGTTAGCTAACGTGTATATCTCATAGGTGTGATTGGCAAAGGACAAAAAAGCAGGAAACTATACGGTGCACTTACCATGGGGGCGGGGCTTTGTTATGGGGAGGGGCTTATGGAGGGGCGTGGCTTGCTTTTGTACTTTTTTTATGATAAAGTTATGTAAAATAACTGCTCAGTGCTGCAAAACAGACAACTCTGCTAATGCTAACTTAATTCTATATAAACTATTAGGGGTGTGACGAGACAAGATGGTGAAATACACGACTAGAAAAAATAGTCTGCAGGTGTATTTGAAATGTTTTAACTAATCATCTTGTAATGAATGTCATTTCAGTTCTACTTTCTGAGACTGAATTATCATATGCAGTAAAAGACAACAATACTCAAGCACTGTAAAAGGTTTTCCACTAACTCAACTGACTGACTTTTCTTCTGTATGATTTCAGTCTCTTCAGATCTTACTGTACATGATTTATGAGCTTCTACAACTTTTGACCTCCTAACTGAACTCCTTTCCACAAACTGATCATATAATAATTTGTCTCGTTTGACCGTTATTCGGTCTAATCCTGGCCTGTCGCTGCTCTCTTGGCCACATAGCAGGCTAATTGTATGGCTGTGGTTTGTTATACAAGTGTGAATAAACATTTACAATTTCCTCAGCGTCCGAACTGTCATTGCGATCCATTGTTTTCCTATTGTTTATATTGATCTCGCTCCCTTCAGTTACGTCACTTCCGATTTGGCATTTTTCAGATGCGGAAGTAAAATTCTCTCACAAAAAACGACTCCAGAAGCCTAATTAGCGTATTTATACGTGTTTTTTCAAGAAAATCTATTTCATACATTATTTTTCTATACATTGAATCACTGAAGCTCTAACCTGCAACATGCCCTTTAACATATAGGCTAGTAAGGGCATATTAACCATTATTTTGCAAACCATATTATTTTTGAGCAGTTAAGGTACTTCACCAATTAAATAAACTGAACAATAAAAAGCTAGTAACGACGTTTAATTAGTGCTGGTTTTATTTATAAATTGCTAAAAGTGTGTAACAATATTTGACCCCCTGTTGTAAAGTGAAAGATATATTTAGGTTTATTGACCAGAATAAACTATAATTATCACGTTCACACATAGAAAGATAGGCCTTGCAAAACACGACAATTAACTTTTGATTCAGACATTTCCATAAATCATATGAATATCTCAAATTGACACAATCAAATTAAACATTAACAGGCAGTTATTAAACACACTGACACTCATATATCACTCTTTACCTCATTTCATGCCACAATTATCATGTTTACGCGTGTTAGCTTTAGCCCATGTGCTAATCAGTTCAGCTCGCGCTGTGCGCACGCGGCCTACTCAAAACGGCTCAGAATCAATCACTTGTAGAAACTTCGACATGTTATTTAGATTATATTCGGATTAATATCTGGAATTTCACTCACTAAAGCAAAGTAGAATCATATCTTTATTCACACAAGGAAGATTATTACTCACAGCGCTGATGCACTCTGGGATCCGCTCCGTCTCTCTCTTCAGGCTGACGCATCGACTTCAAAAGCTCCGCTTTCAGTGCACTCAATCACATCTCCAGTTAGATGAGTGGATTTTCTGGAGAAACTGTCTGCTCTGTGCTGATCTGCTCTGACTCTCTCTCTCTCTCTCTCTCTCTCTCTCTCTCTCTCTCTCATCTGCTCACGCTGAAAGCAGCGCCGGCGCGACCAGTGGGCGGGACTTATGAATGCGCCGCTACTATTGGCTCTTAGGGGTGTCTCTCACTGCAGCTCGATCAGTGATTGGATGAATCTCTTTTCCTTCTATAATTTTCTTTCTTTTTCTTAACTTTTTTTCTCTTTACTGGTAGCATGGGTTAACCCGGTTTACATCAATCAATCTGGGCCAGGCAGAAGCAGATCTGATTTCAACCTCTTTTTTGAGTCTTTTGGCTCAGTGTTACCATAATTGTTACAGCCACACCAGTTCATTTGTGTGCGTGTTTAAACTTGATCATGTTTTTTTCCTGCATAGTGGCTGAATTCTTGATTTTCTTGAATTTAGCATTTGCAAAACTCAGTTTTATAGCACACTTGTGGGGTGGATGTGTCTGTTTTGCTCTTGAATTTTAGATTTCTTATTTTTTCCACAGTGTGATTTGTAGTTTGTACCACCAAAAGATTCCAGAGTTTTCTATTTCCTATTAATTTCCTATGGCGGCCATTTTTAACCTCAAAGGGCAAGTGTGACTTTTTCTCCTGACCCTTTAACATATCTGAATCTTTTTTTTGTGTTCACAGAGCTAATGCAAGTAAAGTCACCAAGTTATCCCATTTAAAACGTTAACCTAATGAATTAGTTTTGTAATTAAAATGTTAATTTTGTAATTAATATAAGTGCTTGTGTGTAGTTTATATGCTTTCAAAGATTGAAAGTCAGAATCTACTTTATATGTTGTGACTGAAGGCGTAAAGCTCCACTTAGGACAGTAAGAGCGAGGGCATAGTGAAGTACAGCCTTATACTGATGCACTATGTTTTATACACATCATGAGATATGGTGGACATTCATAGGCCTATTAAATTTGATTATTTTCCTGTTTTTAATCATGAAAATCAAGACTTTAGTTATATGTGGGACTATATGACATATAGGATTGAAAATACATAAATATTATGCAATTTGTATATGCGTTTTTTGCAGCATATACGTCCCTTATAATATTCTGTTGGAACATATAAGAATCACAGATTTTTTAACAAAACTTTTCCATATAGGTTTTTGCTAAAAAAAAAAAAAAAAAAAATTTATTATCTGCCATTTTGGGGTAAAAAAAAAAAAATCTTAATCTGTATTGTACAAAGCACTATATAAATAAAGATGACATGAATACCTTTTGTTTGCAGTTTAAATGTTTTATTATTCTACCACAATAGTAATAAGTCTTTATAAATTTTAAAATCTTATTCCTATTAAATGGACAGCAATACATTAATCATGTCTGGCAACTGAAACAACTTGAAAAATAAAAAGTTTTATTGGGGTCAACAAAAGTAAACATTTATGACACTAATTACATAAAACAATACTGTACTAAAAAAACTGCTAGATCATGCATCTATTTCCATTTGATAACAGAAAAACATCAGGCTTGAAAGATTTCTTATCCTGTGGCTTTAGTGGGCACAGCTTTTATCTCTTATTTGCAATGCCTAACAGGTTAGAATTTGCAGTTAGCATCAAAATTCATTCAAATCCAATCCAAGACACTGTCTACACTGGGGAGAATTTTTGTTTTTCTTTTTTGTCTAGTTTCCAGTCCGAATATCTAAAATTCTTAAATCAAGTGCATTTAAATAAGAAAATGGCTAAGATGTTACTTGTTTTCTGTGATGGGAAAATCAAAATTAAGGAGTTTTTGCTTGAAACAAGTAAAATGATCTGCCACTTGGATAAGAAAAATAATCTTAATTCAAACAGAAACAAGATTTTTTTTCTTTTCTTCTTTTTTTTTTTTACCCCATTGGCACACAATTCTGCTTTAAGAAAAAACTCACTCAATTTTGATGATTTTCTAGTCAATGCATCTAGCGCCTAGGTGGCCGTTTAAAGCTTGGGCATCGCTCTGACACGAAAATTTGACAAAGTCCAAGATGGAATCAAACTTCCACCCCCTCCGAGGCTCTGGGGCAAGCCGGGGAAGGCTCACCATCCCGGGCCACGGTCAGATTCGTCCGCGATCTGGTGGTTTGTCGGTAGCACAGAATCATATAGGAAATTTTATTTTATTTATTTATTTATTTAACAGGGACATTGCACAATACATATATTGTACAGACCAGAGATAGCTACAAGCTAATTTTCATCTGTGGTCCCTGGGCAGAAGCAAAGTAACAGCAGGTTCACAGTGCATTTAAATCACATAATCACCTATATACAAAATTTAAAAATCAGACAAACAACACATCCAACATTAACAAAGCCCCATCCCCAAATCAAATCCACACAGTCCAAATACATTACATTTGATACATTAGAGATTCTTCAACAAGTCTGCGCTAATGACAACACACCTGATTATCCTTCAACCATTTCTTTACATTAAATTTGAAATTATTCAAAGTATTGCACTCTCTGACAGTTAAAGGTAAAGAGTTCCACATTCCTGCAGCTTTGACCGAGAAGCAGCTCTGTCCAAATTTGGTTGATCTAAAATTGACATAACAGTCTCCTCTGGTGGACCGAAAGCCCTCATCACATGATTTCACAAACACTTTAAGAGGTGGTGGTGCCAGGTCATGTCGAATCTTATACACTAAACTGACATTAGCCAGGAGAATAAAATGATCAAGTGTTAACAATTTATATTTCTTAACAATGTTACAATAATGATAGGATACCGGTTTCTGATCTAATATTTTGAGTGCCTGCTTGTACAAACTTTGAAGTGGTTGTAAAGCTGTGCTGTTTGATTGAGCCCAAATTGTTATACAGTAAGTAAAATGGGAAAAGATCATAGAATGCATAAAAAGCTTGGCTGCATCCGTACTCATTTGATGACGAGTAAATCTGAACTGAGCTAAACTAAACTTAACAGTTTTAACAATTTTTGAAATGTGCTTTTTAAGTGTACTATCCAGAACAACACCTAAATATTTAACAGAATCTACTTCTTGCAACTTTTCTCCATTAATAATGATACCTGATGTAGGATGAGAGTTGTTTCTTATGGAGAAAAACATGCTGACAGTTTTTTTAAAGTTTAGAGTCAAGCATGAGTGCTCCATCCAATCTGCAATTTTTCCCACAGCACCTTTGAGTACAGATGCAGCTCTCTGTTTTGATTTTGCATGTGCATAAATAACGGCATCATCTGCATACAATTGGGTGTTAACCTCAGGGCATATGTCAGGGAGATCATTAATATAAACACTGAATAAGAGGGGGCCCAAAATGGACCCTTGAGGCACCCCCACCGAGCTGTCTAAAAAAGAGGATATTGTGCTCTTTATTCGTGTACAGTGTTTTCTATTCTTTAAATATGAATCAAACCATTGTAGTGTTTTTTTCTGAGATGTTATGAGCTGATCATTTTGATAAAAGAATGTTCAAATTTACTGTGTCAAACGCCTTTTTAAGATCTAAAAATATGGCTCCTACTACCCCCCCTTATCCAAACTACATTTTAGCTGTTCAACAGAATAATAAAGAGCTGTTTCTGTTGAATGGTTACTTCGAAAGCCAAATTGCACTGGATTCAGGGGGTGACATCCATCATTTAAATGATCCATTAATTGCTTGGCTACTACTTTTTCCACTACCTTGGATATTACAGGTAGGATGTTAACTGGTCTATATAGTTCGCAATTTCAGCCTGGTCTCCTCCTTTATGCAAAGGTGTAATAACTGCCACTTTTAGACAGTCAGGGAAGACAGCTTCTTTAAAGGATCTGTTTATTAACTGTGTGATTGGCTCCACATGAGGTGAAATCATTCCTTTTAATCACACAGGAGTCTAACCCATAAGCATCGTGTGATTTAGAATTTTTTAAATCCTTGTAAAATTTTAAGGACCTCTTGCTCCGAGACCTCACTTAAATGTAAAACAGATTTGTTCACGTCTACAGGACTGATTTCAGTTATTCTGTTTCCAAAAACCACCGCAAGCTCCTGCACAGAATCTCTGAAACACATATTAAAAATGTTTGCTACTTTATTTTCTTCATGGGTTAATACATGATTAATGTTGATTTCATATTTTTTGTTACATTTTTCTTTGCGGGTAATCTCTTTTATATGTTTCCAAAATAACTGATTGTTTCCTTTAGCTTGTGTAATCAATTCAATAAAGAAGTTTGCTTTAGCATTCCTGACTTGCCTAACTACTTTATTCCGACAGTCTTTAAATAGCCGCATATCAGTATCGATGCCAGTTTTTAGGGCTTTCTTGAGCAAATAGTCTCTTCTCTTCATCAAGTTCCAAATCTCATCAGTCAACCAGGGAAAATGTGCCTTTTTGTTTTTGTTACACATCTTTTTAACAAATTTATCCTTTACATTATTGATTGTATCTATAAACTGTGTGCAAAATTGGTTAATGCCATCATTATGAGATGGATCATTCCAGTTTACCTTTTGCATTTCTAAGTCAAAATGGACCAGATCTTTTTTTGGTATTGGTATAGAAAATGTCCTTCTTACCTTTTCTAAATATGAATCTATTCTTATTTAGCTTTCGAGCAATAAGAACTAAATTGTGATCTGAAATGCCTGTAATAAAATTGAAAGATTTAATTATTCTATCTGGTTTATTTGAAAATACAAGGTCAATTTGTGTTTTAGAGGACTTGGTTATTCTAGTGGGCCCATTTATTAGCTGTGTGAAACTATATAAACCTGTTATTTCTTTTAATCGTTTTCTACAGTTTTTATCTGTCCAGTTCACGTTAAAATCTCCCATTACAATCACTTCTTTACCAAGGTTATTTTGTTCTCTTCCTTAAAAGAAATGTAAACATTTATATCTGCGGAGGGTGGCCTATAAATACCAACTAAAATAAATGACATTTGAGGTGACAGAGGTATAGTTAATGCAATACATTCAATTTCCATGTCCAGTTTTTCCTGTACATATATCTGTTTACATTGTAAATTGTCCTTAATATAAAAGAGTAATCCGCCACCTTTTCCAGTCTTCCTGTCCCTTCTGAATATGTTGTAGCCTGGAATATTAAAAGTTGCCTGTGGGGATGTCTTTGTTAACCATGTTTCTGATAGACAAATAAAGTCCAGATTTGAGTCGGTGAGGAGTTTATCCACTTGGTCAATTTTTGATGCAATACTCCTAATATTTAAATGTCCCCTCAGCAAAACTTTTGGTTTTGATCTTGAGTCCCAAAATGACTTTAGCATGGTTAAGTGTCTGAAAAAAAGTCATGTCGTACCTCCGTTGTCGTGATATTGTGTGCAGTACTGTACCCGGTTTCAATCGCGATCAGATCCGCTCTGATGCACCCCTACTCCGCTGAATTCTCCGTACAAATCAGGTCATTCGACCCATTTGGGTGCTTATATCTCGGGAACCTTTTCACTGTAAAGCTGTTTTGAAACAATCTGTATTGTATGAAGCACAGGTGACTTGCTTTGACTAACTTTTGCTTGCAGTTTAAATGTTGGTTTTATTATTCAAACCACAATAGTAAATAAGACTCTTTATTGAAATTGTACAATCTATATAAAGATAAAATTGTCTATTCCTTTTAAATGGACAGCAATATGAAAAAAAATCCTTGGGAAAATAGGCTTTATTGGGGTCCACAAAAGTCTAACATTTGATAATCTATAAGCATTTCACAGATTCTATGTACCATAACTATACAAAACAACACTGTCAATACATGATACAAATAAGATAAATGCATTGGTTTCCATTCAAAGTGATAGAAATGATCAACAGAAAAACATCAGGCTTGAAAGATTTCTTATCCTGTGGCTCCCTCTAGTGGGCACAGCTTTTATCTCTTATTTGCAATGCCTAACAGTTTAGAATTTGCAGTTAGCATCATAAATTCATTCGAGATCCAATCCAAGACACTGTCGACACTGGGGAGAAAAAAACGTTTTTCATTACTCACTATTTTTGTTTTGTTTCCAGTCCCAATATCTATAAATTCTTAAATTAAGATGCATTTACTAAATATGTAAAATGACATAAGATATTATGTCTTATTTTCTGGGGAGGGGTCAAAATTAAGGGAGTTTTGCTAAAAAAAAAAAAAAAAAAAGGAAAAAAAAGCTATATTATCTGCCATTTTGGGGTAAGAAAAATAATCTTAATCTGTATTGTACAAAGCACTATATAAATAAAGATGACATGAATACCTTTTGCTTGCAGTTTAAATGTTTTATTATTCATACCACAATAGTAAAATAAGTCTTTTCTGCTCTCCTCCGCCTCACCACCTCTCATTTTCGTACACCACCTCACATTTTCGTACACGTAGAGTGTGCTCATCTCCGCCTCACCACCTCACATTTTCGCACAAGTAGAGTGTGCTCATCTCCGCCTCACCACCTCTCATTTTCGTACAAGTAGAGTGTGCTCATCTCCGCCTCACCACCTCTCATTTTCGTACAAGTAGAGTGTGCTCATCTCCGCCTCACCACCTCTCATTTTCGTACACAAGTAGAGTGTGCTCATCTCCGCCTCACCACCTCTCATTTTCGTACACAAGTAGAGTGTGCTCATCTCCGCCTCACCACCTCATTTTCATTTTCGCACAAGTAGAGTGTGCTCATCTCCGCCTCACCACCTCTCATTTTCGTACACAGTAGAGTGTGCTCATCTCCGCCTCACCACCTCTCATTTTCGTACACAAGTAGAGTGTGCTCATCTCCGCCTCACCACCTCTCATTTTCGTACACAAGTAGAGTGTGCTCATCTCCGCCTCACCACCTCACATTTTCGTACAAGTAGAGTGTGCTCATCTCCGCCTCACCACCTCTCATTTTCGTACAAGTAGAGTGTGCTCATCTCCGCCTCACCACCTCTCATTTTCGTACACAAGTAGAGTGTGCTCATCTCCGCCTCACCACCTCTCATTTTCGTACACAAGTAGAGTGTGCTCATCTCCGCCTCACCACCTCTCATTTTCGTACACAAGTAGAGTGTGCTCATCTCCGCCTCACCACCTCTCATTTTCGTACACAAGTAGAGTGTGCTCATCTCCGCCTCACCACCTCTCATTTTCGTACACAGTAGAGTGTGCTCATCTCCGCCTCACCACCTCTCATTTTCGTACACAGTAGAGTGTGCTCATCTCCGCCTCACCACCTCACATTTTCGTACACAGTAGTAGAGTGTGCTCATCTCCGTACGTAGTGCTCATCTCCGCCTCACCACCTCTCATTTTCGTACACAAGTAGAGTGTGCTCATCTCCGCCTCACCACCTCTCATTTTCGTACACAAGTAGTAGAGTGTGCTCATCTCCGCCTCACCACCTCACATTTTCGTACACGGGTGGAGTGTGCTCATCCTCCGCCTCACCACCTCTCATTTTCGTATAGTGTGCTCGCCTCACACAGTAGAGTGTGCTCATCTCCGCCTCACCACCTCTCATTTTCGTACAAGTAGAGTGTGCTCATCTCCGCCTCACCACCTCTCATTTTCGTACACAAGTAGAGTGTGCTCATCTCCGCCTCACCACCTCTCATTTTCGTACAAGTAGAGTGTGCTCATCTCCGCCTCACCACCTCTCATTTTCGTACAAGTAGAGTGTGCTCATCTCCGCCTCACCACCTCTCATTTTCGTACAAGTAGAGTGTGCTCATCTCCGCCTCACCACCTCTCATTTTCGTACAAGTAGAGTGTGCTCATCTCCGCCTCACCACCTCTCATTTTCGTACAAGTAGAGTGTGCTCATCTCCGCCTCACCACCTCTCATTTTCGTACAAGTAGAGTGTGCTCATCTCCGCCTCACCACCTCTCATTTTCGTACAAGTAGAGTGTGCTCATCTCCGCCTCACCACCTCTCATTTTCGTACAAGTAGAGTGTGCTCATCTCCGCCTCACCACCTCTCATTTTCGTACAAGTAGAGTGTGCTCATCTCCGCCTCACCACCTCTCATTTTCGTACAAGTAGAGTGTGCTCATCTCCGCCTCACCACCTCTCATTTTCGTACAAGTAGAGTGTGCTCATCTCCGCCTCACCACCTCTCATTTTCGTACAAGTAGAGTGTGCTCATCTCCGCCTCACCACCTCTCATTTTCGTACAAGTAGAGTGTGCTCATCTCCGCCTCACCACCTCTCATTTTCGTACAAGTAGAGTGTGCTCATCTCCGCCTCACCACCTCTCATTTTCGTACAAGTAGAGTGTGCTCATCTCCGCCTCACCACCTCTCATTTTCGTACAAGTAGAGTGTGCTCATCTCCGCCTCACCACCTCTCATTTTCGTACAAGTAGAGTGTGCTCATCTCCGCCTCACCACCTCTCATTTTCGTACAAGTAGAGTGTGCTCATCTCCGCCTCACCACCTCTCATTTTCGTACAAGTAGAGTGTGCTCATCTCCGCCTCACCACCTCTCATTTTCGTACAAGTAGAGTGTGCTCATCTCCGCCTCACCACCTCTCATTTTCGTACAAGTAGAGTGTGCTCATCTCCGCCTCACCACCTCTCATTTTCGTACAAGTAGAGTGTGCTCATCTCCGCCTCACCACCTCTCATTTTCGTACAAGTAGAGTGTGCTCATCTCCGCCTCACCACCTCTCATTTTCGTACAAGTAGAGTGTGCTCATCTCCGCCTCACCACCTCTCATTTTCGTACAAGTAGAGTGTGCTCATCTCCGCCTCACCACCTCTCATTTTCGTACAAGTAGAGTGTGCTCATCTCCGCCTCACCACCTCTCATTTTCGTACAAGTAGAGTGTGCTCATCTCCGCCTCACCACCTCTCATTTTCGTACAAGTAGAGTGTGCTCATCTCCGCCTCACCACCTCTCATTTTCGTACAAGTAGAGTGTGCTCATCTCCGCCTCACCACCTCTCATTTTCGTACAAGTAGAGTGTGCTCATCTCCGCCTCACCACCTCTCATTTTCGTACAAGTAGAGTGTGCTCATCTCCGCCTCACCACCTCTCATTTTCGTACAAGTAGAGTGTGCTCATCTCCGCCTCACCACCTCTCATTTTCGTACAAGTAGAGTGTGCTCATCTCCGCCTCACCACCTCTCATTTTCGTACAAGTAGAGTGTGCTCATCTCCGCCTCACCACCTCTCATTTTCGTACAAGTAGAGTGTGCTCATCTCCGCCTCACCACCTCTCATTTTCGTACAAGTAGAGTGTGCTCATCTCCGCCTCACCACCTCTCATTTTCGTACACAAGTAGAGTGTGCTCATCTCCGCCTCACCACCTCTCATTTTCGTACAAGTAGAGTGTGCTCATCTCCGCCTCACCACCTCTCATTTTCGTACAAGTAGAGTGTGCTCATCTCCGCCTCACCACCTCTCATTTTCGTACAAGTAGAGTGTGCTCATCTCCGCCTCACCACCTCTCATTTTCGTACAAGTAGAGTGTGCTCATCTCCGCCTCACCACCTCTCATTTTCGTACACAAGTAGAGTGTGCTCATCTCCGCCTCACCACCTCTCATTTTCGTACAAGTAGAGTGTGCTCATCTCCGCCTCACCACCTCTCATTTTCGTACAAGTAGAGTGTGCTCATCTCCGCCTCACCACCTCTCATTTTCGTACAAGTAGAGTGTGCTCATCTCCGCCTCACCACCTCTCATTTTCGTACAAGTAGAGTGTGCTCATCTCCGCCTCACCACCTCTCATTTTCGTACAAGTAGAGTGTGCTCATCTCCGCCTCACCACCTCTCATTTTCGTACAAGTAGAGTGTGCTCATCTCCGCCTCACCACCTCTCATTTTCGTACAAGTAGAGTGTGCTCATCTCCGCCTCACCACCTCTCATTTTCGTACAAGTAGAGTGTGCTCATCTCCGTACCACCTCTCATTTTCGAGTGTGCTCATCTCCGCCTCACCACCTCTCATTTTCGTACAAGTAGAGTGTGCTCATCTCCGCCTCACCACCTCTCATTTTCGTACAAGTAGAGTGTGCTCATCTCCGCCTCACCACCTCTCATTTTCGTACAAGTAGAGTGTGCTCATCTCCGCCTCACCACCTCTCATTTTCGTACAAGTAGAGTGTGCTCATCTCCGCCTCACCACCTCTCATTTTCGTACAAGTAGAGTGTGCTCATCTCCGCCTCACCACCTCTCATTTTCGTACAAGTAGAGTGTGCTCATCTCCGCCTCACCACCTCTCATTTTCGTACAAGTAGAGTGTGCTCATCTCCGCCTCACCACCTCTCATTTTCGTACAAGTAGAGTGTGCTCATCTCCGCCTCACCACCTCTCATTTTCGTACAAGTAGAGTGTGCTCATCTCCGCCTCACCACCTCTCATTTTCGTACAAGTAGAGTGTGCTCATCTCCGCCTCACCACCTCTCATTTTCGTACAAGTAGAGTGTGCTCATCTCCGCCTCACCACCTCTCATTTTCGTACAAGTAGAGTGTGCTCATCTCCGCCTCACCACCTCTCATTTTCGTACAAGTAGAGTGTGCTCATCTCCGCCTCACCACCTCTCATTTTCGTACAAGTAGAGTGTGCTCATCTCCGCCTCACCACCTCTCATTTTCGTACAAGTAGAGTGTGCTCATCTCCGCCTCACCACCTCTCATTTTCGTACAAGTAGAGTGTGCTCATCTCCGCCTCACCACCTCTCATTTTCGTACAAGTAGAGTGTGCTCATCTCCGCCTCACCACCTCTCATTTTCGTACAAGTAGAGTGTGCTCATCTCCGCCTCACCACCTCTCATTTTCGTACAAGTAGAGTGTGCTCATCTCCGCCTCACCACCTCTCATTTTCGTACAAGTAGAGTGTGCTCATCTCCGCCTCACCACCTCTCATTTTCGTACAAGTAGAGTGTGCTCATCTCCGCCTCACCACCTCTCATTTTCGTACAAGTAGAGTGTGCTCATCTCCGCCTCACCACCTCTCATTTTCGTACAAGTAGAGTGTGCTCATCTCCGCCTCACCACCTCTCATTTTCGTACAAGTAGAGTGTGCTCATCTCCGCCTCACCACCTCTCATTTTCGTACAAGTAGAGTGTGCTCATCTCCGCCTCACCACCTCTCATTTTCGTACAAGTAGAGTGTGCTCATCTCCGCCTCACCACCTCTCATTTTCGTACAAGTAGAGTGTGCTCATCTCCGCCTCACCACCTCTCATTTTCGTACAAGTAGAGTGTGCATCTCCGCCTCACCACCTGTACAAGTAGAGTGTGCTCATCTCCGCCTCACCACCTTTTTTCTACAAGTAGAGTGTTTCTCCGCCTCATCTTCACACAAAACTCTCACTGGTACCTATCTCCGTTTCTCAACCTTTTAGTCTCTCATTTTATGCACTTTTATTGATTTTTGTCATTTTTGTCATTTTTGCAGTTTTGTGCAGCACATATGCTGCACAAACCTGTCACAAATGCTGCTGCGCCCACTGCTCTTATTTTCCAGAGGATTGAACGTTGTGCTTATTTTCACATTATTCAATATTCCGTTAGTCTCTAATAAATGTAAATTGAGGACATATTTTTCATATTTCATCCCATGGCCTCAACCAGGTGCAGCATATGTGCAGCGGGCCTCCCTTTTAGGGTAATGTTTTCGTATTAAAGGGTGAGCTCTCTCTCATCTTCCTTGTCAACACGTTAGTCTGCGAACGTGTGCACCGCTGTGATACAAAATGGCATGCACTAGTCCGACCACTGCACGTGCAGCGCATATGCTGCGGTGTCTTTTCAACCGTATTTTTTTTTGGTTGGAACCTGGATAAAACTATTAATCAAACCCGGACAAAACGGAAAATGTTATTCTAAAGACTAATCTGAAGACTAATAAGGGAAAATGTCCCTTATATAAAAAAATAAGGAATAAAATAAATGAGGCAGTAAGGTGGTATGCTATTTATACTTTACAACTGGTTGATACCAAGGCAAACAGGGTATCACCTAACTGCCCATTCCTTTTATTCTTTATTTTATTTTATTTTTTAAAAGGGACAAATGCACATTTGCCTTTATTAGTCTTCAGATAGGTCTTTAGATTAACTTTAAAATAAACTGTGTAAAACACCTCTCATTACAATATGATTTTAGACTTTAGATAGGATCAATGTGGTGAAAATTAAGAAAATGAGTATGAAAAGATTCCATTGCTTTTCTTTTTAAGTTATTTTGTAGGTTTATATGTGTTCAGGTTAGTATTTGGTGTGTGGATAAACAACCAGAGCCTGCAAACATATACCTGTCCACCGTATGGCGATGTTGAGCTAGAATCCTAAAAGACCATGGAGGGAGTGGGGGGATGTTTTTAATTAGCATTTCCATTGTTTCTCTGTGTGTGTGTGTGTGGGGGGGGTGTGTGTAGGTGTGAAAGAGAGATTAAGTTGGTTAGAGGTCAAGGCTCAAAATACATCTTTTTTACTTTACAGATGTATAACAGATGAAGTGATCCTGATTCTTGCGTATAAATCAAGTAATCTGTGAAATGATAAAGCAGAGGATAATTGCAATGGTAGGCTACTAATAAAAGAAAAAATGATATTATTTGGTTAAGAGAAATTGCATTTTATTAACAAGATTAATCAAAGGTTATATTACAAAACATGGAGAATTATACAAAACTAAAGCAGAAATAGCAAATACATGGTTAAACAAAGGATTCTTTTAATATTTAAATTTTAATTTTCATTAAACTTGTTTCTCAAAGTGAACAAAGGCGGTGGAAAAATTGAATACCAGTATAACAATGTTAAATATACATTCAAGTTAATAAAGTTTGTGTGTCTTTGAACAGTTAGAAAACATTTTGACACTGATCTCTGCCACCGATGTCCTAAAGGTTTTTTTTATATATTTATTTATTTATTTATGTAGGAAATACATGGTACACGGATCTGTATAGGCACTTAGAATAGTACAGCTCCAAGCACTATGAAAAAACACCAAAGAGTTATTAAATGTAAAACAATGCTGGTAAGCTTCACAACAATCAGGCCTGAGATCATTCAGGTAGGAAAAACTCTGCAATAATTTTGTCTCGTCGTCCAGCGTGATGTTCACAGTGTCTTGTGTGACGTGAAAAAAAAACTGTCACCCAGCTCAGTCCTTCTCACCCACTCTGCATCCTGGAAAATATTGAAAAGGAGTTATTTACTAATGCATACGTGTGAAAATATGTGTAAACTCGTTAAAATAGATGAACGTACTGTCAAACCTAAATACACACATGTTACATGTACTTAGAACCTATTAATGACAGTAAATTAACTAAACTTAAATGCAAATAAACCTCAACCAATCCTACCCTTGTAACCTATTTTTTTCTTCAAAATGTATTGATTTGTTTTTCTCTGTATGTTTATGTGTGTGTGTGTGTGTGTGTGTGTGTGTGTGTGTGTGTGTGTGTGTGTGTGAGAGAGAGAGAGAGAGAGAGAGAGAGAGAGACTTTTGACTTTTGAAACTCTTTTAATCAAACAGCCATTTTAAAAACATTCTTTACATTTCACCAATTAAACAATAACTCTCCAAACTCATCTCTCATCACAAGAGCATTTTTCACACTCCACCTTACATCAAAAAAATGCATGTTATTTAATAATTTACAATATGCATATTCCACAACAACACGACTCTCTACAAGAGATTTAAACATTCCAAGCAAATTAGCATCTCTCCCATCATTCCTACATCCATGGGATTTTAAAATAGCCAACTTCGCCTGTCCCACTAAAAAATTACCAAGTGTACATTGTGCTTTCCATTCTTTCTTATACTTCACACCCAAAATGAACATATTTTTTGTAAACATAAAACCAAGTTTAGTAAATATTTTATCCAGCAATCCAAACAAAGGAATTAATCTTATACAATCACAAAAAAAATGAAAAACAGTATCAATATCAGTATTGCAAAAAGGGCATGTAGATAAAACCATCCCATTAAATTTTGACACAAAACTATTTGATGCCACAGCACAATGGAGTATTCTCCATTGGAGGTCCCCAGACCTCTTAGGAATAGGGGGCTTATACAAACACCTCCATGCTGGAGTTATTTCTGAAGAAATTGATAGATATTCTCTCCATTTAGTATCAACACGTCTTTTCAGTTGAGTAAAAAACAGGGATTTCACACACATACAATACAATATCTTTTTATCAGCATTGTGAAATGAAACATTTTCAAATCCTTTCAATAAAGTATTATTTAGGTCTGTATCCAGATCTAAAATTATATTAACTCTAAGATCTGGAAAACTCAAAGACCTTTCACCATTCTCGATAACATTATTTACATGGGTCAAGAAAGACTGAGGAAAAGATTTTTTAAGCTGCCCAATTATCCCCTCAACATATCTTTCTGATCTAAGACCAACTTTATTAGCTATTATTTTAGTCGCATACCATTGACCCTTTGAAAAATCAATTAAATCTTTTACAGTAGATATTCCTGTGTTTAAAAACCGATTAATCACTGAACTCAAAATAGAAGAATTCATTCTAAAGAGAGAATTAAAAAACAATGGTTCTAAAACACCACAATGTTCATTATCATCTCTAAATTTTGTAAACACTTGCCAGGCTTTTAATACAGATACATAAAAATTAGAAGAAGAAAAACTTTGAAACTTTGAAACAAAAGATTTTTCAATTAAGAACAATTGCTTAGATAATCCAATTCCCCCAATACTTTTTAAAACAGACAAACCTAATGCAATCCAGGGTATCTTATCTGAACAATACAATAGCTTTTGTAATGTCTGAAACCTCATTGTCTTAACTCTTGCCTCCAGATTTATAAGTCCTTGACCTCCTTCTATAACTGGGAGATATAAAACTCCAGGAGGAACCCAATGATAACCATCCCAAAAGAAATTAACGAAGGATTTTTGAATAACAATCAATAACTCTTCAGGGGGGTTCAACACTGTAAATCTGTGCCACAACATTGAGGCTGCCAAATTATTAATGATTAAACATCTCCCTCTAAAAGATAACTTTGGGAGGATCCATCTCCACTTCTGTAGTTTCCCTACAATTTTGTCAACTAACCCTTCCCAATTCTTTTTCATATAAGTATCAGAACCTAAATACACCCCAAGAACTTTAAAACCATTTTTAATCCACTCACATTGTTGTGGAAGTTGGGGAGGATCCATATTCTTCCACTCACCTAACAGAAGGGATGTACACTTATCCCAATTAATTCTAGCAGATGTAGCTTTTTGAAAGATTTTCAAACTAGAAGTCAAAGCAGCCATATCATCAATGTTCCTTATAAAAACAGTGATATCATCGGCATAAGCTGTGAGTTTTACAGGTGGGATTTCTGGAAAACCAGGAATACAAAAACCATACAGTCGTTTCCTCAAATATGACAACAAAGGCTCAATAGAAATTGAATATAAAAGTCCAGAAAGAGGACATCCTTGTCGTATACCCCTTGTTACTGCAAAAGGTCTAGTTAAACAACCATTAATCTTAAGCATACTGAAAATTTCACTGTAAAGCAGTTTAATACAGGAGACAAATTGTGGTCCAAAGCCAAAGGCCTTCAGTGTCTTTAGTAAATAAAAATGATCCACTCTGTCAAAAGCTTTTTCTTGATCTAAAGATAAGAGTCCAATATCAATTTGATGTTTTTTTGCAACTGCAATAATGTCTCTTAACAAAAATAAGTTGTCGAAAATTGTCCTTTTAGGGATACAATATGACTGATCTTCATGAATTATGGTTCCCATACATTTCTTCAACCTATTAGTTATAGCTTTTGACAGTATTTTAAAATCAGTACACAGCAATGACACAGGACGCCAATTCTTCAAGAGTCCAAGATCTCCTTTCTTGGGGATTAATGTCAACACTGCTCTTCGACAGCTTAAGGGTAAAACACCTTGGTTAAAGGACTCCAAAAAAACATCATACAGATCATATCCAATCACATTCCAAAAGCTTTTAAAAAGCTCAGCAGATAGGCCATCCACACCCGACGATTTGCCACTGTTCAGCCCTTGCACAGCACTTGAAAGTTCAGAAAAAGTCAAGAATTCCTCCAATTCCATCTTTTCTTCTTCAGACAACTGTGGAAGATCTAGAAGAATTTCTTCAACTGCTGCTTCATCACAAAGTTCTGACTGATAAAGTTTCTCATAAAAAGAAATAGCAGAACCTATGATCTCACGTTGATTGGTTATTTCATTACCATTAGGAAGTTTCAATCTGTGGAAAAATTTCTGCTCTTTTGACTTTTTCTCCAATCCGAAAAAAAAAGAAGTTGGAGCATCCATTTCATTGCACTTCACATATCTTGATCTGACAAATGTCTCCTTCTCCTGTTCCTCCAATAAGTCCTTCAAAAAAACTTTATTCTGCTTAATGATATCACCTCCTCCCTGATTATGAAGGCTTTGTTGAAGAATTTCTTGCTCTATCATCTTCATCTTAACTTTCAAGTTCTCAGTATTATTTGCAGTGTATTGTTGACAAAAAGCTTTTATCTGCACTTTTCCCAGATCCCACCATTGACTTAGAGATGAATAACTACTTCTCTCTTCTCTCCAAGATTTCCAGAAAATACCAAAGGAGTGCATAAAGATATGGTCTTGAAGTAATGTATTGTTAAAGTGCCAATGTGACTTATAGGATTTAGGTGACAAAACAGACATAGACATAGAAATATAATGATGATCTGACATAGATGTAGGAGATATACGATTACTAAAAAATCTTCCTTTGTTACATTCCTCAGTATAGAAACGATCCAATCTTGCAGCAGAAACATGATTTGAGTTAATTTTCAACCAAGTATACTGTTTAACATTAGGATAAGCATCCCTCCATAAATCTATGAGATTATGTCTATTAATTAAAGATTTTAATGCATCTACTGAACCAAAATGAGGTTCTTCATGGTTCCTATCTAATTCATGATCTGCAGTACAATTAAAATCACCACCTATAACAACAATCTTATCATCTGAACACTTCAACATTTCTTCAGAAAGTTTTTAAAAAAAATCACCACGCTCACTTCCTATATTAGGAGCATAGATATTATAAAAAGCAAAACTATTATTACCTATTACTATATCAACTCGAAGAAGGCGTCCAGGTATTATTTCTAAAATAACTGGATTATCTTTAACACGTTTTGAAAATAAAAACGCAACACCAGCACTCAGATTCGTACCATGACTAAGACTAATGCTGCCCTCCCATTCATTTATCCAATCAGTCTCATTACAGGCATCAGTATGAGTCTCTTGCAACAAAATTACATCTGCTTTTTTAAGTTGTAAATACTTAAATAAAGTCGATCTCTTTCGTACATCTCTACATCCATTTACATTTAAGGATCCAATGTTAAAGGATACCATCAGGATGAGAAAGAAAAAGAAAAAAGAGAAATTGAATAAATATCGATATAGATGTAATTTCCAATACATAATACCTCTTTAAGGACTTTTCTTTACTCTTTTTCTAACAGCACTTACAAACTTTTTTAAACGATAACGCTTAGGCTGATCTAATTCCTCAAGTGTAGCTTTCTTCATAGCATTTACAGAGGAATCAATAAAAAGCTTTAGATCAGGAAAGTACATTTCAATCTTTGGTTTTCTCTGATTTTTTGTAGCATTCAAGAAGTCATTTAACTTTTCCAGACTATAAAGTCGAGACTTCCTGAATCTCCCAACAGTACTTTCCTGAGAGCTTAATTCATCCAATTCATCAGTGATTAAATCTGAACACTCACTATCCAATTCACTGTCAACAACTTGTGATGTTGGCTTTTCAACCAACAGATCAGCATCATTTTGAATCATGTTACTGCTTGATGCCTGTACCTCATCCAAGACATCACTCACTTTAGGCCTGTCTTTTTCTCCAGACTGTTTTAACCCCTCAACAGTCTCTACAGGATCATTCGTTCCACTCTGTCTAACGTCAGGAACTGTCGCATCTGTAATTTCAATACTATCATCCTGACGCAACTGTTCTCCCATTTCAGTAGACGCGGAAATTTCCGCATTCAAATCATAAGCAACACTTTCTGTAGTCCGTTTAACTAAATCTTTCTCCACAACATCTTGCACTGAATCAGATTCGGAACTATTTCTTGCGCGTTGAGCCTCTTTAACCACTGGACAGCCTGTTTTAATGTGGCCATATTTTCCGCAAATAAAGCATTTCATGGTCTCAGTAGTGATGAAGATCGTATAGTCCCTATCACATACTGTCAATTTAACAGACACATCCAACGTTTCAAATTCAGCACTTAATATCATCAGAGCCTGACGTCTAAAAGACATGACATGCTTCAAATCTGGAGTTTTTAGTCCCAGCGGGATCATTTTAATCGGCCCAACCAATTTTCCATAACGAGCTAAAATAGACTCAAGCGCTTTATCAGAAATAAACGGAGGTACATTTGATATCATCACTTTTTTCGAAAGATTAGACAAAGGCAAGACTGGTACAAACACATCTTGAACAGTCAAACCACACTCCACCAAATGACTAACCATTTCGATTTCTTTCAGAAATACGACAATTGCTTTATTCATTCTCGACGCAGACATTATGTTTTGTGCACCTATTTCGCGACCAATAGCAACCAAAACATTCTCAATGGAAATTGACTCATCTGCCGGCATGCACTTGCACGCGTGCCGAGCCGACAGATTGGAAAAACCATCCGAATTTAAACCCATCTTTATCAGCTGACAACTTCTCTTCTAACTTACAACAAAATTAGAAATAAATAAATAAAATTAAACTGAAAAAGGAAAAGTTAGAAACTCACTCAGCAACTCCACACGCTCCTCACCCACACACTCCCAACAGCCACGCCGCACATGCGCACAGACAGAGAGAGAGAGAGAGAGAGAGAGAGAGAGAGAGAGAGAAAATTTAAGGTATCTTTTTTTTCTTATCTCAAAATCATGTCCAATTTCTGCATATGCTTTCTGTGAAGGATGATGTGACACTTTATCTCTAATAGGACTCACCAGAGCACTTTCCAGATGCTGGCTCCGTTTCTGGCTCAAAATGTGGCTTGCTCTCAGCATCTCGAGGAGCTCTGAGGAACAGAAGATGCTGCAGGAAGGAGTGAAGGTATGTTTCTCACCACCAAGCCCATCCTAATCTTTTCCACTAACAACAGAAGAAAAGAAAAAGTGAATACACACACACTTGATGGAATTTTGAGTATTGTACGGCAACTGGAAATGACAAAGCAGTGAGGCACACACCTGACAATTGGATCATCAGCCTCCAAAAATGGGCTGAATCTTCTTCCACACATGCAGACACGTTCTCAGATGCCCAGGAAGAGAGCTCGGCGGCTTCCTGCAGTGAGGCCAGAGGGTGTAATTCCTGCTGTTAAAGATTCTAAATGAAAAATATATAAAAAAATATGGTTAGTGTAATACATACTTTTCAAAAAACAACCACAAAAATGTTTTACAAACTAATCCCTCCAATATGAACTTTTACTAAATTGTGCAGGCAGGATGGATACATACACACACACACACACACACACACAAAACTGACTAGGAGGAC
Organism: Megalobrama amblycephala; assembly: GCF_018812025.1. NCBI lineage: Eukaryota > Metazoa > Chordata > Actinopteri > Cypriniformes > Xenocyprididae > Megalobrama > Megalobrama amblycephala. The sequence goes on from NC_063055.1 coordinate 40,775,974, forward strand.
TGTCAAATTAAAGAGCTTTTGGCATTGGCTACCCCTGTCATCATGTGTCGTCTTCACTGTTATTATCATCATCAGCATCTGTATCACCTAGATGTTTTCAGTTATTAATGTTCGTTACAAATGAAAAAAAAAGGCACTCACCTTCTCCCTAAACAAACCCTCCCGTGGGTTAGGCGCTGAAAGCAGGCTTCTGGCTCGGCGAAATATCTCGGCGGAAACACGACGTATCTGTCGTTTGCTTAGCTCTTTGTAAACGTCTCGTCTTGCTGAAAAGAACGGTACCTTGGTCATGGTTTTTGGTGCTGTTTTCGCGGAGATATTTGCCGAAAACCATCGGGTCCGATTAAAAATGGCGGCCGCGCTTCAGAACGCGAGAGTGTTGCTTCTCTATGTATTATTTCTAATCCAACAGAAATATCACCTAGAACGCCGCACACCTGAACGTGCATGGTTCTTCTTTCTGGAGTTTTTCTTGGCGGTTGGCACACAACTTGCTTAGTAGTATTCATTTATTCCAAAAATGAAATAAAAACAATGACTCACCACAAAATTCTGAATGATAGTGTTGATAAACTTTGATCCTCAGTACAGGCTGACTTTAGAGTGCACACCATTTAGAGGTGGCTGGTGGGGGCAGGGGTAATTTGCAGGTCAACTCTTGAAAATGTGTGAAACTGTGTGTCTTATAACAAAGGAGCATCTTTATGACAACATGAAGTATAAAAATGTTAACTATATATCTCGCCAGGGGATGCATTGTTATCCTGGTCTCAACAAATTTTACATAGTTTATTTTAGAACTATTTTATTTTCTAACTACCTATTCTTTTTTTATTATTATTTATTTTAAAAGGGGCAATGCACATTTTCTTTATTAGTCTTCAAAATAATTAATATAATTAGTATAATTTATTAGTCTTCAAATCTAGAAATTCTAATCTAGATTAGAAATATTACATAGAAAGGGTAATCTTTAAATGTGTGTACCATTGTCTCAGACCAAGAAGCTTCAAAGAAATGATTAGCTGTTTTTGTGCATAGAATAGAATCTTTATTGTCTGTTATGTACATAATACAATTGAAAACGGTGTAAAAAAATGTGCAAACAACATGTATATATTTTTTAAGAGTGCAAATATGTTTGTGGTCCGTATGGTCCATCAGTCTTGGCCTTGGACTTGAACTGGTGAATGAATGGCCTGATGTGTTCACTTATCCAGCCAGTCGAGGTTTGTTGCTTCTCCTCGAAAAGATTTGCGTTTGACGCCGTAATCAAATAGCAGCTCCTCACATAAATTAATGTCTCTTTTTGCCTGGAACAGGATGACATCCCTCTGTCCTTCAGGGAAGTTCATCACGCAGTGGACTGGCCTCAGGTTTGCTCTCTTGGAGGAATGATTGATCCTCCGGCCCATGGTGTTTTCTGTAGGGTGACACTCACAGGGGAAAGTCTCAGCATCCACACAGAGGTCCCGACCAGCAGCGTGGAAAAAGACGAGGTAGGCCATGTCACCCTTGATGGACTCGACCAACTTCCGGCCCTCTGCTCCTGTGATTACCTTGCCATGGTAATCACAAACGATGGAGCCCATGGCAAAGGGTTTGGTGGCAACAACTCCTGTGGTCAAAAGAAGGTGCAATTAGTATTCACTCCAGGAGTACAAATATCTGCTTACAAGACAAAAAGGGTATGTATTTTTATGTATTATGTCTACATACCATGTCCTTTTGTGCCAAAGTCCTTGAGGGCCAGGCCTGTCCACTTTTGGTTCTGGATAGCGGTGATGATCCATGGATCTGACTCCACCTGCACCCTAGTGACGGGCCTCCACTTTGCCACTACATCCTCGGGGCGAGGACAGTTGCCGGTCCAACCCTCTTTTTGGATCAGCAGTGACACCTTGCTGACAGAGGGGGGCCGTCTTGAACACTGGGCTGTCAAAGACAAATGTTAAATTAAAATTCTTGTCCATAATGTGAATTGTTACTTTGATTATAGAAATGTGTATTATTTTTTTTATAATAAAGCACACCAACTTACACAAGAGGAGCTCCTCCCGCTTGGCCAACTGCACAGACCTCCACCTGTCATAAAACATTCTGTCAGGTGGAAACCCCGCAGCGGTCCGCTTCTTCTTTGTGGGCGGGGTGCTACTCGCCTCCGCTGGAAACTTCAGGAGAAAAGCTCCAAAGTCCCGGTCATCCTGGTCAGCTGGGCCTCTTCCTCTCTTCTGCTTCCGCACCCCCCTCTCATCGGCCAGGCTCATCAGAAGAAGAGCTGAAAGTTTGAGAAGATTTCATGTCAGCTACTTACAAGGTCTGTCTAGCTTTCTGTCAGAGTTTGAACAAACAGAAACTATATGGATGTTGTGCGTTTTGGATGATGACACATACCATGCCGTAGTAATTTGGGCTCTTCTGGCTTGCTGGCTCGAAAAGCTCGGTAAATCATACCTGCAATGAAGAACAAATCTCAGATTAATCCTCAATTCTTTCAGTGTATTTTTCTTACAGAGAATAATATTATTTGAACTTTATGTAGTACATAAGCCAGACTATCATCTTAATTATTTTATATTTCTCGGTACAGTGCGTATAAATGCATACACTATTATATATGATTCTGCTAAAACTCACTGTTCATGCAGACGCCTGAGGTCACTCGTGATGTTGCCAACTGGCAGCCCTTGTTTGGACAGGAAAAATCTGCCCTGGTCGTCCTGACTGTCCTGCAGACATCCTGGACGAATCTTCTGGAAGTATGCGTCCAGCATCTGTGGAGATCAGATATGAAGTTAATGCATACCGAAAACTTTAAGAGATCTGACCTCTGACCCTGATAAGATTCTCCCTATGTGTTGCATCCTTATCCTGCTCTCACCAAATTTGACCTAGTATAAATTGCATTCAGTCTGTAAATGAATTAATTAGTATAGTTTATTAGTATAATTTACTGGGTAAGCTTTAAACGTGTGCATCATTAACCATATATTTGAAAATGCTGGGCAGAAATCCTGTTAGAGAACTTACAGCGGAGTCTTCCTCTGTGAGGGAAAATTTTGCACTCTGCTTTGTGGACTGCACCTCCATGTCAATTCGTCCATCAACATTTGTCTTGTTGATCCAGTCTGAAGCCTGGAAAACAAAGAACACAGTGACTGACTTTATACACACTGAGGAAACACTGTATAGTTTTTTTTGTCTTGTTTCTAGTCAAAATATCTTAAAGTTCCTTAATTAAAGAGGCATTTTCTTGACAAGTAAAAATTGTTGTTTTCAGAAAAAAATAAGTCAAAACTGAGTTTTTCCTTAAAACAAGCAAAATAATCTGCCAGTGGGGTTAGCAAAATAATCTTATATCAAACCAAAAATAAACTATATAATGTAGTTTATTATAAAATAATCTGACAGATTATTTTGCTTGTTTTAAGGAAAAACTCACTTAATTGAGTTATTTTTCCTAAAAACAAGAGAATAATTTGTACTTGTCAAGAAAATGCTTCTTGATCTAAGAATTTTTAGATATTTGGATTGGAAACAAGACAAACTCTAAGAACAGCATTTTTTGCAGTGTAAAAGTACTTACTTTAAATGCCCTCACTGCTTCTGGTCGCTGGAAGTATCTCAGGACCAGGATGGCTTCGCAGAAGTACCGGAACAGCGTCATCTGGTCCTCTTCCACATGCTGCTGATCCAGGAGCTTCCTGTGGATGATCAGCATGTCCGCCTCTGACACTCTGAGGACTCTCTGGCAGTCGTGGAGAGTCGGCTGAGCAGGCCTAGAATGATTAGATGGAACAAAAAACAAATAAGGATGCGAGTTAGAGATGTTTCTGTATGTGTGTCTGGCAGCGTTCCAATATTAAATTTACTCTGCATTAAATGAAAAGTAATACTAGTGAATAACAACTCACTTTTTGTTGTGCGTTTCCACTGCAGCGCCTGGTGAACTGGATTCAGCCTGTGCGTCCTTGGGGTCGTTAAGGATTAAAAAATGCCTTTCACGAAGGTCTTCCAGAAGAGCCTGTCTGCAAGCCTCATCGGGGTACCGCTTGACCATGGCGTTGTAGTCCCAGGTTCTGCCTCGGAGGGTCCAGGCCTTCATGGACTTTTTGGCTCTCTCCAGCTCTGCATTCCTCTCCTCAGAAGTCCGGTCCTTCATGCAGACCCTTAAGAGGTGGTTGGGCAGCATCTCCTGTGGCCTGAAACACTGCAGACAGGAAATGATGCGACGATCCTTGTCACTGAAAGCAAAAGAATACAGAGTTGACTTGTGAAAAATATACTTGATATTTGTTGACTTTGGTCCCACTTAACAAGTGGTAGTTACACAAACATTATAGCTGTAGATGCTATGTAAGCATACATGCCACTTAATATAAAGTGGGACCCTTTTTCTCACTTATCATGAACATGCATGCAAAGTTTCAACACTGCAAAAAAATGCTGTTCTTGGAGTTTGTCTTGTTTCCAGTCTAAATATCTAAACATTCTTAGATCAAGAAGCATTTTCTTGACAAGTAAAAATTATTCTCTTGTTTTTAGGAAAAAGAAGTCAAAATTAGGTAAGTTTTACTTTAAAACGAGCTAAATAATCTGCCAGTGGGGTAAGTAAAATGATCTTAATCCAAACTGAAAAAACTATATAATCTTGTTTTCAGTTTGGACTAAGGTTATTTTATTTACCCCACTGGCAGATTATTTTGCTTGTTTTAAAGAGAAACTCACCTAATTGACTTATTTTTCCTAAAAACAAGAGAATTTACTTGTCAAGAAAATGCTTCTTGATCTAAGAATTCAGATATTTAGACTGGAAACAAGACAAACTCTAAGTAAGATCAGCAGTTTTTGCAGTGAACATGCTGTTGTGTTTTGACATGCATACAAAATGAATATTACCTTCGTAGAATTAAATCAAATGTTTAAGGTTAATTCTGTAAGGTATATCAAATGATCTGAACTTACCACTTGGGAGGCATTCTTCAGATGAAAAAGCTGTTTTATCAAGCAGGAGGAATCTTCAGTGTTGGCTTCACCCTTTGTCTTGAAGAACTGACTAACTGGTTCCTCTGAGGCTCACCTTTATTGGCCACCTTGGAGAGTTTTAAACCTTGACCTGATTGGTAGATGGTTTAAGGTTGGGTGATCGGGCTATGAACAGGCTGAAAATGGGGCCCATTTTAAACACAACAACTCACTCCTAACTTCTGATTGACCTTCACACCTTTCCAAGATGGTGGGCAATGAGATTAGACCTTACCCCCACCATCCTGGAAAGGTGTGAAGGTCAATTACCCCCACCATCCTGGAAAGGTGTGAAGGTCAATTACCCCCACCATCCTGGAAAGGTGTGATGGTCAATCAGAAGTTAGGAGTGAGTTGTTGTTTAAAATGGGCCCCATTTTCAGCCTGTTCACCAATCAGGTCAAGGTTTAAAACTCTGCAAAGTGGCCAATTAAAGTGAGCCTCAGAGGAACCAGTTACTCAGTTCTTCAAGACAAAGGGTGAAGAAGATTCCTCCTGCTTGATAAACCAGTTTTCTCATCTGTGAAGAATGCCTCCCAAGTGGTAAGTTCAGATCATTTGATATACCTTACAGAATTAACCTTAAACATTTGATTTAATTCTACGAAGGTAATATTCATTTTGTATGTATGTCAAAGGTCTCACCCAAAAAATGAACTTTGTACTTGGTGACCTTTGATTAATCTTGTTAATAAAATAGTATAAAGTCAAATTATTAACACTTTCCCCACCAGCAGTTTATACACGATACCTTACAAAATTATCAAATTGAATATATAGTTAATGTTTTTATACTTCAAGAAAAAATAAATAAAAAAGGTTAAACCATAAATAAATAAAATAAAAACTTTCTCATTTGTCATAAAGATTCTCCTAGTTTGTTATAAAACACAGTTAACAATGGTCATTGCAGGTCAACTTTTGAAACTTTTAAGTAGGTATTCAAATGAGATAATTAGACCTTACCTGAATACCTACTTAAAAGTTTCAAAAGTTGACCTGCAATGACCATTGTTAACTGTGTTTTATAACAAACTAGGAGAATCTTTATGACAAATGAGATGTCCTAAAGTTTTTATTCTATTTATGGTTTAACCTTTTCTTTTTTTCTTGATGAAGTCAAGTCAATTGAAAATCAATACAAGTATATAAACGTTAACTATATATTCAATTTGATAATTTAAGGTATCATGTATAAACTGCTGGTGGGGAAAGTGTTAATTTGACTTTATACTATTTTATTAACAAGATTAATCAAAGGTTACCTCAAGTATAAAGTTCATTTTTTTGGGTCAGACCAGGATAAAATTCTCCCCAGGGGAGCATTCCTAAAATATTTTATACATTTAATAAATATATTCTTATTTATTGTTTTTTGTTTTATTTTTGACTTTAAATCTGACAGTGTGGTAAGTAAAACTACCTTAGTCCAAACGGAAAACAAGAGAATATAGTTTATTTTTGGTTTGAGAAAATAATTTTATTTACCCCACTGGGAGATTATTTTGCTTGTTTTAAAGTAAAACTAACCTAATTTTGACTTATTTAAGTTTTACTTTAAAACCAGCAAAATAATCTGACAGTGTGGTAAGTAAAATTACCTTAGTCCAAACTGAAAACAAGATTATCTAATTTATTTTTGGTTTGAGAAGATAATTTCCAGATGCTGGGTCCTGATAGGGCCCTTGATAAACAATAGCAATCAACCTGATTGGTCTGCTTGACGATGACATCACACAACTGGGGGTCTATACATACTGCAGGTAGTGAATCACACATTCACTCTGTTTTTAAATCAGACTACGGATACCACCTTTTGACCTCTGCAAGGACATCTTGGACTTGAAAATGGCATCAGAATCCAACATGTAAGTTCAAATTTCTTTTCTCTAGTTGATTTTTCCTTTATTTGTGTTGTGTCTGATCCAAACTTTTTTCCAGGTTATTGCCATGTTCTTGTTATATGCGGTTATTTGCCTATTTGTTTGTTATTGCCTATTTATTGTTATATGCCAGTTGACATAGTATGGATAAAAACATGATAAAACTAATCTTGAGCAAATTGTGAAAAACTAAAGGATAGGTTTCCCTCTTTGTTTTTCTACACTGTAAAAAAAAAAAAAAAATTGACTTAACCTACAATTATAAGGCACCTTACTGCAGTTTTTTTTTTTTTTTTTGAGTTTACTCAACTATAACATCAGTTAAATAAACTCTATACTTGAGTAAACTCAAAAAAGCTGTGCATCAAGTTGCCTTATAATTTTAAGTTAAGTCAACTTTTCTTTTCTTAGTAAGACTTGTTTCTCATCCCTAAAACTAAAACAGGTCAAGGGTTAGGTGTGAATTGGTCAGCCACTTTAGCACACACAATGGGCCTCTGTGGTAAGAAGGCTGAAAAACTGGTTCTGGTAGTATTACAGTAGCTTTATATGATAAGTTTTGCTGGTTAAGGGTCACATCAGGCCTCTGTGTTAAGAATGCTCTGTCTTCATTCATTTTCACATTTGTAATCTTTGGTGTGTCTGCTTTGTCTCACAGCCAGAAATCTGACCGTCGCATTGTGCACTGCCTGCTGTGTGAAAAACCACAGGACATGCTGACGACGCACCTGAGCAGGGTCTGCATGAAACACAGCACGCCCGAAGAACGGCTGGCGGAGGCGAACAGGGCCAAGGAGTCCGCCAAGTCGTGGACACGGGAAGCCAGAAACTGGGACTACAAAGAGATGGTGAAACGTTACCCCCACAGACCATCTAGGCTGGCTCTTCTGGAAGAGCTGCGCCAGAGAAAGTTCTTCGTGGCCAACGCTCCTAACCAGGCAGACCTGGAACCTGAAGAGCCGTCCAGCAGCACAGCTGTTGTTCCCACAGCCGGTGGCAGCTCTCAAGCGGCCGGTGGTGTCCTGGTTTCGGAGGACAGCAGCTCTGAAGGCAGCACCACCGATCCAAGTGACCGAACATGGCAAGGGTACGTTCTAAACCTCACACACATCAGTGCAAAAACTGTGAACAAAATGTAAGGTTGCTTTGAGCTCATTTTCTTCTGTCTGTATTTTTTTTTTCAGAGATCAAGCGCAGCCGAGCGCAGGAGTCCGGGTCAAGATGTTGAGCATGGGGCTCTATCAAAAATTCCCTGCGGAAGAGCCCATGTTGACAGACTTCAAGGGCTACCTGATCAACACCCTGCAGGTCACAAACTGCCAGCAAGTGGTAAGATACATCCCATTTCTGTTTCTTTTTAGTCTGTTCCGTATTGCTCTCGGGTGTGTGTGTGTGGCTTTTCTTCTCACTGCATCATCTCACACTTATCTTTTTCCTTATCACAGATAGACAACGTCTCCAGGATGCTGAGATACATCCAGCCGAGTGGGGATGTAGTCACCTTAGACTTCCTGCTGAAGTCCACTGAGACCAAGGACTTCCTCACACAACTCCGCGCGCTGACATGGGCCCATCCACCATACTGAACTACATCAAGAACATGATCCGGTTCGTTCAGTATCTGAAGACCCACCTCAACTTGGTTGCAGCAGATGCTGACTTCTACAGGAAGTGCCAAGCATACATCGACCTCCTCACTTCCCTCAGAAAGCCAGTTTCCAAGTCGAACAGCAAGGTCACTTGTAAAATCAGGTCAGTTGCTAATCTGCCTTCCATTTTGTTTTCTTTCATGACTTCCTCCATGTTGATAGTACTTATGTGCTGGCTGTACATCTGGGGTTATGTGCTACAGACGTGTGTAATTCATTGTTGTCTTGTATGTCATTCTAGGTATGAACGGTTCCTTGAGGGTGAGAAGAGCCTTCAGGAGTGCCAGGCAGTCCTCCGGAAGGCCCATAAAGACATGCTGTCCGTTTATGGGAGGATGCTGGAAGGTGACCATGTGGCTTCAGAGGAAAAGACCATGTTCCGTTACTACTGTGAAGCAATCCTGATCCTCGCTCACTTCCAGAGACCAGGAGCGGTGGAGGGATTAACTGTAAGTGGTTTAGACCTCAGTTTTTGTGGGGGCATCAGCCTAAACAGATTGTATTAGGTAGTCTGCAAAGTTTATGTCAGTTATTCACTCTGTGAGTGTTTTTTTTTTCTTTTTTCAGACAACAGAGTGGGATGAGAGAAAAAATCATAGGGGAAAGGTGTGTGTGGCTGTCAGCGAACAGACTGCAGCAATGCAGATCGCCGTGTTTGCCCTATCAATGGAGGAGGCAGCAGTAAGTACACTTTATACAGGCTAAATTGCCTTACCATAAAATACAGTAACACCAGCAATGAACCAACAGATATTAACAGATTTTTTTTTGTTTGTCTCTGCAGATGCTGGACGCATACTACACCTGGATCCGCCCTGACTGCATCCGGCCGGATGTAGAACATGGAAACAGGTTGTTTGTTTCATCCTCGGGCACGAAGATCAGGAGTGCGACCAATGACCTCGCTCGTCTGCACGCACAGTAAGTATTAACAGCAGTCCATAAGTCCAAAAATATCTGTTGGATTAGCATTCAGCTAATAACGGATTTGTGCATTTATTAAACGAATCAGCCTCTAGAAAATGATATAATTCAAGTTTGGGAGTTTCATCTGATATTTCTGCCCCATTGCAGCTACAAACTGCCCAACATCAAAAGCCAGCAGGTACGCAGGACCGTGGAGACAGATGCGGCTGCAAACTTCACAGAGGAGCAGAAGGCGTCTGTTGCACACTACATGGCCCATTCGACGGCGGTGGCGAACCAACACTACCGCATGAAGACCCTGGACTCTGTGGTAGTGACCTCAAACCTGCTCACCTCCATGAATCGGTATGTAATTATCTGAAACAGTTATAATTATAATGTCTCTCAACGCTCATCCGTCAGTTTGTCAGTGTGTAACCGTGAAACCTTTTCAATGTTGCAGCTACTCTTCTGACGACTCTGGTGAAGAGTGCACCCAGGCAGAGAAGAGAAGGCGAGTGCAAGAGGAAGAGGTTAGCAGCCCAACACCCGACTTTGACGATTTCCTAAAGGCCTTCCCTGTAGAAATCTCTGGCCAGCCACCCAACAAAACCCAGAGAGCAAAAGCTGGGTTCCCCACTGACAGAGTCTTCTATGACAAGTGGAGAGCTCTGCAGTACAGCAAGCGGGAGCAACATCTTTTATGTAAGTGTAGATACTTTCTTAGCCAATGATTAGATCCGCTCCAACAGAAAAATTTAAAACTCGTAATATATTACATGATATTTTCCAATATACTGCAATATATTTTTGTTTCATAAGGGTGAACCTGAATTTTAATTTAAATGTTCTCTCTTTGACAGCAAAATGCTCAAGATGTGCCCCAACTGCAGCAAAGGTGGCTAAAGTCATAGAGGCAGAGGGCTGGACGGCCAATCATCCCCGGCCAGAGGACGTCATTGTGAAGTGGAGGCCGCTCAGCAGAGCACAGGCACAGAGTGACCCAGCCATCATCAGGGCGGTGACCAGTCAGAAATGGCGGGGTCTGGCTGTGAAGGATTTCGGGGGCAGAAAGGTAAAAAGTGATATAACGTATAATGTCTTATGAGCACAGTAAAATCCATAAAAAAATGAATATAATAACATCATGAACAGCACATTAATGACAAAATGTAGTAACATAATTCCTGTTACAAATGTGTACTTACCGAAGTGGAAAACGTTGTTTTCGCCACAGGAGTTGTTGCAACCAAGGCCTTCGGGAAGGGCTCCATCCTGTGTGATTTCCACGGAAAGGTGATCACAGGTGCTGAGGGCAGGGAGATGGCAGAGATGCAGGATGAGCTGGGCCGCCTGTTTTTCTTCAAACACGGCAGCGAGGAAGTCTGCATCGATGCGGAGACCTTCCCCTGTGAGTGCCACCCGTCTCTGGAAACCCCAGGGAGATGGATTACGCACTCCAAGAAGAAGTTCAACGTGCAGCCACGCCTCTGCACAGTGAAGCTGCAAGAAGGAGACAGGGACGTCATGCTCTTTCAGGCCACAAAGGACATTTGCAAAGATGACCAGATCCGCTTCGACCACAGCATTAAGAAGAGGTGTTTTCGTGGGGAGGAAGAGGAGCTGGAGTGGCTGGATGACTGACAACCTACCCGAACAGACTCTATAATTGTATTATAGTGTACAAACACATAGGCTAATTTATCCTGCTGTTTATTTATTCCAAAAAAGAAATGTTGTTCTGATTGTCTAGTTTGAATACCAACTCAAGAGTCATTGTAGAGCATCTTTATGACAACATGTGTCAATAAAGTTTTTATTTGATATATTTATGGTTTATTCATTTTTTTTCTTTTATTGCGAGGTATAGGGGGTGAAATAAAAATCAATACAAGTGTAAAAATGTTAACTATATATTCAGTTTAATAATGTTGTAAGGTATAATGTATAAACTGCTGGTGGTGAAAGTGTTAATAATTTGACTTTATACTATTTTATTTATTTATTCCTTTTTTTCTTTTATTAGGAGGTATAGGGGGTGAAATGAAAATCAACAGTCTTCAAAATAATTAATTAATATAATTTATTAGTCTTCAAATCTAGAAATTCTAATCTAATTTATGTTAAACTTCTGAATGATAGTGTTGATAAACTTTGATCCTCAGTACAGGCTGACTTTCACACCTTTCCAGGGTAGAGTGCACACCCTTTAGAGGGGGCTGGGCAAGGGTCATTGCAGGCCAACTCTTGAAACAGTTAACTGTGTTACAAACAAGGATCTTAATGACAACGTGTGTCAATATACAAAATGAGATGTCCTAAAGTTTTTATTTTATTTATTTATTCATTTTTTTTTACTTTTATTAGGAGGTATAGGGGGTGAAATGAAAATCAATAATAAAAGTATAAAAATGTTAACTATATATTCAGTTTAATAATGTTGTAAGGTATCATGTATAAACTGCTGGTGGGGAAAGTGTTAATAATTTGACTTTATACTATTTTATTAACAAGATTAATCAAAGGTCACCACAAGTATAAAGTTCATTTTTTTGGGTGAGACCGAGATAAAATTCTGCCCAGGTGATGCATGTGTTACCCTGGTGTCACATTTTTGGGTGAGACCACAATAAGATTCTCCACATGTGATCTTAGGTTAGCCTGGTCTAACCGAAGAGGGCAGATTTGAACGAAAGTCGGAGGTTTTGCCATACGCTTTTTAATGAAGTTAATGATGATTCAGCTTGATCTCTTAAAATTGCATATATCTCAGACATTAAAACTATTTCATTTTCTAACTGCCTATTCTTTTTATTATTGAATTTATTTTAAAAGGAACAATGCAAAATATATTAAAAAAATGTTTTCATAGTCCTTTAAAAAAAGGCCCTCTGCTCCTGTGATTACCTTGCCATGGTAATCACAAACGATGGAGCCCATGGCAAAGGCTTTGGTGGCAACAACTCCTGTGGTCAAAAGAAGGTGCAATTAGTATTCACTCCAGGAGTACAAATATCTGCTTACAAGACAAAAAGGGTATGTATTTTTATGTATTATGTCTACATACCTTGTCCTTTTGTGCCAAAGTCCTTGAGGGCCAGGCCTGTCCACTTTTGGTTCTGGATAGCGGTGATGATCCATGGATCTGACTCCACCTGCACCCTAGTGACGGGCCTCCACTTTGCCACTACATCCTCGGGGCGAGGACAGTTGCCGGTCCAACCCTCTTTTTGGATCAGCAGTGACACCTTGCTGACAGAGGGGGGCCGTCTTGAACACTGGGCTGTCAAAGACAAATGTTAAATTAAAATTCTTGTCCATAATGTGAATTGTTACTTTGATTATAGAAATGTGTATTATTTTTTTTATAATAAAGCACACCAACTTACACAAGAGGAGCTCCTCCCGCTTGGCCAACTGCACAGACCTCCACCTGTCATAAAACATTCTGTCAGGTGGAAACCCCGCAGCGGTCCGCTTCTTCTTTGTGGGCGGGGTGCTACTCGCCTCCGCTGGAAACTTCAGGAGAAAAGCTCCAAAGTCCCGGTCATCCTGATCAGCTGGGCCTCTGCCTCTCTTCTGCTTCCGCACCCCCCTCTCATCGGCCGGCTCATCAGAAGAAGAGCTGAAAGTTTGAGAAGATTTCATGTCAGCTACTTACAAGGTCTGTCTAGCTTTCTGTCAGAGTTTGAACAAACAGAAACTATATGGATGTTGTGCGTTTTGGATGATGACACATACCATGCCGTAGTAATTTGGGCTCTTCTGGCTTGCTGGCTCGAAAAGCTCGGTAAATCATACCTGCAATGAAGAACAAATCTCAGATTAATCCTCAATTCTTTCAGTGTATTTTTCTTACAGAGAATAATATTATTTGAACTTTATGTAGTACATAAGCCAGACTATCATCTTAATTATTTTATATTTCTCGGTACAGTGCGTATAAATGCATACACTATTATATATGATTCTGCTAAAACTCACAGCGTCATCTGGTCCTCTTCCACATGCTGCTGATCCAGGAGCTTCCTGTGGATGATCAGCATGTCCGCCTCTGACACTCTGAGGACTCTCTGGCAGTCGTGGAGAGTCGGCTGAGCAGGCCTAGAATGATTAGATGAAACAAAAAACAAATAAGGATGCAAGTTAGAGATGTTTCTGTATGTGTGTCTGGCAGCGTTCCAATATTAAATTTACTCAGCATTAAATGAAAAGTAATACTAGTGAATAACAACTCACTTTTTGTTGTGCGTTTCCACTGCAGCGCCTGGTGAACTGGATTCAGCCTGTGCGTCCTTGGGGTCGTTAAGGATTAAAAAATGCCTCTCACGAAGGTCTTCCAGAAGAGCCTGTCTGCAAGCCTCATCGGGGTACCGCTTGACCATGGCGTTGTAGTCCCAGGTTCAAATTCCTCTCAAACATTGAGTGCTGTTAATTTTGTGGTAGATCACACATCTAGCCTTATCAGTGATGTTGTTGGATCTCTACAGAGAAAAACGGTCTCCTTTTTAAGAGAGCTAGGCCACAGCGAGAGTCCTGGGGGTCAGCAGCTTTTAGAGCATTTTGCATGTGCAGCTCAACCATTTCAGGGATTTCAGTCTATTACGGCCTTCCACTAGGCCGCTGGTGTCGGTGGCAGAAGAAAGCACGTTAAACACGCGTGCCCATTAAGTCCATACACGTAGATGTTGAAATGCAAACTGTGTCTTTATTTTGTTCCAGTCAATAAACACTGCTTCAATCAATTTCCTGTGAGCTCTCGTTTTTCAGCATAAAGTTCATACCTTGCAGACAAACATTTTGTCCATAATCCATATCCATGCAAGCAGTCATTTGAGCAGTAAAAACAATGTATGGCTTAACACGGTCAAAACTGTTTGCCTCTCAGCCACCAAACACACCTGTCGTTTCATTAACACCGTGCTCTAAATATACCACCACATCAGAGTGACACCTAATGGAATAAACAGGAATTACATTAAAATGGCTCCTACACACCGGCCCCTTAATTGCTTATGGCAGACTGACATAACAATTACACAAAATACATAAAGGAGCCATGATACAACATTTAATAAATTGTGACATTGTTACAATCACAAACTCTTATTCCTTTTAATCGTTTGTTTCCAATAAAAGGCAGATCTTTCCTACAGGTCGTTCTAAAACGCTACTTTTAGTTTTGATCTTTACAGTACGTACTAGACCTTTATCATCTGAAAACGTTTCCAAGACTTTACCAAGTGGCCATGAACCACGAGGTGCAGTGCTATCCAACAAAAGAACAATATCCCCAGAAATAAAATTTCGTCGCTCCTTTGTCCACTTTTGACGTTTTTGCAACAAAGGTAGATATTCCCTTATCCACCTTTTCCAGAAAAGATCAGTTAAATACTGAACTTGTCTCCATCTTCTTTTCACATATAAATCTGACTTTTCAAAAAGGCCAGGTGGTAAAGCAGGTTTGCCTTTCAGAAGAAGAAGATGATTTGGGGTAAGGGCCTCAAGATCATTAGGGTCATTGGAACTCTTGGTGATCGGACGATCATTTAAAATGGATTCCACTTCACACAGAATGGTATGGAATGATTCATCATCCAGTATCTGTTGACGAAGTACAGAACACAGAATGTTTCTCACCATACGAATGATCCTTTCCCATGCCCCTCCACAATGGGAACCTGCTGGAGGATTGAAACTCCATTTAACTCCTAATTGAATCAACTCCTTTTCAATTTGCCGCTTATTCCATGCAGAAAGAGATTCTTTCAACTCTCTGTTGGCACCAGTGAAATTTGTCCCATTGCCTGATCTAATATGAACTACTTGACCTCTCCGAGCAATAAATCTCCTCAAAGCATTTATGCACCCATCAGTGTCCAAAGAGTAAGCGACTTCCAAATGCACTGCTCTGGTTGCCATGCAAGTGAAGATTACTCCGTATCTCTTTACATAGCTACGGCCTCTTTTCACTTCAATGGGTCCAAAATAATCAACCCCTGTATTTGTAAAAGGTGGAAGATCAGGGGTAATTCGTTCTAGAGGAAGATCTGACATCTTTTGATTCCCTGTCTTCCCTCTATAGCGTCTGCATATGACACATTTAGAAATGACCTTTCTTGCAGTGGCATTGGCATTTGTAATCCAATACGTTTGTCTCAACTTTGATAACATATGATTCCTGCCTGCATGTCCCAACTGTTCGTGAATGTGACGAAGTAGAAGTTGTGAAACATGTTGATTCTTACTCAATATAATGGGATGCTTAAATTCAACAGGCATTGTTAGCTTCCCAAGTCGTCCTCCTACACGCAGAAGTTGATCATCCAATACAGGATCCAGTCTATATAGACTGCTATCCTTCTTGACTCCATTAGAACCTTTCTTCAGTTGTTCAATTTCATTTTGAAACTGTTGTTGTTGACTGAAGCAAACAATAGCCATTTCAGCTTCAAAGAGATCCTCCAAGGACAAAAATTGTCCACCTTGAGTTGCTTTGAACAGACTCATCTGTACATCTATAGTAGCACTACAATCATTTCCCAATGACAGTAATTGTTTTCTTTTGAAACGTAGTTTGTTCAGCAGTTTTTTCAACTTAAGCATCCAAGCAACGGCCACTTTCAGTTTTTTCCATTCCGAGAAGTGAGTGATGAAATAATTGGTTGGATTGTGTGTCATTTGCAGAACCACAGCATTTACCTTATGTTCCCTTTTAATCTCTGGATCATTTTCTAGAATGTTTTCCTCCTTTTGAGGTGATCGATAATCCTCTGTAGTCCAAAGGAAACTAGGACCTTTAATCCATTGTTTGTTCTGCATAAAGGTTTTAATCTGCATTCCACGTGACGCATCATCCGCAGGATTCTCTTTTGTGGAAACATATCTCCATTGTTGAGGTAGCGTCCTGTCCCTTATGTAAGAGACCCTATTTGCCACAAAAGTCTGAAAACGCTTATTCTCATTTTTAATGTATTTAAGCACAGTCTGACTGTCAGTCCAAAAAATTGAAGTCTCCAGCTGAAGTCTTAGTTCCTTTCGCAACATGTGGTCCACCTTTACTGCAAGTACAGCTGCCGTTAGTTCCAGACGAGGAATGGTTATCGGTTTAAGCGGTGCAACTCTGGCCTTACCAAGCAAGAATGTCACATGCACTTCATCTTTACTATTGGTCAACTTGAGGTAAGTAACCACACCATACCCCTTTTCGCATGCATCTGAAAAATTATGCAAACAGGCATGTATAATTTGTCCAAAATCTTTAGGTTTTATGCATCGATCCACTTGAAACTCTGTTACCTTATCCACATCAGAAATCCAACTATTCCATTGTGTTTGAAGTATCGGGGATATGTTCTCATCCCAACTCAGATTTTGTCTACATAACTCCTGTAAAAGTAACTTAGCAGGTAACATAACAGGAGCAAGAAACCCCATTGGATCGTACACAGAACAGACCGTAGACAAAATCCCTCTTCTTGTACACTGCTGGGACTTAAGCTGCATTCCAAATTGAAATGCATCAACTTCTGTACACCACTGAAGACCCAAAGTCCTTTCCACAGGTAACTTATCTTGATCTAGATCCAAACATTGAATATCTTTGCTTCTGTATTGCTCTGGGACTGAATGCAATACCTTTCGACTGTTACTACTCCACTTGGTCAAACAAAAACCACCCGTTTGACAAAGAGCAGTAAGATCCTGTACCATGGCAGTAGCTTCCTCCTCCGAGGAAACACTCTTTAAACAATCATCCACGTAGAAACTTTCAAAGACTGTTTTAATTGCTTCTGTTGAAAAGTGTGTTTGATTGTCTTTTGCAGTTTGTCTCAATGCATAACATGCACAACTTGGAGAGGATACAGCCCCGAACAGGTGAACTGTCATTCGGTAAGTGGACAGCTGCTGTCCCAAGTCTCCATCAGGCCACCATAGAAATCTGAGAAAATCAACATCCTCATCCGACACCTTGACCTGGTGAAACATAGCTTGAATGTCAGCCATTAAGGCTATATGTTCCTGCCTGAATCGTATAAGAACACCTAACAGTGAATTTGTAAGGTTAGGACCATGCAAGAGTTGTTTATTGAGTGATGTATCCTTAAATGTTGCCCCACAGTCAAATACTACTCTCAAGGTTCCTTTTTTTGGATGGAAAACTCCATGATGTGGAACATACCACACCTTACCATAATCACAACTGACCTGGTCTTCGGGCACCTTTTCAGCATACCCTTTATCCAGAACCTCAGAAAGGAAACGTGTATATTCCTCATGAAACTGTATGTTACTTTCAAGTTTTCTTTTCAAACTGTTGCACCTTTGTTTTGCAATACACAAGTTGTTGGGCATTAACACATCATCAGTTCGAAAGGGTAACCTGAGACTGTAATGTCCATCTTGTACCTTACAAGACTTGTCCATTATTTTCAGAAACCTCTGATCCTCTCTGGACATTTCCTTCTCATCAACACTGGTTTCACTAAAATCATGATTGTACTGATATTGAAGCAATTTCTCAAGCCTTTCAACAGAAATCCTATTGACAGTAACAGAAGGTGTACCAGTACCTTTCCTGCAGTCACTGCTTTTCTCTGAAAGTCCATTAACAACCCACCCCAGTAGGGTTCTAATGGCATATGGTCCATTACCACAGCTGTTTATTACCTCCCATGGTTCTAACACTTGGGATGCATTGACTCCAATAAGCAAATCAACATTAGCCTCAATGTGTGGGATTTTTACTCTGTCCAAATATGGCCATTTGGATATTTCCTCCTGTGTTACAAGGTTGTCTGAGTTGACAGGCATTCTCTTCTGAGTATAGACTTCAGGAAGTGCAAAGAAACAATTGCTGTTAATTCCACCAACCTCTAGGCCAGTAACAGCATTACAAGATACGGACTGCTCTTGTCCCATGGTACGCAGACAAATGTTGACCCTTTTACCTCTAATGTTCAGTTCATTCATCAATTGTTCTGAGCAAAAAGTAGCTGAACTCCCAGGATCCAGAAAAGCATATGTTTGAATCAGTTTGTCTCCTTTGGCTGATTTTACTTGCACTGGAATAATTGACAGAAGGCACTTCTCATTACCGGCCCCTGTATGTCCACAAGTTTGTGCAGAAATTAAACTGCTCCTTTGCTCCTTATCCTCCACAGCTGGTCTGCGATGTATGTGCAACACTGAAGGATGTGTCTGACTGCACACTTTACACATAAGGCGGTTGTCACACTCCTTGCTTACATGTCCAGTCTCCAAACAGCTGAAACAAACTCGTTTTGCTCTCAAAAAGTCAAGCTTTTCTCGTTGGGACCTTCTTTCAAAGACATCACACCTTTTCAACTCATGACCACCAGAACAGAATAAGCAAGATCTTTTGTCCTTTATCTCATACACTGAATGATCCTTCTGTTGCGGTGTTATATGTCTCCTTAGACCTGAAGTAACAACATTTGTAGCAAAACTATTTCTTTTAAATGGTTTGCTTGGATTCACTGCAGTTGGTTGTTTGTCCTGAATACATCCAAAGACAGGATCTGATGCCATCTTTGCCTGTCGTTCAATAAACTCCACAACATGTGAGAACTTAGCTCTACCTTGATTCAGCTCCATAATCTCACAAGCTCTTTCTCTCCAACGTTCTCTCATCTTGAAAGGTAGCTTCATTACCACGGTTCTCATATTGTTTGGCATGTTAAGCTCTTGCATATAAGAATTCTCTTCAATAATATTACTGCATGCACGTAAAAACAATGCATATGCATGTAAACCTTGTGCATCCTCATTCTTTAGTAACGGCCAACTCAAAGCCTTCTCCATATATGAAGCAGCAATCTTAAACTCGTTACCGAATTGCTCTTTCAAAAGTTTCCTGGCTAAAGAATAGCCCACATCTGGATCACAATGTTGGCAACTCCGAACCAGCTCTCTAGGTTGTCCTATGGTGAATTGCTCCAGAAAATACAAGCAGTCTCTTTTATTGCGAGTCTTTTCTTCAACACAATGCTCAAAAGCTCGAATGAATGGTACGTACTGAAGTGGATTACCATCAAAGATTGGGATCTCTCTTCTAGGAAGCATGTTAGGTTGAGCTTGATGTACCAGATATGTAGTTAATTCCTCCTGTCTTTTCAGAATCTCATACAAAGGTTCACCTTGAGATGGAAGACAGTTCAAAGCTTGAGATGTTGTCATGTCACCTCTGGAATGTTGATCAAAGGATTGCAAGTCATGTTGTTGGTAAGTACTGCTTTCTTGAGTGGTCCATACTCCTTTAGGCTGCTTAAATGTTGATCGTGTTGTAACATTACATGAAGCACCAACTGATTGTGATGGAACACTGCTGATAACTCCAGCTGTATCCGTTGATTTTTGACTCTTAGGCACATATTCAGTAGCTTGTGGATTCAACACCTTTGGTCTTGTAGAATCAAGAACTTCATTTCCTGTTACATCCTTTGAAATCTGAGACCTTGATAACCTTTTTCCTTTAGAATGTGAACTACTAGCATGTGAACATTTGCTATGCCCATCAATTGTACTCAAAACAGCAATTTTTGCAGTAGATGCTGCAATCTCAGCGTCCAATTCAAGTTGTTCCACTTTTTTCCTCAATTCCTCCTGCTGTGTTTCAAGTGCATGTTTAGTCTTTAATGCAGTGGCACGTGCTACAAGTGCAGCTCTCTCTGCTTCGGCCTGTATACGTGCTGATGCAGTGGATGAACTACTGCTGCTTGAACTTCGCTTACTAAAAACAGTGGTAACCTTTGATACATTTGAAACACTGTCCTCTGGAACAACATCATCATTCACATTTACATCAACCCCTTCAGATATTACAGGTTTAGACAGCCATACATTCACATATTCAGTAAACTCATTAATTGGAATCATTTTCGCCTTGAACCATATATCATGTTTTTCAATTTCACTGTCAGGTAACACAGTTAACAATGATTCATGTGCTTCCTTAGCCTCTAAACACAACTCATTGAAATTCATATACATGTTTCGTACCTCAGACTCATATTCTTTGTTATCTTGCATCAACCCTTTAACAGTCTCAATCAATTTGTGTGCTTTGTTCAGTTTTGCTTTTCTCAGTTTTTGTAATGAATCAAGTTTTTCCACCAAAGCCTTTGCTGTAAGTTTAGTTGGCCTCTTTTGCCTTTCAGGCTCATTTTCATTACAAGGCTGTTGTTCTGTTATAGCGGATTCCTCCGCAGCAAAACACTGTTTATCCATTTTACACACGTTTATACCAAACAAAAGAAAGAAATGTTTTTAAACCTTTTGCCACCAATGCATTGGATTTACGCGAATTTTGTGTGCGCACAGAATGACTGGCCATTAATCATTTTGTTGCAACAATACCTTTAAATCCAGCACGTTTGCAATATTCCAGCGGGAGCTACTCCACCAGGAACAGCGAAGCAATCCACCACGCACCATGAATCCACCAGGAACAACGAACTGAATCCACCAGGAACAACGAACCGAATCCACCAGGAACCGCGGATAATCCACAATCCACAGCTCGTCCTCAGGTTTCCACAACGAAATCCAATGTCCTTGAAAGTTACACGTTGCGCTGAGATTCATACTCAACGAAGCCTCCGTTTTCAAAGTGTCGTCCACGTCCAGCTCACAGTTTACTTGCGGCGAATTCGACAATCATAGCAGCAGATCCTTAAACTAACATGCTCACTTACTTGTGAAGCTAAGTTTTGACTAATATTACGGCCTTCCACTAGGCCGCTGGTGTCGGTGGCAGAAGAAAGCACGTTAAACACGCGTGCCCATTAAGTCCATACACGTAGATGTTGAAATGCAAACTGTGTCTTTATTTTGTTCCAGTCAATAAACACTGCTTCAATCAATTTCCTGTGAGCTCTCGTTTTTCAGCATAAAGTTCATACCTTGCAGACAAACATTTTGTCCATAATCCATATCCATGCAAGCAGTCATTTGAGCAGTAAAAACAATGTATGGCTTAACACGGTCAAAACTGTTTGCCTCTCAGCCACCAAACACACCTGTCGTTTCATTAACACCGTGCTCTAAATATACCACCACATCAGAGTGACACCTAATGGAATAAACAGGAATTACATTAAAATGGCTCCTACACAGTCAGAGTACAAGCAAATGCAGTATTTTACTCAGTCTGGATGCTTTGTGCAGCCAGAGGAAGTACCTCTCCCTGGCTTTTCATACACTCAACAGAGAGACCCATCGACGGGGACTGTTAGACAAGTGGCAGTCCGAGACACTTTTCAGCGTGTTCCTCTAAAGCCTTTACTGAAGCAGGTATTAGAAAGTCCAGGAACGATGGAGAAAATCTTTGAGTGGCAAAATCAAGAAAGCACTGCTCTTGAAGATTTTAGAGATGGCACAATCTTTAAAACAAATGAACTCTTTTCCAAAGAGTTGTCCAATCCTC
Organism: Megalobrama amblycephala; assembly: GCF_018812025.1. Classification (NCBI taxonomy): domain Eukaryota; kingdom Metazoa; phylum Chordata; class Actinopteri; order Cypriniformes; family Xenocyprididae; genus Megalobrama; species Megalobrama amblycephala. The sequence continues at coordinate 40,797,885 of NC_063055.1, forward strand.
TTGTGCTTTACAATGATGACTGTGAGATGGTCAATCCACTTGGATCGAAAACATCAGTTCACAAGCTAGGTTTTGTTTATTTTACTCTTAAATGCTTGCGACCTGAGTATCTTTCTACAAGACAGACGATGTAAAAACCTATGGTATAAATGCTGTCTTAGATCCAGTTGTGTGTGACATTAAGGATCTGGAATTGGAAGGAATTCAGGTTGAGACAAAACATTTCAAGGGCACCGTCAAAGCAGGAGTCGCACAGGTTTGTGGGGATAACCTGGGTCTTAATGGCATCCTAGGCTACACAACGTTTCTCAGGGAAAACCGTGTGTCGATGGTGTCGGGTACACAAAGAGGTTTTGAGAGGACAGACAGTAGAGGATCTGTCAGTAATGCACAACAGGGTTAACTACCATTCTGATCTACTTCAGAATAACCCAACTCAAACTGGCATCAAAAGAGAGTGTTCACTCAATAAACTGCAGTTCTACCATGTAACTGACAATGTTACTCCAGAAGTCATGCATGACATTTTGGAAGGGGTTGGAGGTTATGAAACCAAGCTTGTTCTCAGTTCTTTGATTGAACAAAAACTCTTGACACTTGATCAGCTGAATAATAGATTGACAAGCTTTGACTATGGTTTTTCTGATGGTCACAACAAGCCATCTGCTATCAAACCTCAGGATCTTAAAAACCCTGATGGGGCCATCAGACAGACAGCAGCACAGATGTGAATTAAATGCACGGGAACAGGAATGACTCTTTTTGTGTCTCACTCTGCTGATGGTGAGTCCAGTTTGCAACCATTCAGAACATTGTGGTCATTGACTCCAAAGTCAAATTCATTGTGAAAAAATGGGATACAGTTGGATTTGACAGACCGGCCTTTTTTTTTTTGCCTTCTCTGTGTCTCCTTCTTCTGCCCTTGATGTGGTGGACATTCATTCTGTTGATGATCACCACCATCTACAGGTTGTGATGTCCTTAAAAGAGAATGAGGATGATCATTGCATTTCTCTGAGATACAGGCTATTTTAGGTGGGGTGAACAAAAATAACATTAGTTTAAAGGGATGGTTCACTCCTGAATTAAAATGTCCTGATAATTTACTCACTCCCGTGTCATCCAAGATGTTCATGTCTTTCTTTTCTTTAATCGAAAACATTCCAAGATTTTTCTCCAAATTTTCCTCAATTTCATTTTGACTGAAGAAAGAAAGACATGAATATTTTGGATGACGTGGGGGTGAGTAAATTATCAGGGCATTTTTAATTCTGGAGTGACGCAGTCCTTTAAATTATGCTTTCTACTCCTCCTACCAAATACTACCTTCTTGCAGGGCTAAACAATATTCTATTCATACAAAATATCAATGTATATCAAAGTCATCATGGGCACATCACAATACATGGAGAGGGTTTCTCAATTTGATGACATCATAAAAACTCTTGTACATTGACTGAAAATAATGGTTTAGTCAAATTGGCAGAATTGTCGTTGCTGAAACAATATATTGTGCAGACCTAACGTATTGTAAAAATGCATACATGTACGTTACCATTCGATTTTTCTATTCGATTTTAAGGAATCAATCAAAGAGCATGCAACTACACCTACTATACCAAAGGAGCAGCAGCATGGTCCAGAGCACAGAATATCTGTGCAGCAAGTTGCAGCATTTGTAAGTTTTTCTTTTTTCTTTTTTTTTTGGACAAGTCTATTACTAGAAAAGGCCTGTCTATTTTTTTGTTGTTGTTGTTTTTCTGTTTTTGGATGAATTACAGAAACCTACATTTAATTGAGATGTTTTAATTAAGAAGCAATTTGTAGTAGTTTTTTCTTTTAAACAATATATATAAACAATATATATATAAACAAAATATATAAACATTATTGAATGAATCATCCATTCGAACGAATCGTTTCAATGAATGACTCAATGATTCACTCATTAACACGGTCACCTGCCGCCACCTACTGGCGGTTTAGTTTCATGTTTAAAAGTAATCATTCTTTCTAACATTTCTTATTTGTATATGTATAAAAAATTAAAACAATCCCAAAACATAATTCTAATGCAGTTGCAATTTTTCAGTGTAAATTATTTAATTTGACTGGCAACAGCCCTATAGTATCTTATTATTCTAATTGCATTCATTGATCAAATTTAAAATGAAAGATGAAGCATTTAATAAGTGGTGGATCCAAAATGGTCAATATTCGTATTCATGCATTTTATTCATAATTATGTTAATCATTTATGGCTAATGATTGATCAATTTTAATTTTGATTCCATATATTTATGCACTCATACTTTATATATTAATCATATTTTCAAGTATTTACTTGTTATTGTACCCTTATGGTTATTCTTATTTTATCTTTAAGAGTATGTATGCTTGTTATATTCAATTGTTCTTCAAGTGTTCCCGTGTGACAGGTCACGTCCACACGTTTGTGGTTAGATATTGGACGCCTGCCAAGTGCTGTATAAGTGATGTGTTTCAGAATCAGTTGCTCATTTGGACTTAATATGTCTGTTATTATTTCTGCTGACATTTGATCATGTGAGACTTGCAAAATTCCCTTAAGTGGGTCAAAACAACCCCTACAACTATTTTAGACACTGGACCAGTCTATGACATAATGTGTAAAACCATTTAACCTTTTCTTATTAGAACAAAAACATCAGTTTGAGTGGGATGTAAATTTATAAAATGGTATAAAACTGGCTGAGTCGTTGATAGTTTAGTCTTTTTCCTCCTTTGCTCTCCTTGGCTTCTGCTTCTTCTCTCTTACCTGCAAATGTCTTAATTATTCTTCTTTTTGATCTTCATCTATTAGATACAATACTCTGGATTTTACAAAACTCTAAAATTTTAATATTAACTATTAATTTCTTCTTTCTGATTGTTATTTTACCTTTTGGTTTTATTAAATATTTTCATTTATCGATTAAAGTTTGCGTGTGAGGCTAAATTTAATTGAAAGGAATAAATCATTTTTCTTCAACGTCATCAACATCCTGGATCTCATTTTCATCAATTTTTTTGCATCAATAAGATTAGAGGAAAAAGCCCTTTATAAAAGGTAAAAATAAAATAAATGCCCTCAAATACCACAAATATGCAGATTTAAATGTCAAAGCTGAGTGAACACTGATGAGAATATTGCTTCAGTAAATTATATTTACAACACAAAAATCTAATTTTTTCCAGAGAAGCAACTTTTTTTATTCGGACAAGCGAATGACAAGGCTTTTTAGTTGTGGTGATCCTAAATGTTTGCTGGTGCTCCTAACTTTTTGAGGTTGGGAGCACCAGTTCTACCAAGTAAAAAAGTTAATTTTGAGCCCTGTAATGTGTTTAAAGCATATACATACCTTTATTATATGTATATGTGTTTCCCAGAACTGCAAATTTTTGAAGTCTCCTAAAGCTGCACGATTACTCGTTAAAAGATCGCAGTCTTGATTTAAACACCCATTCTTATTCCCAAATGTCAATGATTCAGCTAAGTCTATTAAACCTTTGAAAAGTACAATCACAGAAGAACATTCTGAGTTTATCCAGAATTGTGCAGGTCTAATGTCTCCCTTATATCTGTGCTTCTCAGGTCATGTCCTGAAGGACCTCCCACCACTGCACATTTGAATTGGGTGTGTCTGATGAGGGAAGCATACAAAATGTGCAGTGGTGGGGTTTCCAGGACAGGTTTGAGAAGCCCTGCCTTATCTGAACCATGTATTTCTGGTCTTGAAGTCTCTATTAACAAGCTGATGAGTTGACTCAGGTGTGTTTGATTAGGAAGAGTTCAGAAATGTGTCAAGCTAATGTGCCACCAGGAACAGGGATGGAAAACACTGCTTTATTCACATTCATGTACTCATGTAAATAGGGCAAGTATTGCATTTTCAAATACTGTTTTCTTTTTCTTTAAACACAAGGAAGCATGGTTCAGTCCAGGGCTGGGTTTCCCAATAACGATGTAACCTAGCTCTTGAGAGCGCTTTCTACGTGCGAGGTTATGAACGCTTGCTGCAATTCCATGTGCGTTTCCCAAAAATGCCCTTAACATGAACGCGCGAGAAAGGGTCGCTGTCCGTTTCTCAAGTGCTGAATATCACCTTATAGAATCTTATCCTTTAACTTTTAACCTAATAATCGTCACCTTATGTGGATTAGAATAGATAAATAAATGAAGATACCTTTCAAAAAGATTCAATTAATGTTCTTCTGGAGGAGGCAGAGCTAAACAAAGATGTAATTTTCAGACGATTTCTTTATGCTATATATATATATATTCATGTTTTGAAAAGTTCATTTATGTAAGTGAGGATAACAAAATAAAGGAAACTATGACATATTATACCCAATATATATATTATATATATAACCACAGTTTATTCAGACACCTTGAACATTTCATTCATTATTACAGATTATTCACTATAGTTTTTTTTGTTTGTTTGTTTTTGTTTTTAATGGTAATAAAATATGACAAGATCTCAAATAACACTTTAGCAAAACATGGTCAGGTCAAAGTGTCTGAATAATTTTTGGTTCCAAATTTTTTTTAACAATTTTACTGGTATTCCACTGTATGAAGAATCTTTGGATACTATAATGTGTCACAGTTTACTTTATTTTATTATCCTCACTTACATAAATGAACTATAGTGTCATGTGTATATATATATATATATATAGTGTGTGTGTGTGTGTGTGTGTGAAATCAATCAAACTGTGATTCAGTGTTTATGATGTCCATGTGTTTGAACCACCCAAAGGCTCTATGAAATACTATAGGAATTCTTAAGAGTTCTTCCAAGTGTTTCTGAAGTGACTGACTTTTTTTCAACCATAAACTAAATTTTAAAACAAACATGCAAGTTTAGATATTAATAGGCCTATATAAAGGGTATATATTAAGGGTGACAGTATAATTATGTACTTCATCTAGCCAATTTCTACAGGTGTACAGACAACATTTTTATTGCAGACATGTTTTATCAGCACTATTTATGTCGTCATGTGTATTTTTATTTTTTTATTCCCTTTTCTTTTCATATTAAACGACAAAGAGTATTTAAGAGCAATACAGTCAAAACCTTATATTTATATAACCCTTATAAACCTTATATCCAATGTTATACACATTGCACTTGAATAAAGGTGTAATCTGCTGGTTGTCCTGTAGGTGACCTCATAACTCTGTCTTCTTAGAGCTTTACGATTACTCCAGAGCACTTGTAGATCTACGATCATTTTCAAGTGATCAACAAGAGTGCGAAATGAGAGCACACCTGCGTACGAAGAACCCCATGTGGTGAGAGCACACCTGCGTACGAAGAACCCCATGTGGTGAGACGGGCGAGAGCACACCTGCGTACGAAGAACCCCATGTGGTGAGACGGGCGAGAGCACACCTGCGTACGAAGAACCCCATGTGGTGAGAGCACACCTGCGTACGAAGAACCCCATGTGGTGAGACAGGCGAGAGCACACCTGCGTACGAAGAACCCCATGTGGTGAGAGCACACCTGCGTACGAAGATTTAGAGTTTAGAATTTGCAGTTAGCATCATAAACTCATTCAAGATCCAATCCAAGACACTGTCTACACTGGGGAGAAAAAAATTTTTACTCACTATTTTTTTGTTTTGTTTCCAGTCCCAATATCTATAAATTCTTAAATCAAGATGCATTTACTAAATATGTAAAATGACACGAGATATTATGTCTTATTTTCTGGGGAGGGGTCAAAGTTAAGTGAGTTTTTGCTAAAAAAAAAACAAAACAAAACAAAAGCAGCTATATTATCTGCCATTTTGGGGTAAGAAAAATAATCTTAATCTGTATTGTACAAAGCACTATATAAATAAAGATGTCATGAATACCTTTTGCTTGCAGTTTAAATGTTTTATTATTCATACCACAATAGTAAATAAGTCTTTATAGATATTTAAAATCGTCTATTCCTATTAAATGGACAACAATATATTAATCATGTCTGGCAACTTGAAACTAAAAGAACTTGAAAAATAAGAATTTTTATTGGGGTCAACAAAAGTTAAACATTTATGTACACCAATTACATAAAACAATACTGTCACTACATAAAAACTAGCTAGATCAATGCATCTATTTCCATTTGATCAACAGAAAAACATCAGGCTTGAAAGATTTCTTATCCTGTGGCTCCCTCTAGTGGGCACAGCTTTTATCTCTTATTTGCAATGCCTAACAGTTTAGAATTTGCAGTTAGCATCATAAATTCATTCGAGATCCAATCCAAGACACTGTCGACACTGGGGAGAATTTTTTTTTTTTCTTCTTCTATTTTTGTCTAGTTTCCAGTCCGAATATCTATAAATTCTTAAGTCAAGATGCATTTACTAGATAAGTAAAATGGCATAAGATGTTACTTGTTTTCTGTGATGGGAAAATCAAAATTAAGTGAGTTTTTGCTTGAAACAAGTAAAATGATCTGCCACTTGGAGTAAGAAAAATAATCTTAATTCAAACGGAAACAAGATTGTTTTCTTTTTTTTACCCCATTGGCACACAATTCTAATAAAAACAGATAAACTATTCCAGAGTTTTGGTGCAGCAACAGCAAAGGCTTGGTCTCCTCTTGACTTCAGTCTAGCCCGAGGAACGTTTAACTGTCTCTGGTTGGAAGACCTAAGAGACCTTCCAGGATTATGAACAGATAGTAAATCAGTAATATATACCAGGAGCTAGACCGTTCAGAGCTTTAAAAACCAGCAACAAAACTTTAAAATCAATTCTGTAACGTATTGGGAGCCAATGTAAAGATATCAGTACCGGGATAATACGCTCCCGTTTGCGCACACCAGTAAGCAGCCTAGCAGCAGCGTTTTGTACCATTTGGAGATGGTTAAGAGATGCTTGGTTAATACCCATATAAAGGGAATTACAATAATCAAGCCTTGTTGAAATAAAAGCATGAATGACCCTTTCAAAGTCCTTAAAAGAAAGAAATGGTTTTACATTAGCTAAGACTCTAAGATGGAAAAAACTGGTTTTGACTACTGTATTAATCTGTTTGTCCAATTTTAGACTTATCAAAATACACACCCAAGTTCTTCACTAGTGGTTTCACACATGAAGACAGATTACCAAAATTTAGACAAGGGGAGGTAGCAGCTTCCGAAGATTCAAAGACTATAATCTCTGTTTTGCTTTCATTGAGGTGAAGGAAATTTAAGGACATCCAGGCCTTAACATCTACTAGACACGTGACCAAAGTATCCCAACCCTGATGATCAGATCCCAGGGGCAGATAAATTTGGGTATCATCAGCGTAACAGTGGAAGGAGATACCGTGTTTCTTAAAAATTGACCCCAGGCGCAGCATATACAAGGAAAATAATATCGGTGCGAGAATGGAACCTTGGGGACACCACACATAAGAGGAGCTGCATCCGAAGTAAATTCACCAATACCAACGGAGAACCTTCTGTTATTAAAATAGGATTGAAACCATTTAAGGGCATTACCCTGAATGCCCACCCAGTGCTCCAAACGAGAGAGCAGGACAGAGTGGTCAACAGTGTCGAATGCCACACTCAAGTCTAACAGCACTAACACAGCAGATTTGCCAGAGTCAAGAGTCAATAAAATGTCGTTAAGAACTTTAACCAGTGCCGTTTCTGTGGAATGTTTTTCTTAAAACCTGATTGAAACACTTCAAAAATATTATTATAGATGCTTTTTGACAATTTATATAAGATTTTTATGGATGAAACCAACTGTACCATGCTTGGAGCACGTGGTCGGATGCATTCCACTAACTTTCAAGCCATTTGGGACCTTCTGGTACAAATGAGATCTGAATCTGTATTGTACAAAGCACTATACAAATAAAGATGTCATGAATACCTTTTGCTTGCAGTTTAAATGTTTTATTATTCATACCACAATAGTAAATAAGTCTTTATAGATATTTAAAATCGTCTACTCCTTTTAAATGGACAGCAATATGAAAAAAAAAACCTTGGGAAAATATGCTTTATTGGGGTCCACAAAAGTCTAACATTTGATAATCTATAAGCATTTCACAGATTCTATGTACCATAATTATACAAAACAACACTGTCAATACATGATACAAATAAGACAAATGCATTAGTTTCCATTCAAAGTGATGGAAATGATCAACAGAAAAACATCAGGCTTGAAAGATTTCTTATCCTGTGGCTCCCTCTAGTGGGCACAGCTTTTATCTCTTATTTGCAATGCCTAACAGTTTAGCATTTGCAGTTAGCATCATAAATTCATTCGAGATCCAATCCAAGACACTGTCGACACTGGGGAGAAAAAAACGTTTTTCTTACTATTTTTGTTTTGTTTCCAGTCCCAATATCTATAAATTCTTAAATCAAGATGCATTGACTAAATATGTAAAATGACACGAGATATTGTGTCTTATTTTCTGGGGAGGGGTCAAAATTAAGAAAAAAAAAAAAAAAAAAACTATATTATCTGCCATTTTGGGGTAAGAAAAATAATCTTAATCTGTATTGTACAAAGCACTATATAAATAAAGATGACATGAACACCTTTTGCTTGCAGTTTAAATGTTTTATTATTCATACCACAATAGTAAATAAGTCTTTACTGCTCTCCTCCGCCTCACCACCTCTCATTTTCGTACAAGTAGAGTGTGCTCATCTCCGCCTCACCACCTCTCATTTTCGTACAAGTAGAGTGTGCTCATCTCCGCTCATCTCCGCCTCACCACCTCTCATTTTCGTACAAGTAGAGTGTGCTCATCTCCGCCTCACCACCTCTCATTTTCGTACAAGTAGAGTGTGCTCATCTCCGCCTCACCACCTCTCATTTTCGTACAAGTAGAGTGTGCTCATCTCCGCCTCACCACCTCTCATTTTCGTACAAGTAGAGTGTGCTCATCTCCGCCTCACCACCTCTCATTTTCGTACAAGTAGAGTGTGCTCACCACCTCTCATTTTCGTACCTCACCACCTCTCATTTTCGTACAAGTAGAGTGTGCTCACCACCTCTCCGCCTCACCACCTCTCATTTTCGTACAAGTAGAGTGTGCTCATCTCCGCCTCACCACCTCTCATTTTCGTACAAGTAGAGTGTGCTCATCTCCGCCTCACCACCTCTCATTTTCGTACAAGTAGAGTGTGCTCATCTCCGCCTCACCACCTCTCATTTTCGTACAAGTAGAGTGTGCTCATCTCCGCCTCACCACCTCTCATTTTCGTACAAGTAGAGTGTGCTCATCTCCGCCTCACCACCTCTCATTTTCGTACACGAGTAGAGTGTGCTCATCTCCGCCTCACCACCTCTCATTTTCGTACAAGTAGAGTGTGCTCATCTCCGCCTCACCACCTCTCATTTTCGTACAAGTAGAGTGTGCTCATCTCCGCCTCACCACCTCTCATTTTCGTACACCTCTCACGTACAAGTAGAGTGTGCTCATCTCCGCCTCACCACCTCTCATTTTCGTACGAGTATGCTCATCTCCGCCTCACCACCTCTCATTTTCGTACAAGTAGAGTGTGCTCATCTCCGCCTCACCACCTCTCATTTTCGTACACAAGTAGAGTGTGCTCATCTCCGCCTCACCACCTCTCATTTTCGTACACAAGTAGAGTGTGCTCATCTCCGCCTCACCACCTCTCATTTTCGTACAAGTAGAGTGTGCTCTCCTCCGCCTCACCACCTCTCATTTTCGTACACAAGTAGAGTGTGCTCTCCTCCGCCTCACCACCTCTCATTTTCGTACAAGTAGAGTGTGCTCTCCTCCGCCTCACCACCTCTCATTTTCGTACACAAGTAGAGTGTGCTCTCCTCCGCCTCACCACCTCTCATTTTCGTACAAGTAGAGTGTGCTCTCCTCCGCCTCACCACCTCTCATTTTCGTACACAAGTAGAGTGTGCTCTCCTCCGCCTCACCACCTCTCATTTTCGTACAAGTAGAGTGTGCTCTCCTCCGCCTCACCACCTCTCATTTTCGTACACAAGTAGAGTGTGCTCATCTCCGCCTCACCACCTCTCATTTTCGTACAAGTAGAGTGTGCTCATCTCCGCCTCACCACCTCACATTTTCGTACACAAGTAGAGTGTGCTCATCTCCGCCTCACCACCTCACATTTTCGTACACAAGTAGAGTGTGCTCTCCTCCGCCTCACCACCTCTCATTTTCGTACACGAGTAGAGTGTGCTCTCCTCCGCCTCACCACCTCTCATTTTCGTACACGAGTAGAGTGTGCTCTCCTCCGCCTCACCACCTCTCATTTTCGTACACGAGTAGAGTGTGCTCATCTCCGCCTCACCACCTCTCATTTTCGTACACGAGTAGAGTGTGCTCTCCTCCGCCTCACCACCTCTCATTTTCGTACACAAGTAGAGTGTGCTCTCCTCCGCCTCACCACCTCTCATTTTCGTACACAAGTAGAGTGTGCTCTCCTCCGCCTCACCACCTCTCATTTTCGTACACAAGTAGAGTGTGCTCTCCTCCGCCTCACCACCTCTCATTTTCGTACACGAGTAGAGTGTGCTCTCCTCCGCCTCACCACCTCACATTTTCGTACGCGGGTGGAGTGTGCTCTCCTCCGCCTCACCACCTCACATTTTCGCACAAGTAGAGTGTGCTCATCTCCGCCTCACCACCTCTCATTTTCGTACAAGTAGAGTGTGCTCATCTCCGCCTCACCACCTCACATTTTCGTACAAGTAGAGTGTGCTCATCTCCGCCTCACCACCTCACATTTTCGTACAAGTAGAGTGTGCTCATCTCCGCCTCACCACCTCACATTTTCGTACACAAGTAGAGTGTGCTCATCTCCGCCTCACCACCTCTCACATTTTCGTACACAAGTAGAGTGTGCTCTCCTCCGCCTCACCACCTCTCATTTTCGTACGCGGGTGGAGTGTGCTCTCCTCCGCCTCACCACCTCTCATTTTCGTACAAGTAGAGTGTGCTCATCTCCGCCTCACCACCTCACATTTTCGTACAAGTAGAGTGTGCTCATCTCCGCCTCACCACCTCTCATTTTCGTACAAGTAGAGTGTGCTCATCTCCGCCTCACCACCTCACATTTTCGTACAAGTAGAGTGTGCTCTCCTCCGCCTCACCACCTCTCATTTTCGTACAAGTAGAGTGTGCTCATCTCCGCCTCACCACCTCACATTTTCGTACACAAGTAGAGTGTGCTCATCTCCGCCTCACCACCTCTCATTTTCGTACACAAGTAGAGTGTGCTCATCTCCGCCTCACCACCTCTCATTTTCGTACAAGTAGAGTGTGCTCATCTCCGCCTCACCACCTCACATTTTCGTACACAAGTAGAGTGTGCTCATCTCCGCCTCACCACCTCTCATTTTCGTACACAAGTAGAGTGTGCTCATCTCCGCCTCACCACCTCACATTTTCGTACACAAGTAGAGTGTGCTCATCTCCGCCTCACCACCTCTCATTTTCGTACAAGTAGAGTGTGCTCATCTCCGCCTCACCACCTCTCATTTTCGTACACAAGTAGAGTGTGCTCTCCTCCGCCTCACCACCTCTCATTTTCGTACACAAGTAGAGTGTGCTCATCTCCGCCTCACCACCTCACATTTTCGTACACAAGTAGAGTGTGCTCTCCTCCGCCTCACCACCTCTCATTTTCGTACAAGTAGAGTGTGCTCTCCTCCGCCTCACCACCTCTCATTTTCGTACACAAGTAGAGTGTGCTCTCCTCCGCCTCACCACCTCTCATTTTCGTACACGAGTAGAGTGTGCTCTCCTCCGCCTCACCACCTCTCATTTTCGTACACGAGTAGAGTGTGCTCTCCTCCGCCTCACCACCTCTCATTTTCGTACACGAGTAGAGTGTGCTCTCCTCCGCCTCACCACCTCACATTTTCGTACGCGGGTGGAGTGTGCTCTCCTCCGCCTCACCACCTCTCATTTTCGTACACAAGTAGAGTGTGCTCTCCTCCGCCTCACCACCTCTCATTTTCGTACACAAGTAGAGTGTGCTCTCCTCCGCCTCACCACCTCTCATTTTCGTACACAAGTAGAGTGTGCTCATCTCCGCCTCACCACCTCTCATTTTCGTACACAAGTAGAGTGTGCTCTCCTCCGCCTCACCACCTCACATTTTCGTACACAAGTAGAGTGTGCTCGACCGCTCTGGTTTTAACGAGATGACCGTACCATCGAGGGGAGATGGGTCGGCCGGGACAACCACGACACGGGCGGGGTTCCCCACACACGGGTCTCGCTCCGGCTCGGCCGTTTTGCACCAAAGCATCAATCAAAATAAAAATGCAAATACAATATGGCTTTGTGCACTTATCAAATTGTAAAAGGCCGCGAAGTATATAATCTGTTGTACTGCAAGTTTCAAATCAAAGAGGGGCACGTGAGCAACTCTGTTTACACCTGGTATAATGATGTGTTTTGGTTGATCAGATCACAAGTGGACGATGCTAAATACAGGTGTAAACGGGGTCTAAAACATTTTGAGCCACAAAAGACCGCCTACTGACCTAATGCATTAACATTATGGGAAGCGCGCTTGCCAGACAGATTTATACTTTGTCGTCTGAAGACCGAAGTTTGTTTTGAAGATGAAAAATGTACCTAGCACAATGTTTTCTCACCATCCCTGATTTCTGACACACAATCATAGCGTCTAGTGTGGTCTTGCATCTATTAGAGTGAATGCAGTGATCCATATCTGCATGTGCTCTGAGTTTAAAGGATTAGTTCACCTTCAAATGAAAATGATTTTCCCCTGGATTTACTCACCCTCAAGCCATCCTAGGTGTATATGCCTTTCTTCTTTCAGATGAACATAACCTGAGAAATATTAATAAATATCCTGATGCATCCGAGGTTTATAATGGCAGTGAGCGAAGATCTGAAGTGTCTCCATCCACATCCATCCATCGTAAACGTGTACTCCACACGGCTCCAGGGGGCCTTCTGAAGTGAAGTGATGCGTTTGTGTTAAAAAAAAAATAAAAAAAAATCCATATTTAACAAGTTATGAAGTAAAATATCTAGCTTCCGCCAGATCACTTTCCATATTCAAGTTACGAAGAAAGTGTAAACGGGCGTCACGTCAATTAAGCTTTTTCCGTAAGTTGAATAGGGAAGGCGGTTTTGGGCAAAAGCTAGATATTTTACTTTATAACTTGTTAAATATGGATTTAACAAGTTATAAAGTAACTTGAAAGTGAACTAATCCTTTAAACATGCATTTAAACATTGCACTTTAATGTTTTTAATGCATAAATAAGTTCACATTTAGCAGTATGAAACGGACGAAAAAAATGTAACTCCTTGGGGAAATCATATTTTGAAGGTTTATTACACTTCCTTGTGCTTAACGTAAATGCAAAGTGTATGTACATGGAATTCATTTTTACTTTTATCTCCATCAAAATACTTCTGTTATGCATATTTTTTTTTTCTCTTACAGCTGAGAAGATTGATCAAGAAACCCTCCTTTTAGATGATATCACACTGACCTCTCTGATCCCCATTATTGGACTTTGTTTAAAATTCAAGAAGTACCTCAAGAATTTGCTTGACGTTAACATGGGCGGACTGGCCATCTGGCATACCGGGCACTTTCCCGGTGGGCCGACATGCTTTTTGGGGCCGACGGTCGCCGACCGCAAAAAAAAAAAAAAAAAAAAAAAAAAAAAAAAATGAAAGTGAAAGTGGTAGGCCTAGATCGGCGGCCCAATACTTTTTCAATAGACACTGGGCTGCTGGCCCACAACACTTTAGTCAAAAATATCACATAGGCTATTTTTTTTTTTTCCTTCTGACAGACGCGGCTCATGAAACATGTAGCTCAGCGGCCCATTGGTTGTTTTCTTGATTGACACTGGACTGGCCCAATCATACCTTTGAACAGTACCATCTATAGGATTTCTGCCTGCACGCAGTTTCAGTGTGATGTTGATCATGGAGAAGAAACGCAAAGGAGGTGCAGAGAAGCTGCGCGAGAGAAAAAAAACGCTGCCAAATTGACACAAATGTTTTCGGCAGTAGCAGCAGGGGCGTAAATAGCGGGGGGACATCTGAGTGCTGTCCCCCCCAAAAATATAATTAATAACCACACTAAGTATTGTGTATAAATTATATAAACTTAAAATAATTATGTAAGTAGTAAAGCAATACAAACGCGTTTTAAGTTTAGAAACGGTCACCCCTCCCTTGCGTTTCCACCGCGCACGTACTCGCTTGTGTGTAGTTTCCGGCGGCGCCGGCGGGAGAGAACAGAAACATTTTGAGTCACCGGATGAAGTGATTATTTTCCTCCCTTGTCATAACAACAACAACAAAAAAAGATGATAACTGATGATTTTTTCACTATTTTAGATTATAATGTTACCTAGCTTGTTTACCATAGCTTGTTGGATATAAGCCACCCACACCAACAATAATTAACATTGTGATAAGAATATGTAAACTGTAATAAGGCTAATAGATTTACTGTTGTGTGTTGGGTTATGCTCAGTGTGTATTCATCATATTTTGGTGACTTGGTTGTAAACAACTTAAAAAAATAAAATAAATAAATAAATAAATAAATATAATATATATATATATATATATATATATATATATATATATATATAAAGCGGAAGGATGGGTGGTATTTGTGATCTTATGTGGTGGTGGGCCGGTCTGGGCCAAAAAGCCAGGGCCGATTTTTGGTCCCAGCCCATCCCTGGACGCAAGTAAAAGGTATTAGGTGTAGAAGGCATGGGGTACATCTGCTTTAAATGCAAAAGGTCTTTGGGACCTGATATCAGAGCTTTGTTTGCACATTTAAGGGTAGTACATCATGTATTTTCTACATCTAGTTACTTTCAGTGTGCTCAAGCTGGATGTCATCGCACATTCAGTCTTATTAGATCATTTAGAAGACACATACTGGAGCATGTTGATGAAACTGGAGATGAAATGGAGGAAACCCCTTTAGTTGAGCCTGATGATGATTCATCAAATTCAGTTTTGGATGCTATGTTGAGCAGTGTGGTGAGGACTGGGATGAAATTGCTGAGGAACAATGTGATGAGTTAGAGGAAGAAAATATACAAGACAGAGTAGCTTTGTTTTTAGCGAAATTAAGGTCAAATTCCTTTCCTTCGCCGTTTCTCCATTTTGGTTTTATTGTTTCTCCATTTGGCGAATTAGAAAAAAATCAGTATCAAGCCTTTGGTTGATACTGATTTAATTAGTAACAACCTATCGTATCATTTTATTGTAATTTAAATGACTAAATTTAAGAACTTAACATTAAATAAAGCATACATATTTAATAAGATTAGGAAAAAAATCCTAAAATCCCCTGAAAATCAATTAAAGGTGCTAAAGAGGATGTTTTGTTTTATACATTTTTGCAATATTACTTGAAACTGTCTTTACTAACTGATAAAAGACTATTTATTAGGTGCACTGAAAGTAATAACATTAATATACATCATCTGTGCACGAGGTAGGGCCTTAAAAACATCAGGCAATCGTTTACGCGATCATCGCGTAAACGATTGGCCCTCTGGCTTGTCAATCACTGCCATGACGTTCCTTGTGAGAGACGAGCGCGGCTGCGCTCTCCAGTAACTTTCCACACTCCACAGGCGCCGCATGCAATGTTTTTGTCAGGAGACAGGAGTAACAACTGCAGATTATGAGTTACCTGCGGTGAGTCCGACATAATGAATCCACTAACACGACACAGCGAATGCCGGTGGTAAACACTCGTGATCCAATACTTGTGCACGAGTTTTGGGAGGCGTTCCTTTGAAATGAGCGGTGAAGGAGGGGGGCTGTTCTTACGCATGCGCTCATTTCAAAAACTCACTAACAGTCTTTGGTTTCTCAGTCGACGAAAAAATCCTCTCTATCACCTTTAATC
Source organism: Megalobrama amblycephala (assembly GCF_018812025.1). Lineage (NCBI taxonomy): Eukaryota > Metazoa > Chordata > Actinopteri > Cypriniformes > Xenocyprididae > Megalobrama > Megalobrama amblycephala. Next base: position 40,813,810 of record NC_063055.1, read on the forward strand.
AACTAAATCAATTACAGTTAATTTCTGACACAGACAGATGGCAATAAATAGGCTATAAAAATACTCTTTATCTCACTATTGTTAGTGTTATTTCAGGGTTTTGATATATATTTTGATATATATCCTAATATTGATAAAGTATAATTGATATCTTCTTAAGAGAGCACTATAATGGTTATTTTTAACACTGTTTTAACATTTTCCCTTTATTTATTTATTTTACTTTTTTTTAAATGTGTGATAGCCTATTTCAAATTGGCATAAACGAGTTCACCTCCATCATAAATCATCCAATTCGCATTTTAAGTCCATCTCTCTATAGCACCGCTTTGATGAACTAATATAACATGTAATATATTTTCATATCTGTCATATTTCAAATTCATCCCATGTCCAAAACTCAGGGTGTTGTCTAAAACAAAAGTTATGACTGCTGCATATTTACATCAGCTACTGATTTGCACTTTTTAATTCAATGTGTGCCTATACATTCGCTGCCCAGTGCGTTGAGCAGCTTCGCTAGATTTTTATTGTTGGTCACTTCAATAAAACGGGCATCGTGCCAACGTTGTAGAATGGGGGTAATTGTGTGCAGCTGCAAAGTAAATTAATATTTCGTGAGAAAGAGATAAAAATGTAGAATAAACGTGTTAAGGATCCGTACAGCTGCGCAAGGGACTTTTATTCTGTTGAGCTGAACCGATGAATGTCTGATGACGACATGGTTTGACATCTGGTTGACCAATCAGCGGAAAGAGGCGTTTCATTCCCGCCCACATGTAGAGATCGAATATTCAAACTGCTTATTTGTTTCCAACCCCAGAACGAAAAAAGAAAAATCAAGCCAGTTCTTTGTTTTTTCGTTTTCCTATGTGAAAGCAAAAACAAATGAACGAATGATACCTGGACCGGACCATACACGGACGGACCGTGTACCTTCGGACAATTTGTTTTTTCGTTTTTGTCTTCTAAACGGAAAAACGAAGAAAGCATTCATTTATCACATATTCGACCCTCCTCACGAGCATAAATAAACAAATCTCGAGTCGTTTTTTCATTTTTTTTTTTTTTTTTTAAATCACACTTTGTTCTAATCCGCCAAATGGAGAAACAATAAAACCTAAATGGCTTGAATATTCAATCTCTACGTGGGCGGGAATAAAACGCCCCTTTCCGCCGATTGGTCAACCAAAGATCAAGCCGCGCCATCAGTTCTCAGCTCCAGAATCAGCGCAACAGTAGACTCTTATATCCGATACATTTGTACGGATTATTTACAGAGTTTATTGCAACTACATTTAATCTCGCTCTCATCAAACAGCCAGACTAATAAATAGCGCGACACAACCCGTGCCGGGGCAGAGCCTAGACAGAGCTTTCTTCTGTATTCATTCGCGTGCCGTGAAATACTAATTTATTGTATATTAAATATTAATTTACGTGGCATCTGCTCTCACAACTACTCCTAGCCTATGTATTTGGCACACCGCTGTTTTATTTAGCTGACCAACTCTAAAAATCTCTGCTGGAGCTGCACGACGCACTGGACAGCGCGGAGAGAATTTCATTTGGGTCTATTTCTCATCAAACAACCAGATTAATGAATGGCTCGACACAAACCCTACAAGGCCATAGCTTTCTTCTGCCTACGCATACATTTGCGTACGGTGGAATTAGTTTATCATATTAAAAATTAATTAATTTACATTGCATCTGCTGTCACATTTGGCACGCCGCCCGTTTTATTTAGCTGATCATCTCTTGAAATGTGTGTGCGAAAAAAGCGCAGAGAGAATGTGATATACATTGTAGTGAAGTGCAGATCAGCAGTCCTGACTGTTGTTTCGAGCAATACACCGAGTTTATTTCATTAACCCTGAGTATGTCCCTCAAAACAATGGTTTATTTTTTCTGCCAGCTAAATTTCTAAAGCAAAGTCACAGATCATTGTGCGACTCGCAACATAAGGCGCACAGAGTAGCCTATAGCGTTAATTCGTGAATGAATCCGAGTCTTTGAACAAATCGGTTGAGTGATTCACCAGCCATACAGCCTTTTATTAGTGAATGAATCAGCGCTTCGAGCGAATCGATTGAATAAAATGACTCGTTCATTAACACAGTGACTTGCTGCCGCCTACTGGCGATATTTCATATTCGTTTCATCTTGTAATTTATTTCGTATTTCTGTATTCAAAGCATTTTGTATAAAACATAACATTAATGTCATTGCATTATGTATTTGCTCTGCTGTGTGAATGTATTTACGGACCTCTCTGAGCAGCATTCAATTGTGTAAATACATCTAAAGCGACTTCAGATGCTGCTGTGCCTCTGCAGCGCAAGATGCCTTTGGCTGAAACAAAATAGTGTCAAACTATAATTGTATTGACTAAATTTAAGATTTTAAATTAAAAATGGCATGCCTATATTTAATAAGATACAGCTATTTTAAATATAGCTTATTTTACTAATTAATTTATGACGGTAATAGATGGCAATAAATATAAAAATATATATTCATCTCTGGCTTTATTGTTCAAAGTGTTAATTTATAGTCTACCCTTAAACACGTATAATGAACGGCAAGACGCATTAAAAGTTTCTGTTCTCAGTTAAAATGGTGTCATTTAATCGTCATTTAAGTTAATAATTATTGATTTTTACAACGAAAGTGATTCAATCAAAAACTTTAGCTCGATAGACTTTATAGCTGCTTTAAAGCCAAAACAAACTCTGTCTATTAATTTTCCTATCATCACTGTGAAGCTGCTTTGAAACAATCTGTAATGTAGCATATGCACATGTAGCAGGATAATCAATAAACTTTGGAGTTTTCAGAACGCTTTTAACCTGATGAACTGTGTGCGTTAATCACTAAATCGGCTCCGACCAGTCGGCAGAAGATGAGCCCACTTGACACCTTTGTGGACCCGTGAGGGTAAACAGAAAACTCCAACTTCCCACTTTGGTGACTTCAAAAGGGCACCCCCCCCCCAGAGAGACCAGATCCACATCCAACACCCACACACACAGGCACACAAAAACACACACACAGACACATACAGAAACACACAAACATACATTTTTGACTGTATTGTAAAATACAACTATGCCAAGATATACCCATCCTGTATTTTGAAGCGTATGATGTTTTCTAGTGTTTAAATGAGTGTATTTGTGCCAGTGTTAGTTGTAATAAGGGAATTTTGTCTGTAAACCATAACTTCTTGTATATGCCTTTCTGATCTACGAGTTTGATCTCGTTTTAAAGCTCCGGACTCGAGCATTCACTGAGAGATGTCACATAGCTGACAAATCATTTTTCTATATGTTTAATGATATTGTGAAGAAAGACTCCTTCGAAATCCGATCTGAAGTCGTAAAGAGCAAATTCATCTAGGAGACCAAACAAAGAAAGAGCTTGCCCGCCAACTTTGCATCAATGTCATTGGCCATTCCACCTCAAGGAGGTGTGTCGGCCTATCTGTCATAAAAAGGAACACCAGGATTCTCCTGTGTGTGCTCCCGACGGACCTGAATCATTCACGCGTGTTCTTCCGATTGTCTCACGAGCACCTCGTGCACGTCTCTCCCAGACGTCTCCGGTGACCACGCGCTGCCATCGCGCTCAGCTTCGGGACCGCCATCTTCCAGCGAAACTTACTCTCAAGTCCTCAGTTCAAACCTTCCCGCGGAACGGAAGAAGCCAACGAACTGCACCAGCGCTAAACTGAAATTCGACACGCACAACCAATGCAAGTATACTGCCGTTTCTCAATCTTAGATGATGAAACTGATTTCCACGCTGGCCTCAAGGACTGTTTTGTAAGTTTGCTACTTGCCTTCTCTCTTTCCTTCTCTACTTCCACTCTTGTACATATGTGTGTATATTCTTGTATATATATTTAGACGTATAACCTCTCTGTATTCGTAGTTTACATATATTAAAACGTTATTCACGCTCGATTGTTCTGTTTGTTCTTTCAACTGAAGACCAAGTCACTTTAACGTTTTCGATCGTTTTATGCTTTGATGCTATAATAGCAAGTTGTTCTCATGGCCAGAGAATAACTCCGTTCATAATATTCTATGAGAAGCAGCGGTTTGCTGGACGAGCTGGTAGTTTCTCTAAATAATTATTGAACCTGAACTAATCACATATGTAATCAATTATAATTCGTTGTAATTGATTCACAATATATGTTTAATTCCCCCTTGGGTCAATATGTGCATAATAATTCATAAAACCTTATGAATTACTATATTCATATTCTACCCATAAATTGATTAATAACCGCTACATCGTTACAGTAAGAAGCGCTGTATAAATGAAGACGACTCGACCCTTGAATCGATTCTGCTCTGAGCTTCAGTACAACAGCTCTTATGCATTCTCTCCGCGCTGTCCAGTGCGGCGCGCAGCCTCCGGCACACAGATTGAGAGCTGGTCAGCTGAATAAGAAGACTAATAAGTGTGCCAAATAGTTTGGCTAGTTGTGAGAGCAGATGCCAATATTTAATACGATAAATTAGTATTTCACGGCACGCGAATGAATACAGAAGAAAGCTCTGTCTAGGCTCTGCCCCGGCACGGGTTGTGTCGCGCTATTTATTAGTCTGGCTGTTTGATGAGAGCGAGATTAAATGTAGTTTCAATAAACTCTGTAAATGTATCGGATATAATAGTCTACTGTTGCGCTGATTCTGGAGCTGAGAACTGATGGCGCGGCTTGATCTTTGGTTGACCAATCAGCGGAAAGGGGCGTTTTATTCCCGCCCATGTAGAGATTGAATATTCAAGTCGTTTATCCATTTTGGTTTTATTGTTTTTCCATTTAGCGAATTAAAACAAAAATAAAAATATGAAAAAACGACTCGAGATTTGTTTATTTACAAGTATTTACAAGTCTGGGATATGTGGTGCCTGTTATCCGTTTTAACAGTCGTCAGAGAAACCCCAAACTACAATTTTATTCGATCCCAAAGGAGTTAGATCGGCGTAATTGTTGGCTTCACTCAGAAAGGACCACACCACTGGCAGCCAAACAGCAACGCACAACATTAATAACAGCTGGGACTGTCATTACATACATTATAACGGGAACACTATTGTAACCAAACGTTGTGAATTCTCTGTTGTTGTTGTTTCAGCGTGTTGTTGTGGGAAGAGCGCGTCTACTGGGGTTAAACACTGATTACGTACCTTAGTTCAAGCTTCACTTGTGCATTCGCGTCATTTTGTGCAGATAAAACTCGTAATATTAAATTTATGAAGTATAAGTATCTGATTAATCTCTCTTTTGTTGACGTAAATAACCCACAGAGCTGATGATCATCTATAGCAGGGGCCTCCAAACTCGGTCCTGAAGGGCCACTGTCCTGCAGAGTTTAGCTCAAACTTGCCTCAACACATCTATCTGCAAGTTTCTAGCATGCTTAAAGCTCAGAATCTTCCTGAAGCAGCGTTTTGAAATCAGCCATCGCTATACAAGTCGTTATTTTGTAAAATATTCTCGTGGCCTTTATAATATTAATATTGAACCACTGTCCTCACATGAACTGATTTAAATATGTTTTTAGTGCATTAATGGATCTTGAGAGAGGAAATGTCATTGCTGGCTATGGAGGCCTCACTGAGCCATCGGATTTCATCAAAGATATCTTAATTTGTGTTCTGAAGATGAACGAAGGTCTTACGGGTGTGGAACGACATGAGGGTGAGTAATTAATGACAGAATTTTCGTTTTTGGGTGAACTAACCCTTTAATTAGACCTTAATTAGCTGTTTCAGTTGTGTTTATTTGGGGTTGGAGCTAAACTCTGCAGGACAGTGGCCCTCCAGGACTGAGTTTGGAGACCCCTGATCTATAGCTTCAGTGCGAGCGCTCAAAAAGTAAGGCAATACATTAATATGATCGGGACTGTCTTCTTATACATGATATTATAAGCGTATATACATGTAATATAACGTTGTGAATTCTTTGGGCCTATTTGCTGTGTTTCGCAGTTACAGGAAGAATGCATCCACAACAGGAGCATTATTGACTACGTTACTCAAGTTCATCTGTGCGTGATTTTGTGCAAATACTAGTAATTTTTATAAACAATTTTTATTCTGTATAAATATCATTTATATAGGACGTGTTCCGTTGAGTTAATTAACCTTCAGTTTATGGGTTTTGGTTCTCTTCAGCTTCAGCGAGCGCAGCTCAAAACAGCAATGATTAAGTCACTGAAAATGTTTACTACTGTAAAACTTTCATATTTTTTCAAAAAAAAGAATGCATTATTTTTTAATAACTAGCACTTATATTGTTCTCGTATTATTTTCATAAACACATGGTTTGATTAATAATAAGGATCACGAACAATAACAGATTTTTTCCTCAAATCATCTCATTTTGATAACATTACTGTTTGAGCTAACGTTACGCGCGCTGAATGAACACCCGTAAACTGAAGCGCTCTGATAGAAGGTCAGTTAACTCAACAGAACACATCCTATACAGGGTAATTCATATATTTATACAACATAAACATAACATTACACTTATATTTGCACAAAATCATGCACGCATGAACCTGAACTAGTGACGTAGTCAGAATAGCTCCTGTTGTGGATGTGTTCTTCCTGTATAACACGCCGAAACACTAGAATTCACAACATTTTAATACAATAGCATATACAATTAAAATGTTATTAATATGACAGCCACAATCGTAGATAATGTTTTGTGTTGCTGAGCGCTCGCGCTGAAGCTAAAGATGATCATCAGATCAACGAAGCGCTGTTAGTTGCCATCTCCGACACAAAGATGGCGGCGGGAATTGCGGAAGTGACGTCTTTGAAACCCATGGATAAATATTCTTTTAATATCTAAAAACCAAAGCAGCACACGAACGATTGAGACTATTTTGCCGACGTTTCGCGTTGGGTGGCGGGCCAGCTTCACAGGTTCAACACCGCCTGCGGGAAGAAGAGAGAAGAAGAAACTAGGACAAAGACCCACAGCCTCAAGAGCACACACACACACACACACACACACACACACACACACACACACACACACACACTGCACAGATGCTGAACCTCACGCCTCACGCAGTGGAGGAAAGACCCAGATGACTGCAGAAGAAAGCACTCCCACACAAACTGGCTCCTGAAAGATGGAAAGATGGGTTAAAAACTCCTCTTATGCACACATATAGAGCCTTAAGCGGTTGGTACAAACAGAGTTCAATTAACAAAAATAAATGATCTCAAAACAAACATCAATATATAACAACCAGCTTAAAACTTATGTGACACAAATAAATAAATCATAAGCAAAACAGCAGGGCCTAGACATCAAAGGTCCATACACAACTCCACAAAGGAAGATCTATCAAACAGAAAAACAAAAACATAAAGCACTTTCATCAGTCTTTAACAAACAATATGAAATCAACACAAATAAAACACCCGTCACAGTGCAAATCTAACAGTGCTGTGACCACTCAAAACACACAATCCTCCAAATCACTCAATAATTACACAAAGATTATAACTATAACAAACCATCTATTGCTAACATTCCTCTGCTGGAGAGGTGGGTAGAGTATCCAAAACTACTGAAGTAAAATACAAGTACTTAATATTTACTCAAAGTAAGAGTTAAAGTAATAATCTTAATAGTTACTTGAGTAAGAGTAAAAAAGTATCCAATGAATATACAGTCCAGTCCAAAAGTTTGGAACCACTAAGATTTTTAATGTTTTTAAAAGAAGTTTCTTCTGCTCACCAAGGCTACATTTATTTAATTAAAAATACAGTAAAAAACAGTAATATTGTGAAATATTATTACAATTTAAAATAACTGTGTACTATTTAAATATATTTCACAAAGTAATTTATTCCTGTGATCCAAGCTGAATTTTCAGCATGTCTTCAGTGTCACATGATCCTTCAGAAATCATTCTAATATGCTGATCTGCTGCGAGAAACATTTAATGTGTACAATTGTACAAAATATTTGTGTACAATATTTTTTTCAGGATTATTTGATGAAAGTTCAAAAGAACAGTGTTTATCTGAAATCTAATCTTTTGTAACATTATAAATGTCTTTACTGCCACTTTTGATTGATTTAATGCATCCTTGCTGAATAAAAGTATTCATTTCTTTAATTTCTTTTCAAACACTTTTTTTACTGACCCCAAACTTTTGAACGGTAGTGTATAATGCTACAGAAGCTTTGTATTTCAGATAAATGCTGTTCTTTTGAACTTTCTATTCATCAAGGAATCCTGAAAAAAAAAGTACACAACTGTTTTCAACATTGAAAATAATCATAAATGTTTATTGAGCAGCAAATCAGCATATTAGAATGATTTCTGAAGGATCATGTGACACTGAAGACTGGAGTAATGATGCTGAAAATTCAGCTTTGCATCACAGGAATAAATTACTTTGTCAAATATATTTAAATAGTACACAGTTATTTTAAATTGTAATAATATTTCACAATATTACTGTTTTTTACTGTATTTTTAATTAAATAAATGTAGCCTTGGTGAGCAGAAGAAACTTCTTTTAAAAACATTAAAAATCTTAGTGGTTCCAAACTTTTGGACTGGACTGGACTGTGTATATATATATATATTTTAGGGGTGTGACGAGATCTCGTGAGACTAAACTGTGACGAGATTTCTCGTCGAGGCGAAAAGTAGTCTCGTGATGTTGCCATGACAGAGTGTTAGGATGATTAGGAAAGAATATGCCACCGCTACGTTTACATTTTGCCTCCACTGTCGTTTTGCTTTGTATTTAAATAAAAAAAAACATTTAATTCAGTTGGATAACGGTCGCCGCCGCTCCATATTTACAGAGTACGCGCGACCGTTTAAAAGTGAAAGTAAACGCGCGTGCGCATTCAAACGTGATTTCAATACCCCGCATTTTGAAAGCGGCTCACTGATGAATACAGATATCTCTCAATATGAAAGCTATTTTAGGCTGGGCAGTGTAGTTGTAACCATCTCTTAGCTCTGTATCAAAGAAAAATTTGGTCTTATTTGATCTTTGAATATTGAGAGAGTGCGATTATGGTTGCACTTATTGTAAAGTGTTACCATAAAAATGAATAACAGCTTTCTCTTCTTTTTATTTACTAGTACAAACAATAAGGTTTCATTTGTTAACATTAGTTAATGCACTGTGAACTATCATGAACTAACAATGAATGACTATTTTTATCAACTAACAAAGATTAATAAATACTGTAGCAAATATATTGCTTGTTGTTAGTTGATGTTGGTTAATACATTAATGTTAATAAATGAGACCTTATTGTAAAGTGGTACCATTTTTATTTATACTGTTTTTATTTCTATGATCAGTTTGTGGAAAGGAGTTCAGTTAGGAGGTCAAAAGCTGTAGAAGCTCATAATTCATGTACAGTGAGGTCTGAAGAGACTGAAATCATACAGAAGAAAAGTCAGTCAGTTGAGTTAGTGGCAAAACCTTTTACATTACTTGAGTATTGTTGTCTTTTACTGCATATGATAATTCAGTCTCAGAAAGTAGAACTGAAATGACATTCATTACAAAATGATTAGTTAAAACATTTCAAATACACCTGCAGAATATTTTTTCTAGTCATGTATTTCGCCATCTTGTCTCGTCTCATGAACTCAATCTTGAGTCTCGTCTCGTGAGATACTGGTCTCGTCACATATATATATATATATATATATATATATATATATAAGGGCTGTAACGATATGCGATATGAAACCGAAATCGCGATACGCAGGTCCACGAACCTGTATCGCGATGTGAGAAGGCAGAATCGCGACACACCCCTTCCAACTCCCAGAGTTATCCTTCCTGTCCAGATCCAATGCTACCACATTTTTAAATTACTATAAGTATTAGGGGTGTAACGATTTATCGTAGATGGTGTGTCTCAATCAGCTCTCTAGTTCAGTAAGTGTTTCGGGCACACACTGAATCTTGCAAGCAGGTTTAAACGTTTCTCATGTCAGTCTCTTGCATGGTCGCGTGAGAAAAGTCGTGGCTTTCTTTCACCGCAGTGCACAGCAACAGCTGTGCTCACAGAAAAGCAAAAGACGCTTGCGATGCTTTGCTTTAAGAAGTTCTGTGGGGCCGTTCACATAATGCGTCTTTTCCGCGTGCAAGTCAGTTATTATTTTCAAATGTAGCCGGGCGGCAGGCGCGCTCATAATGGGATCAACGCGGTCGCGACGCGCATGCAATTCTCAACTTCTCAGAATGCCGCAAGCGCACCGCAGGTCGTGTGACAAGAATCAACCGATCAGCTATGGCCTTTCCGTAACAAAACATCAAAAGCTCAGCCGAACAGCTGATCATAGCTGTACATGGTGGTTTTTATATCTTATCTCCATCAATATATCTCGTAGTAAAACTAATGCAAGGGCTAGAAATCATTTATCCTTTGCAGAAACATCCTGATCCTCTTGGAGAGCTCAGTTCATGGTTGCATAGCAACGACCGACGCCACGGGAGCGCAAGCGCTTTGGAAAGAAGAAGCGGTGCGGCCGCGCCTTCCACGCGTTTTTAGACGCGATATGTGAACGGCCCCTATTCATAATTCTAAGTTCATGTTAAATTTAACATTTTTTTTCAGTGACAGACAGCCCTATTCTGTTAATTTGAATACAGAAGGTTTTTATTAAATTTTATATTTATTTATTTTATTGAAATGTGATCTTGTATGTACAACAAGGAAAATTATTGAAATTTGTTCATGTTTTTTTAATAAATCTTATTTGAATTTCAGTTTCATTTTGTTCAAAATATCGTGATACGTATCGTATCGTGAACTCCGTATCGAGATACGTACCGTATGACCTGAGCGTATCGTTACACCCCTAATATATATATATATATATATATATATATGAGCAATATCACACTCGTAGCCGTGCAATATGGCTGTATATCAGCACGGCTGTGATTCATCCGTAGGCACGAGGCCGCAGGTAATCACAGAGTGCTGATATACAGCCATATCGCACGGCTACGAGTGTGATATTGCGTTTATACAACAGTTCGACGGCACGAGTGTGTAAATAAATAAGAAATAACAACGAAGCGTATTTAAAACCCTCTTTTGTGCAGCACTACTTCCTTCCACCACGAATTCAAATCTCAAGCTGACAGTTGGACCAAGCCTCCGTTACTAATTGTAAAACGTCACTTCAGAACTAGTAACGAAGGAACGTAGAGTCGCTTCATTGAGAGAGAGCGAGATCGTCTGAGAGAGCAGGCTATTACCCGTCTGATATATTCAGTTTCTTACCTGATCACTACTGTTAGACCTACCTGAAAAAAAGAAAGCAGTCTATTTAATTTCTATCTTTATTCTATTGTATTTATTTGTGCTGTTAGTCAGTTGTTCATTTTTTTCTTGTTTTATTACTGTTAACTTTTTTTTAATTCAATTTACCATTTGAAATCAAGCAGACCAAGTAAAAAATTATTATTGCTTCAAACAACGGAATGAAGCTATTGAAAACATCATTCAATGTAAATTGTGATAATCGTAATTAATAATCGCAATTACAATTTCAAGGGAATAATTGACAATTATGATTTTTGTCATAATCGTGCAGCCCTAACTAGTACACTACCTGTTCTGTTGGAAGGGCTCTGTAATTACTCTGTGGCATGTGACTGATGCTGACGAACACTGAGACTTCAGGGCCATCTTCACTTCATTTATCAGATTTGGTAGCTCTAGTGACAAAAATATAGCAAAATAAAATATGATAAAACACTCTCTTACACCTGTTTACCAACTTTCTTACTTTTTTGTCATCATTTCTCAATTTTTCGTTCTCCTCCATTTTTTCCAGCCTCTTCTGAGTCTCTGTCAAGGTTGTGTCTTGATACTCCTCAACAGTCATTCATTTCTCTGTGGTTTGGGAATCACTGTCCTTTTTCTTTGGGTCTGTCAAGGAACAAGAATCAAGAGATGGAAAGATACGCATTCATTTTCTTAGATATCTGTCTTCTTATCTCAATAAATGTAAACAGATGAACATAAATGTACCTTTTAAGGGGAGAGAGGCAGATCTCAAATGAGATGTGTTAATACATTATTTTAAGGGTCCACAATTATGCATGTTATGCACACACACACTAGTAATTAATGATTAACTTAAAGTGCATATTGCAGGTTAAACATTTTTTTCGAGATGAATATATAACCTTGTACAAAAATACCATATAAGAAGATACTGCAGGGTTTAAAAATGTTTTGCAGGACATAAGGGCACGAATTTAGTAGATAAAGTGACGGTCTCTGTAAAAACCGCTTTTTTTTTTTTTTCAGCGTCGCGTCATTTTACGTCACTCAAGGGAGTCGATCGCCGAGCTCTGTGTTGACTCAGTGCAGAGTAGGCTGGTATTCAGTGACAGCGGTCGTGAATCAGTGTGTTTTCTGTAGTTTCTGTATTCTATTTATCATCATCATGGTAAATTATTGTGTTTGTGGAGGTTGCACAAACTCCAGCCTGTCAGGACATCGAGTCCAGAGGTTTAATAACAAGAAAAAGGACGCTGCTGTCTTCCGTGCCGGGGTGTGTTTTGTGCAGGTGAAGAGACGGGACTTCACTTCTGCATCTGCTTCGATAAACGCATTCATTATAGACCGGAGGATTATCATCCTGGCAATATGATGGAGTTCAACGTTGTAATACTACTGTAAATAATGATATTAAATGAATAAACTTACACACGCGATGCTTCTTCACCGTTTTTACTTGAATCAATTTCAACACTGATGAATACAAATGATGTACACATGCATACAGTCTCACACTCACACAAAACAGTTTTGAATTATGTGCTGGTAATGTAAATACTCCAATTTCATTCATGCCATGTATGTAAACTTGACTGTAAACTTATATAGCCTTTACATGTCATATGCATCCCCACACAGTGATCGGCCCGGAATAAACTCATAACACATAATGAATGAATAAAGGAAACATTACAAGAAACACATAGGCTACACTACTTATGTTCGTCCGCCGGCGGGAGACGTGATCACGGGTCCGTCAGAGAGATGAAACGTGAACGGTGCACTCTAAGTCTTGTGTTTTTTTGTTTTTTTACATTTGCTAACTAACGTTACCAAATCAGTCGTGATAAGAAACCGCTATATCGCGTAACGTTAGTGTGTGGACGGATATTGACGAAGTTTATTAGTTTCGGTTATTAGTAATCAATAACGTTACTCCAAGATGACCAATACTAGCTTTGCTGTTGCCTGATTCATGATAATAATCTGTACAATATTGTGATCTGAGAACAGTGTCGCATATCGTTAGCTAACGTGTATATCTCATAGGTGTGATTGGCAAAGGACAAAAAAGCAGGAAACTATACGGTGCACTTACCATGGGGGCGGGGCTTTGTTATGGGGAGGGGCTTATGGAGGGGCGTGGCTTGCTTTTGTACTTTTTTTATGATAAAGTTATGTAAAATAACTGCTCAGTGCTGCAAAACAGACAACTCTGCTAATGCTAACTTAATTCTATATAAACTATTAGGGGTGTGACGAGACAAGATGGTGAAATACACGACTAGAAAAAATAGTCTGCAGGTGTATTTGAAATGTTTTAACTAATCATCTTGTAATGAATGTCATTTCAGTTCTACTTTCTGAGACTGAATTATCATATGCAGTAAAAGACAACAATACTCAAGCACTGTAAAAGGTTTTGCCACTAACTCAACTGACTGACTTTTCTTCTGTATGATTTCAGTCTCTTCAGATCTTACTGTACATGATTTATGAGCTTCTACAACTTTTGACCTCCTAACTGAACTCCTTTCCACAAACTGATCATATAATAATTTGTCTCGTTTGACCGTTATTCGGTCTAATCCTGGCCTGTCGCTGCTCTCTTGGCCACATAGCAGGCTAATTGTATGGCTGTGGTTTGTTATACAAGTGTGAATAAACATTTACAATTTCCTCAGCGTCCGAACTGTCATTGCGATCCATTGTTTTCCTATTGTTTATATTGATCTCGCTCCCTTCAGTTACGTCACTTCCGATTTGGCATTTTTCAGATGCGGAAGTAAAATTCTCTCACAAAAAACGACTCCAGAAGCCTAATTAGCGTATTTATACGTGTTTTTTCAAGAAAATCTATTTCATACATTATTTTTCTATACATTGAATCACTGAAGCTCTAACCTGCAACATGCCCTTTAACATATAGGCTAGTAAGGGCATATTAACCATTATTTTGCAAACCATATTATTTTTGAGCAGTTAGGTACTTCACCAATTAAATAAACTGAACAATAAAAAGCTAGTAACGACGTTTAATTAGTGCTGGTTTTATTTATAAATTGCTAAAAGTGTGTAACAATATTTGACCCCCTGTTGTAAAGTGAAAGATATATTTAGGTTTATTGACCAGAATAAACTATAATTATCACGTTCACACATAGAAAGATAGGCCTTGCAAAACACGACAATTAACTTTTGATTCAGACATTTCCATAAATCATATGAATATCTCAAATTGACACAATCAAATTAAACATTAACAGGCAGTTATTAAACACACTGACACTCATATATCACTCTTTACCTCATTTCATGACACAATTATCATGTTTACGCGTGTTAGCTTTAGCCCATGTGCTAATCAGTTCAGCTCGCGCTGTGCGCACGCGGCCTACTCAAAACGGCTCAGAATCAATCATTGTAGAAACTTCGACATGTTATTTAGATTATATTCGGATTAATATCTGGAATTTCACTCACTAAAGCAAAGTAGAATCATATCTTTATTCACACAAGGAAGATTATTACTCACAGCGCTGATGCACTCTGGGATCCGCTCCGTCTCTCTCTTCAGGCTGACGCATCGACTTCAAAAGCTCCGCTTTCAGTGCACTCAATCACATCTCCAGTTAGATGAGTGGATTTTCTGGAGAAACTGTCTGCTCTGTGCTGATCTGCTCTGACTCTCTCTCTCTCTCATCTGCTCACGCTGAAAGCAGCGCCGGCGCGACCAGTGGGCGGGACTTATGAATGCGCCGCTACTATTGGCTCTTAGGGGTGTCTCTCACTGCAGCACGATCAGTGATTGGATGAATCTCTTTTCCTTCTATAATTTTCTTTCTTTTTCTTAACTTTTTTTCTCTTTTTTGAGTCTTTTGGCTCAGTGTTACCATAATTGTTACAGCCACACCAGTTCATTTGTGTCGTGTTTAAACTTGTATCTTGATGTTTTTTTCTCATAGTGGCTGAATTCTTGATTTTCTTGATATTTAGCATTTCGAAAACTTGCTCAGTTTTATAGTCACACTAGTGTGGGGTGGATGTGTCTGTTTTGCTCTTGATATTTTAGATATTGCTGTGCACTTTTTTCTGCAGTGGTTGATTTGTAGTTTGTACCACCAAAAGATTCTCAGCGTTTTCGTATTTCCTATTAATTTCCAGCCATTTTTAACCTCAAAGGGCAAGTGGACTTTTTCTCCTGACCCTTTAACATATCTGAATCATGTCCATGATTTTTGTGTTCACAGAGCTAATGCAAGTAAAGTCACCAAGTGTCATCCCATGTTAAAACGTTAACCTAATGAATTAGTTTTGTAATTAAAATGTTAATTTTGTAATTAATATAAGTGCTTGTGTGTAGTTTATATGCGTTTCATCTAAGATTGAAAGTCTATGAATCTACTTTATATGATTGTGACTGACAGGCGTAAAGCTCCACTTAGGACAAGATAAGAGCGAGGGCATGAGTGAAGTACAGCCTTATACTGATGCACTATGTTTTTACACATCTTATGAGATATGGTGGACATTCATAGGCCTATTAAATTTGCATTATTTTCCTGTTTTTACATCATGAAAATCTTAAGACTTTAGTTATATGTGGGACATATATGACATATAGGATTGAAAATACATAAATATTATGCAATTTTTATGCGTTTTTTGCAGCATATACGTCCCTTATAATATTCTGTTGGAACATATAAGAATCACAGATGTTTTTAACAAAACTTTTCCATATAGGTTTTTGCTAAGGTTTACTATATTATCAATCTTAATCTGTATTGTACAAAGCACATAAAGATGACATGAATGCAGTTTGCAGTTTAATCTGTTTTATTATTCATACCACAATAGTAAATAAGTCTTTATGACATTTTAAAATCGTCTATTCCTTTAAATGGACAGCAATACAGTGTCATGTCTGGCAACTTGAAACGAACTTGAAAAATAAAAAGTTTTATTGGGGTCAACAAAAGCCAAACATTTATGTACACTAAGTTACATAATTTGTGTACGTAAAAACTAGCTAGATCAATGCATCTATTTCCATTTGATCAACAGAAAAACATCAGGCTTGAAAGATTTCTTATCCTGTGGCTCCCTCTAGTGGGCACAGCTTTTATCTCTTATTTGCAATGCCTAACAGGTTAGAATTTGCAGTTAGCATCATAAATTCATTCGAGATCCAATCCAAGACACTGTCTACACTGGGGAGAATTTTTTTTTTTTTCTATTTTTGTTTTGTTTCCAGTCCAAATATCTATAAATATCTATAAATTCTTAAATCAAGATGCATTTACTAGATAAGTAAAATGGCATAAGATGTTACTTGTTTTCTGTGATGGGAAAATCAAAATTAAGTGAGTTTTTGCTTGAAACAAGTAAAATGATCTGCCACTTGGGAGTAAGAAAAATAATCTTAATTCAAACGGAAACAAGATTTTTTTCTTTTTTCTTTTTTTTTTTTTACCCCATTGGCACACAATTCTGCTTTAAGAAAAAACTCACTCAATTTTGATGATTTTCTAGTCAATGCATCTAGCGCCTAGGTGGCCGTTTAAAGCTTGGGCATCGCTCTGACACGAAAATTTGACAAAGTCCAAGATGGAATCAAACTTCCACCCCCTCCGAGGCTCTGGGGCAAGCCGGGGAAGGCTCACCATCCCGGGCCACGGTCAGATTCGTCCGCGATCTGGTGGTTTGTCGGTAGCACAGAATCATATAGGAAATTTTATTTTATTTATTTATTTATTTAACAGGGACATTGCACAATACATACATTGTACAGACCAGAGATAGCTACAAGCTAATTTTCATCTGTGGTCCCTGGGCAGAAGCAAAGTAACAGCAGGTTCACAGTGCATTTAAATCACATAATCACCTATATACAAAATTTAAAAATCAGACAAACAACACATCCAACATTAACAAAGCCCCATCCCCAAATCAAATCCACACAGTCCTAATACATTACATTTGATACATTAGAGATTCTTCAACAAGTCTGCGCTAATGACAACACACCTGATTATCCTTCAACCATTTCTTTACATTAAATTTGAAATTATTCAAAGTATTGCACTCTCTGACAGTTAAAGGTAAAGAGTTCCACATTCCTGCAGCTTTGACCGAGAAGCAGCTCTGTCCAAATTTGGTTGATCTAAAATTGACATAACAGTCTCCTCTGGTGGACCGAAAGCCCTCATCACATGATTTCACAAACACTTTAAGAGGTGGTGGTGCCAGGTCATGTCGAATCTTATACACTAAACTGACATTAGCCAGGAGAATAAAATGATCAAGTGTTAACAATTTATATTTCTTAACAATGTTACAATAATGATAGGATACCGGTTTCTGATCTAATATTTTGAGTGCCTGCTTGTACAAACTTTGAAGTGGTTGTAAAGCTGTGCTGTTTGATTGAGCCCAAATTGTTATACAGTAAGTAAAATGGGAAAAGATCATAGAATGCATAAAAAGCTTGGCTGCATCCGTACTCATTTGATGACGAGTAAATCTGAACTGAGCTAAACTAAACTTAACAGTTTTAACAATTTTTGAAATGTGCTTTTTAAGTGTACTATCCAGAACAACACCTAAATATTTAACAGAATCTACTTCTTGCAACTTTTCTCCATTAATAATGATACCTGATGTAGGATGAGAGTTGTTTCTTATGGAGAAAAACATGCTGACAGTTTTTTTAAAGTTTAGAGTCAAGCATGAGTGCTCCATCCAATCTGCAATTTTTCCCACAGCACCTTTGAGTACAGATGCAGCTCTCTGTTTTGATTTTGCATGTGCATAAATAACGGCATCATCTGCATACAATTGGGTGTTAACCTCAGGGCATATGTCAGGGAGATCATTAATATAAACACTGAATAAGAGGGGGCCCAAAATGGACCCTTGAGGCACCCCCACCGAGCTGTCTAAAAAAGAGGATATTGTGCTCTTTATTCGTGTACAGTGTTTTCTATTCTTTAAATATGAATCAAACCATTGTAGTGTTTTTTTCTGAGATGTTATGAGCTGATCATTTTGATAAAAGAATGTTCAAATTTACTGTGTCAAACGCCTTTTTAAGATCTAAAAATATGGCTCCTACTACCCCCCCTTATCCAAACTACATTTTAGCTGTTCAACAGAATAACAAAGAGCTGTTTCTGTTGAATGGTTACTTCGAAAGCCAAATTGCACTGGATTCAGGGGGTGACATCCATCATTTAAATGATCCATTAATTGCTTGGCTACTACTTTTTCCACTACCTTGGATATTACAGGTAGGATGTTAACTGGTCTATATAGTTCGCAATTTCAGCCTGGTCTCCTCCTTTATGCAAAGGTGTAATAACTGCCACTTTTAGACAGTCAGGGAAGACAGCTTCTTTAAAGGATCTGTTTATTAACTGTGTGATTGGCCCACATGAGGTGAAATCATTCCTTTTAATCACACAGGAGTCTAACCCATAAGCATCGTGTGATTTAGAATTTTTTAAATCCTTGTAAAATTTTAAGGACCTCTTGCTCCGAGACCTCACTTAAATGTAAAACAGATTTGTTCACGTCTACAGGACTGATTTCAGTTATTCTGTTTCCAAAAACCACCGCAAGCTCCTGCACAGAATCTCTGAAACACATATTAAAAATGTTTGCTACTTTATTTTCTTCATGGGTTAATACATGATTAATGTTGATTTCATATTTTTTGTTACATTTTTCTTTGCGGGTAATCTCTTTTATATATTTCCAAACTAACTGATTGTTTCCTTTAGCTTGTGTAATCAATTCAATAAAGAAGTTTGCTTTAGCATTCCTGACTTGCCTAACTACTTTATTCCGACAGTCTTTAAATAGCCGCATATCAGTATCGATGCCTGTTTTTAGGGCTTTCTTGAGCAAATAGTCTCTTCTCTTCATCAAGTTCCAAATCTCATCAGTCAACCAGGGAAAATGTGCCTTTTTGTTTTTGTTACACATCTTTTTAACAAATTTATCCTTTACATTATTGATTGTATCTATAAACTGTGTGCAAAATTGGTTAATGCCATCATTATGAGATGGATCATTCCAGTTTACCTTTTGCATTTCTAAGTCAAAATGGACCAGATCTTTTTTTGGTATTGGTATAGAAAATGTCCTTCTTACCTTTTCTAAATATGAATCTATTCTTATTTAGCTTTCGAGCAATAAGAACTAAATTGTGATCTGAAATGCCTGTAATAAAATTGAAAGATTTAATTATTCTTATCTGGTTTATTTGAAAATACAAGGTCAATTTGTGTTTTAGAGGACTTGGTTATTCTAGTGGGCCCATTTATTAGCTGTGTGAAACTATATAAACCTGTTATTTCTTTTAATCGTTTTCTACAGTTTTTATCTGTCCAGTTCACGTTAAAATCTCCCATTACAATCACTTCTTTACCAAAGGTTATTTTGTTCTCTTCCTTAAAAGAAATGTAAACATTTATATCTGCGGAGGGTGGCCTATAAATACCAACTAAAATAAATGACATTTGAGGTGACAGAGGTATAGTTAATGCAATACATTCAATTTCCATGTCCAGTTTTTCCTGTACATATATCTGTTTACATTGTAAATTGTCCTTAATATAAAAGAGTAATCCGCCACCTTTTCCAGTCTTCCTGTCCCTTCTGAATATGTTGTAGCCTGGAATATTAAAAGTTGCCTGTGGGGATGTCTTTGTTAACCATGTTTCTGATAGACAAATAAAGTCCAGATTTGAGTCGGTGAGGAGTTTATCCACTTGGTCAATTTTTGATGCAATACTCCTAATATTTAAATGTCCCCTCAGCAAAACTTTTGGTTTTGATCTTGAGTCCCAAAATGACTTTAGCATGGTTAAGTGTCTGAAAAAAAGTCATGTCGTACCTCCGTTGTCGTGATATTGTGTGCAGTACTGTACCCGGTTTCAATCGCGATCAGATCCGCTCTGATGCACCCCTACTCCGCTGAATTCTCCGTACAAATCAGGTCATTCGACCCATTTGGGTGCTTATATCTCGGGAACCTTTTCACTGTAAAGCTGTTTTGAAACAATCTGTATTGTATGAAGCACAGGTGACTTGCTTTGACTAACTTTTGCTTGCAGTTTAAATGTTGGTTTTATTATTCAAACCACAATAGTAAATAAGACTCTTTATTGAAATTGTACAATCTATATAAAGATAAAATTGTCTATTCCTTTTAAATGGACAGCAATATGAAAAAAAATCCTTGGGAAAATAGGCTTTATTGGGGTCCACAAAAGTCTAACATTTGATAATCTATAAGCATTTCACAGATTCTATGTACCATAACTATACAAAACAACACTGTCAATACATGATACAAATAAGATAAATGCATTGGTTTCCATTCAAAGTGATAGAAATGATCAACAGAAAAACATCAGGCTTGAAAGATTTCTTATCCTGTGGCTCCCTCTAGTGGGCACAGCTTTTATCTCTTATTTGCAATGCCTAACAGTTTAGAATTTGCAGTTAGCATCATAAATTCATTCGAGATCCAATCCAAGACACTGTCGACACTGGGGAGAAAAAAACGTTTTTCTTACTCCTATTTTTGTTTTGTTTCCAGTCCCAATATCTATAAATTCTTAAATTAAGATGCATTTACTAAATATGTAAAATGACATAAGATATTATGTCTTATTTTCTGGGGAGGGGTCAAAATTAAGGGAGTTTTGCTAAAAAAAAAAAAAAAAAAAGGAAAAAAAAGCTATATTATCTGCCATTTTGGGGTAAGAAAAATAATCTTAATCTGTATTGTACAAAGCACTATATAAATAAAGATGACATGAATACCTTTTGCTTGCAGTTTAAATGTTTTATTATTCATACCACAATAGTAAAATAAGTCTTTTCTGCTCTCCTCCGCCTCACCACCTCTCATTTTCGTACACAAGTAGAGTGTGCTCATCTCCGCCTCACCACCTCACATTTTCGTACACAAGTAGAGTGTGCTCATCTCCGCCTCACCACCTCACATTTTCGCACAAGTAGAGTGTGCTCATCTCCGCCTCACCACCTCTCATTTTCGTACAAGTAGAGTGTGCTCATCTCCGCCTCACCACCTCTCATTTTCGTACACAAGTAGAGTGTGCTCATCTCCGCCTCACCACCTCTCATTTTCGTACACAAGTAGAGTGTGCTCATCTCCGCCTCACCACCTCACATTTTCGTACACAAGTAGAGTGTGCTCATCTCCGCCTCACCACCTCTCATTTTCGTACACAAGTAGAGTGTGCTCATCTCCGCCTCACCACCTCACATTTTCGTACACAAGTAGAGTGTGCTCATCTCCGCCTCACCACCTCTCATTTTCGTACACAAGTAGAGTGTGCTCATCTCCGCCTCACCACCTCTCATTTTCGTACACAAGTAGAGTGTGCTCATCTCCGCCTCACCACCTCACATTTTCGTACACAAGTAGAGTGTGCTCATCTCCGCCTCACCACCTCACATTTTCGTACACAAGTAGAGTGTGCTCATCTCCGCCTCACCACCTCTCATTTTCGTACACAAGTAGAGTGTGCTCATCTCCGCCTCACCACCTCACATTTTCGTACACAAGTAGAGTGTGCTCATCTCCGCCTCACCACCTCTCATTTTCGTACACAAGTAGAGTGTGCTCATCTCCGCCTCACCACCTCTCATTTTCGTACACAAGTAGAGTGTGCTCATCTCCGCCTCACCACCTCACATTTTCGTACACAAGTAGAGTGTGCTCATCTCCGCCTCACCACCTCTCATTTTCGTACACAAGTAGAGTGTGCTCATCTCCGCCTCACCACCTCTCATTTTCGTACACAAGTAGAGTGTGCTCATCTCCGCCTCACCACCTCTCATTTTCGTACACAAGTAGAGTGTGCTCATCTCCGCCTCACCACCTCACATTTTCGTACACAAGTAGAGTGTGCTCATCTCCGCCTCACCACCTCTCATTTTCGTACACAAGTAGAGTGTGCTCATCTCCGCCTCACCACCTCTCATTTTCGTACAAGTAGAGTGTGCTCATCTCCGCCTCACCACCTCACATTTTCGTACACAAGTAGAGTGTGCTCATCTCCGCCTCACCACCTCACATTTTCGTACACAAGTAGAGTGTGCTCATCTCCGCCTCACCACCTCTCATTTTCGTACAAGTAGAGTGTGCTCATCTCCGCCTCACCACCTCTCATTTTCGTACACAAGTAGAGTGTGCTCATCTCCGCCTCACCACCTCACATTTTCGTACAAGTAGAGTGTGCTCATCTCCGCCTCACCACCTCACATTTTCGTACACAAGTAGAGTGTGCTCATCTCCGCCTCACCACCTCACATTTTCGTACACAAGTAGAGTGTGCTCATCTCCGCCTCACCACCTCTCATTTTCGTACACAAGTAGAGTGTGCTCATCTCCGCCTCACCACCTCTCATTTTCGTACACAAGTAGAGTGTGCTCATCTCCGCCTCACCACCTCTCATTTTCGTACACAAGTAGAGTGTGCTCATCTCCGCCTCACCACCTCACATTTTCGTACACAAGTAGAGTGTGCTCATCTCCGCCTCACCACCTCACATTTTCGTACACAAGTAGAGTGTGCTCATCTCCGCCTCACCACCTCTCATTTTCGTACACAAGTAGAGTGTGCTCATCTCCGCCTCACCACCTCACATTTTCGTACAAGTAGAGTGTGCTCATCTCCGCCTCACCACCTCTCATTTTCGTACACAAGTAGAGTGTGCTCATCTCCGCCTCACCACCTCACATTTTCGTACAAGTAGAGTGTGCTCATCTCCGCCTCACCACCTCACATTTTCGTACAAGTAGAGTGTGCTCATCTCCGCCTCACCACCTCACATTTTCGTACACAAGTAGAGTGTGCTCATCTCCGCCTCACCACCTCACATTTTCGTACACAAGTAGAGTGTGCTCTCCTCCGCCTCACCACCTCTCATTTTCGTACAAGTAGAGTGTGCTCATCTCCGCCTCACCACCTCTCATTTTCGTACAAGTAGAGTGTGCTCATCTCCGCCTCACCACCTCTCATTTTCGTACACAAGTAGAGTGTGCTCATCTCCGCCTCACCACCTCTCATTTTCGTACACAAGTAGAGTGTGCTCATCTCCGCCTCACCACCTCACATTTTCGTACACAAGTAGAGTGTGCTCATCTCCGCCTCACCACCTCTCATTTTCGTACACAAGTAGAGTGTGCTCATCTCCGCCTCACCACCTCTCATTTTCGTACACAAGTAGAGTGTGCTCATCTCCGCCTCACCACCTCTCATTTTCGTACACAAGTAGAGTGTGCTCATCTCCGCCTCACCACCTCTCATTTTCGTACACAAGTAGAGTGTGCTCATCTCCGCCTCACCACCTCTCATTTTCGTACAAGTAGAGTGTGCTCATCTCCGCCTCACCACCTCACATTTTCGTACACAAGTAGAGTGTGCTCATCTCCGCCTCACCACCTCTCATTTTCGTACACAAGTAGAGTGTGCTCATCTCCGCCTCACCACCTCTCATTTTCGTACACAAGTAGAGTGTGCTCATCTCCGCCTCACCACCTCTCATTTTCGTACACAAGTAGAGTGTGCTCATCTCCGCCTCACCACCTCTCATTTTCGTACACAAGTAGAGTGTGCTCATCTCCGCCTCACCACCTCTCATTTTCGTACACAAGTAGAGTGTGCTCATCTCCGCCTCACCACCTCTCATTTTCGTACACAAGTAGAGTGTGCTCATCTCCGCCTCACCACCTCTCATTTTCGTACACAAGTAGAGTGTGCTCATCCTCCGCCTCACCACCTCTCATTTTCGTACACAAGTAGAGTGTGCTCTCCTCCGCCTCACCACCTCTCATTTTCGTACACAAGTAGAGTGTGCTCATCCTCCGCCTCACCACCTCTCATTTTCGTACACGAGTAGAGTGTGCTCTCCTCCGCCTCACCACCTCTCATTTTCGTACACGAGTAGAGTGTGCTCTCCTCCGCCTCACCACCTCTCATTTTCGTACGCAAGTAGAGTGTGCTCTCCTCCGCCTCACCACCTCTCATTTTCGTACACAAGTAGAGTGTGCTCTCCTCCGCCTCACCACCTCTCATTTTCGTACAAGTAGAGTGTGCTCTCCTCCGCCTCACCACCTCTCATTTTCGTACACAAGTAGAGTGTGCTCTCCTCCGCCTCACCACCTCTCATTTTCGTACACAAGTAGAGTGTGCTCTCCTCCGCCTCACCACCTCTCCCCAGCGGAAATAGTTTATTCGTGCTGGTGGGACGACAAGCATATGGTAGCCTCTGGGGTGCCCGCCGCTCGACCGCTCTGGTTTTAACGAGACGACCGTACCATCGAGGGGTAGATGGGTCGGGGACCGGGACAACCGCGACACGGGCGGGGTTCCCCACACACGGGTCTCGCTCCGGCGCGGTCGTTTTGCACCAAAGCATCAATCAAAATAAAAATGCAAATACAATATGGCTTTGTGCACTTATCAAATTGTAAAAGGCCGCGATTTAAGTCAAGTATATCATCTGTTGTACTGCAATGTTTCAAAGCAAAGAGGGGCACATGAGCAACTCTGTTTACACCTGGTATAATGATGTGTTTTGGTTGATCAGATCACAAGTGGACGATGCTAAATACAGGTGTAAACGGGGTCTAAAACATTTTGAGCCACAAAAGACCGCCTACTGACCTAATGCATTAACATTATGGGAAGCGCGCTTGCCAGACAGATTTATACTTTGTCGTCTGAAGACCGAAGTTTGTTTTGAAGATGAAAAATGTACCTAGCACAATGTTTTCTCACCATCCCTGATTTCTGACACACAATCATAGCGTCTAGTGTGGTCTTGCATCTATTAGAGTGAATGCAGTGATCCATATCTGCATGTGCTCTGAGTTTAAAGGATTAGTTCACCTTCAAATGAAAATGATTTTCCCCTGGATTTACTCACCCTCAAGCCATCCTAGGTGTATATGCCTTTCTTCTTTCAGATGAACATAACCTGAGAAATATTAATAAATATCCTGATGCATCCGAGGTTTATAATGGCAGTGAGCGAAGATCTGAAGTGTCTCCATCCACATCCATCCATCGTAAACGTGTACTCCACACGGCTCCAGGGGGCCTTCTGAAGTGAAGTGATGCGTTTGTGTTAAAAAAAAAATAAAAAAAATCCATATTTAACAAGTTATGAAGTAAAATATCTAGCTTCCGCCAGATCACTTTCCATATTCAAGTTACGAAGAAAGTGTAAACTGGCGTCACGTCAATTAAGCTTTTTCCGTAAGTTGAATAGGGAAGGCGGTTTTGGGCAAAAGCTAGATATTTTACTTTATAACTTGTTAAATATGGATTTAACAAGTTACAAAGTAACTTGAAAGTGAACTAATCCTTTAAACATGCATTTAAACATTGCACTTTAATGTTTTTAATGCATAAATAAGTTCACATTTAGCAGTATGAAACGGACGAAAAAAATGTAACTCCTTGGGGAAATCATATTTTGAAGGTTTATTACACTTCCTTGTGCTTAACGTAAATGCAAAGTGTATGTACATGGAATTCATTTTTACTTTTATCTCCATCAAAATACTTCTGTTATGCATATTTTTTTTTTCTCTTACAGCTGAGAAGATTGATCAAGAAACCCTCCTTTTAGATGATATCACACTGACCTCTCTGATCCCCATTATTGGACTTTGTTTAAAATTCAAGAAGTACCTCAAGAATTTGCTTGACGTTAACATGGGCGGACTGGCCATCTGGCATACCGGGCACTTTCCCGGTGGGCCGACATGCTTTTTGGGGCCGACGGTCGCCGACCGCAAAAAAAAAAAAAAAAAAAAAAAAAAGAAAGTGAAAGTGGTAGGCCTAGATCGGCGGCCCAATACTTTTTCAATTGACACTGGGCTGCTGGCCCACAACACTTTAGTCAAAAATATCACATAGGCTATTTTTTTTTTTTCCTTCTGACAGACGCGGCTCATGAAACATGTAGCTCAGCGGCCCATTGGTTGTTTTCTTGATTGACACTGGACTGGCCCAATCATACCTTTGAACAGTACCATCTATAGGATTTCTGCCTGCACGCAGTTTCAGTGTGATGGTGATCATGCAGAAGAAACGCAAAGGAGGTGCAGAGAAGCTGCGCGAGAGAAAAAAAACGCTGCCAAATTGACACAAATGTTTTCGGCAGTAGCAGCAGGGGCGTAAATAGCGGGGGACATCTGAGTGCTGTCCCCCCCAAAAATATAATTAATAAACACGCTAAGTATTGTGTATAAATTATATAAACTTAAAATAATTATGTAAGTAGTAAAGCAATACAAACGCAAACGGGCGTTTTAAGTTTAGAAACATTTTGAGTCACCCCTCCCTTGCCTCACAGTGGCTTGTTTACCATAGCTTGTTGGATATAAGCCACCCACACCAACAATAATTAACATTGTGATAAGAATATGTAAACTGTAATAAGGCTAATAGATTTACTGTTGTGTGTTGGGATATGCTCAGTGTGTATTCATCATATTTTGGTGACTTGGTTGTAAACAACTTAAAAAAATAAAATAAATAAATAAATAAAATAAACTATTATATATATATATATATATATATATATATATATATATATATATATATATATATATAAAGCGGAAGGATGGGTGGTATTTGTGATCTTATGTGGTGGTGGGCCGGTCTGGGCCAAAAAGCCAGGGCCGATTTTTGGTCCCAGCCCATCCCTGGACGCAAGTAAAAGGTATTAGGTGTAGAAGGCATGGGGTACATCTGCTTTAAATGCAAAAGGTCTTTGGGACCTGATATCAGAGCTTTGTTTGCACATTTAAGGGTAGTACATCATGTATTTTCTACATCTAGTTACTTTCAGTGTGCTCAAGCTGGACGTCATCGCACATTCAGTCTTATTAGATCATTTAGAAGACACCTGCTGGAGCATGTTGATGAAATTGGAGATGAAATGGAGGAAACCCCTTTAGTTGAGCCTGATGATGATTCATCAAATTCAGTTTTGGATGCTATGTTGAGCAGTGTGGTGAGGACTGGGATGAAATTGCTGAGGAACAATGTGATGAGTTAGAGGAAAAAATATACAAGACAGAGTAGCTTTGTTTTTAGCGAAATTAAGGTCAAATTCCTTTCCTTCGTCGTTTCTCCATTTTGGTTTTATTGTTTCTCCATTTGGCGAATTAGAAAAAAATCAGTATCAAGCCTTTGGTTGATACTGATTTAATTAGTAACAACCTATCGTATCATTTTATTGTAATTTAAATGACTAAATTTAAGAACTTAACATTAAATAAAGCATACATATTTAATAAGATTAGGAAAAAAATCCTAAAATCCCCTGAAAATCAATTAAAGGTGCTAAAGAGGATGTTTTGTTTTATACATTTTTGCAATATTACTTGAAACTGTCTTTACTAACTGATAAAAGACTATTTATTAGGTGCACTGAAAGTAATAACATTAATATACATCATCTGTGCACGAGGTAGGGCCTTAAAAACATCAGGCAATCGTTTACGCGATCATCGCGTAAACGATTGGCCCTCTGGCTTGTCAATCACTGCCATGACGTTCCTTGTGAGAGACGAGCGCGGCTGCGCTCTCCAGTAACTTTCCACACTCCACAGGCGCCGCATGCAATGTTTTTGTCAGGAGACAGGAGTAACAACTGCAGATTATGAGTTACCTGCGGTGAGTCCGACATAATGAATCCACTAACACGACACAGCGAATGCCGGTGGTAAACACTCGTGATCCAATACTTGTGCACGAGTTTTGGGAGGCGTTCCTTTGAAATGAGCGGTGAAGGAGGGGGGCTGTTCTTACGCATGCGCTCATTTCAAAAACTCACTAACAGTCTTTGGTTTCTCAGTCGACGAAAAAATCCTCTCTATCACCTTTAATCAACTAAATCAATTACAGTTAATTTCTGACACAGATGGCAATAAATAGGCTATAAAAATACTCTTTATCTCACTATTGTTAGTGTTATTTCAGGGTTTTGATATATATTTTGATATATATCCTAATATTGATAAAGTATAATTGATATCTTCTTAAGAGAGCACTATAATGGTTATTTTTAACACTGTTTTAACATTTTCCCTTTATTTATTTATTTTACTTTTTTTTAAATGTGTGATAGCCTATTTCAAATTGGCATAAACGAGTTCACCTCCATCATAAATCATCCAATTCGCATTTTAAGTCCATCTCTCTATAGCACCGCTTTGATGAACTAATATAACATGTAATATATTTTCATATCTGTCATATTTCAAATTCATCCCATGTCCAAAACTCAGGGTGTTGTCTAAAACAAAAGTTATGACTGCTGCATATTTACATCAGCTACTGATTTGCACTTTTTAATTCAATGTGTGCCTATACATTCGCTGCCCAGTGCGTTGAGCAGCTTCGCTAGATTTTTATTGTTGGTCACTTCAATAAAACGGGCATCGTGCCAACGTTGTAGAATGGGGGTAATTGTGTGCAGCTGCAAAGTAAATTAATATTTCGTGAGAAAGAGATAAAAATGTAGAATAAACGTGTTAAGGATCCATACAGCTGCGCAAGGGACTTTTATTCTGTTGAGCTGAACCGATGAATGTCTGATGACGACATGGTTTGACATCTGGTTGACCAATCAGCGGAAAGAGGCGTTTCATTCCCGCCCACATGTAGAGATCGAATATTCAAACTGCTTATTTGTTTCCAACCCCAGAACGAAAAAAGAAAAATCAAGCCAGTTCTTTGTTTTTTCGTTTTCCTATGTGAAAGCAAAAACAAATGAACGAATGATACCTGGACCGGACCATACACGGACGGACCGTGTACCTTCGGACAATTTGTTTTTTCGTTTTTGTCTTCTAAACGGAAAAACGAAGAAAGCATTCATTTATCACATATTTGACCCTCCTCACGAGCATAAATAAACAAATCTCGAGTCGTTTTTTCATATTTTTTTTTTTCTTTTTTAATCACACTTTGTTCTAATCCGCCAAATGGAGAAACAATAAAACCTAAATGGCTTGAATATTCAATCTCTACGTGGGCGGGAATAAAACGCCCCTTTCCGCCGATTGGTCAACCAAAGATCAAGCCGCGCCATCAGTTCTCAGCTCCAGAATCAGCGCAACAGTAGACTCTTATATCCGATACATTTGTACGGATTATTTACAGAGTTTATTGCAACTACATTTAATCTCGCTCTCATCAAACAGCCAGACTAATAAATAGCGCGACACAACCCGTGCCGGGGCAGAGCCTAGACAGAGCTTTCTTCTGTATTCATTCATCAATGTCATTGCATTATGTATTTGCTCTGCTGTGTGAATGTATTTACGGACCTCTCTGAGCAGCATTCAATTGTGTAAATACATCTAAAGCGACTTCAGATGCTGCTGTGCCTCTGCAGCGCAAGATGCCTTTGGCTGAAACAAAATAGTGTCAAACTATAATTGTATTGACTAAATTTAAGATTTTAAATTAAAAATGGCATGCCTATATTTAATAAGATACAGCTATTTTAAATATAGCTTGTTTTACTAATTAATTTATGACGGTAATAGATGGCAATAAATATAAAAATATATATTCATCTCTGGCTTTATTGTTCAAAGTGTTAATTCATAGTCTACCCTTAAACACGTATAATGAACGGCAAGACGCATTAAAAGTTTCTGTTCTCAGTTAAAATGGTGTCATTTAATCGTCATTTAAGTTAATAATTATTGATTTTTACAACGAAAGTGATTCAATCAAAAACTTTAGCTCGATAGACTTTATAGCTGCTTTAAAGCCAAAACAAACTCTGTCTATTAATTTTCCAATCATCACTGTGAAGCTGCTTTGAAACAATCTGTAATGTAGCATATGCACATGTAGCAGGATAATCAATAAACTTTGGAGTTTTCAGAACGCTTTTAACCTGATGAACTGTGTGCGTTAATCACTAAATCGGCTCCGACCAGTCGGCAGAAGATGAGCCCACTTGACACCTTTGTGGACCCGTGTCCAGTGCGGCGCGCAGCCTCCGGCACACAGATTGAGAGCTGGTCAGCTGAATAAGAAGACTAATAAGTGTGCCAAATAGTTTGGCTAGTTGTGAGAGCAGATGCCAATATTTAATACGATAAATTAGTATTTCACGGCACGCGAATGAATACAGAAGAAAGCTCTGTCTAGGCTCTGCCCCGGCACGGGTTGTGTCGAGCTATTTATTAGTCTGGCTGTTTGATGAGAGCGAGATTAAATGTAGTTTCAATAAACTCTGTAAATGTATCGGATATAATAGTCTACTGTTGCGCTGATTCTGGAGCTGAGAACTGATGGCGCGGCTTGATCTTTGGTTGACCAATCAGCGGAAAGGGGCGTTTTATTCCCGCCCATGTAGAGATTGAATATTCAAGTCGTTTATCCATTTTGGTTTTATTGTTTTTCCATTTGGCGGATTAGAACAAAAATAAAAATATGAAAAAACGACTCGAGATTTGTTTATTTACAAGTATTTACAAGTCTGGGATATGTGGTGCCGTTATCCGTTTTAACAGTCGTCAGAGAAACCCCGAACTACAATTTTATTCGATCCCAAAGGAGTTAGATCGGCGTAATTGTTGGCTTCACTCAGAAAGGACCACACCACTGGCAGCCAAACAGCAACGCACAACATTAATAACAGCTGGGACTGTCATTTACATAACATTATAACGGGAACACTATTGTAACCAAACGTTGTGAATTCTCTGTTGTTGTTTCAGCGTGTTGTTGTGGGAAGAGCGCGTCTACTGGGGTTAAACACTGATTACGTACCTTAGTTCAAGCTTCACTTGTGCATTCGCGTCATTTTGTGCAGATAAAACTCGTAATATTAAATTTATGAAGTATAAGTATCTGATTAATCTCTCTTTTGTTGACGTAAATAACCCACAGAGCTGATGATCATCTATAGCAGGGGCCTCCAAACTCGGTCCTGAAGGGCCACTGTCCTGCAGAGTTTAGCTCAAACTTGCCTCAACACATCTATCTGCAAGTTTCTAGCATGCTTAAAGCTCAGAATCTTCCTGAAGCAGCGTTTTGAAATCAGCCATCGCTATACAAGTCGTTATTTTGTAAAATATTCTCGTGGCCTTTATAATATTAATATTGAACCACTGTCCTCACATGAACTGATTTAAATATGTTTTTAGTGCATTAATGGATCTTGAGAGAGGAAATGTCATTGCTGGCTATGGAGGCCTCACTGAGCCATCGGATTTCATCAAAGATATCTTAATTTGTGTTCTGAAGATGAACGAAGGTCTTACGGGTGTGGAACGACATGAGGGTGAGTAATTAATGACAGAATTTTCATTTTTGGGTGAACTAACCCTTTAATTAGACCTTAATTAGCTGTTTCAGTTGTGTTTATTTGGGGTTGGAGCTAAACTCTGCAGGACAGTGGCCCTCCAGGACTGAGTTTGGAGACCCCTGATCTATAGCTTCAGTGCGAGCGCTCAAAAAGTAAGGCAATACATTAATATGATCGGGACTGTCTTCTTATACATGATATTATAAGCGTATATACATGTAATATAACGTTGTGAATTCTTTGGGCCTATTTGCTGTGTTTCGCAGTTACAGGGAGAATGCATCCACAACAGGAGCATTATTGACTACGTTACTCAAGTTCATCTGTGCGTGATTTTGTGCAAATACTAGTAATTTTTATAAACAATTTTTATTCTGTATAAATATCATTTATATAGGACGTGTTCCGTTGAGTTAATTAACCTTCAGTTTATGGGTTTTGGTTCTCTTCAGCTTCAGCGTGCGCAGCTCAAAACAGCAATGATTAAGTCACTGAAAATGTTTACTACTGTAAAACTTTCATATTGTTTCAAAAAAAGAATGCATTATTTTTTAATAACTAGCACTTATATTGTTCTCGTATTATTTTCATAAACACATGGTTTGATAATAATAAGGATCACGAACAATAACAGATTTTTTCCTCAAATCATCTCATTTTGATAACATTACTGTTTGAGCTAACGTTACGCGCGCTGAATGAACACCCGTAAACTGAAGCGCTCTGATAGAAGGTCAGTTAACTCAACAGAACACATCCTATACAGGGTAATTCATATATTTATACAACATAAACATAACATTACACTTATATTTGCACAAAATCATGCACGCATGAACCTGAACTAGTGACGTAGTCAGAATAGCTCCTGTTGTGGATGTGTTCTTCCTGTATAACACGCCGAAACACTAGAATTCACAACATTTTAATACAATAGCATATACAATTAAAATGTTATTAATATGACAGCCACAATCGTAGATAATGTTTTGTGTTGCTGAGCGCTCGCGCTGAAGCTAAAGATGATCATCAGATCAACGAAGCGCTGTTAGTTGCCATCTCCGACACAAAGATGGCGGCGGGAATTGCGGAAGTGACGTCTTTGAAACCCATGGATAAATATTCTTTTAATATCTAAAAACCAAAGCAGCACAAACGAACGATTGAGACTATTTTGCCGACGTTTCGCGTTGGGTGGCGGGCCAGCTTCACAGGTTCAACACCGCCTGCGGGAAGAAGAGAGAAGAAGAAACTAGGACAAAGACCCACAGCCTCAAGAGCACACACACACACACACACACACACACACACACACACACACACACACACACACACACACTGCACAGATGCTGAACCTCACGCCTCATGCAGTGGAGGAAAGACCCAGATGACTGCAGAAGAAAGCACTCCCACACAAGACTGGCTCCTGAAAGATGGAAAGATGGGTTAAAAACTCCTCTTATGCACACATATAGAGCCTTAGCGGTTGGTACAAACAGAGTTCAATTAACAAAAATAAATGATCTCAAAACAAACATCAATATATAACAATCAGCTTAAAACTTATGTGACACAAATAAATAAATCATAAGCAATACAGCAGGGCCTAGACATCAAAGGTCCATACACAACTCCACAAAGGAAGATCTATCAAACAGAAAAACAAAAACATAAAGCACTTTCATCAGTCTTTAACAAACAATATGAAATCAACACAAATAAAACACCCGTCACAGTGCAAATCTAACAGTGCTGTGACCACTCAAAACACACAGTCCTCCAAATCACTCAATAATTACACAAAGATTATAACTATAACAAACCATCTATTGCTAACATTCCTCTGCTGGAGAGGTGGGTAGAGTATCCAAAACTACTGAAGTAAAATACAAGTACTTAATATTTACTCAAAGTAAGAGTTAAAGTAATAATCTTAATAGTTACTTGAGTAAGAGTAAAAAAGTATCCAATGAATATACAGTCCAGTCCAAAAGTTTGGAACCACTAAGATTTTTTATGTTTTTAAAAGAAGTTTCGTCTGCTCACCAAGGCTACATTTATTTAATTAAAAATACAGTAAAAAACAGTAATATTGTGAAATATTATTACAATTTAAAATAACTGTGTACTATTTAAATATATTTCACAAAGTAATTTATTCCTGTGATCCAAGCTGAATTTTCAGCATGTCTTCAGTGTCACATGATCCTTCAGAAATCATTCTAATATGCTGATCTGCTGCGAGAAACATTTAATGTGTACAATTGTACAAAATATTTGTGTACAATATTTTTTTTCAGGATTATTTGATGAAAGTTCAAAAGAACAGTGTTTATCTGAAATCTAATCTTTTGTAACATTATAAATGTCTTTACTGCCACTTTTGATTGATTTAATGCATCCTTGCTGAATAAAAGTATTCATTTCTTTAATTTCTTTTCAAAAACTTTTTTTACTGACCCCAAACTTTTGAACGGTAGTGTATAATGCTACAGAAGCTTTGTATTTCAGATAAATGCTGTTCTTTTGAACTTTCTATTCATCAAGGAATCCTGAAAAAAAAAGTACACAACTGTTTTCAACATTGAAAATAATCATAAATGTTTATTGAGCAGCAAATCAGCATATTAGAATGATTTCTGAAGGATCATGTGACACTGAAGACTGGAGTAACAATGCTGAAAATTCAGCTTTGCATCACAGGAATAAATTACTTTGTCAAATATATTTAAATAGTACACAGTTATTTTAAATTGTAATAATATTTCACAATATTACTGTTTTTTACTGTATTTTTAATTAAATAAATGTAGCCTTGGTGAGCAGAAGAAACTTCTTTTAAAAACATTAAAAATCTTAGTGGTTCCAAACTTTTGGACTGGACTGGACTGTACTGTGTATATATATATATATTTTAGGGGTGTGACGAGATCTCGTGAGACTAAACTGTGACGAGATTTCTTGTCGAGGCGAAAAGTAGTCTCGTGATGTTGCCATGACAGAGTGTTAGGATGATTAGGAAAGAATATGCCACCGCTACGTTTACATTTTGCCTCCACTGTCGTTTTGCTTTGTATTTAAATAAAAAAAACCATTTAATTCAGTTGGATAACGGTCGCCGCCGCTCCATATTTACAGAGTACGCGCGACCGTTTAAAAGTGAAAGTAAACGCGCGTGCGCATTCAAACGTGATTTCAATACCCCGCATTTTGAAAGCGGCTCACTGATGAATACAGATATCTCTCAATATGAAAGCTATTTTAGGCTGGGCAGTGTAGTTGTAACCATCTCTTAGCTCTGTATCAAAGAAAAATTTGGTCTTATTTGATCTTTGAATATTGAGAGAGTGCGATTATGGTTGCACTTATTGTAAAGTGTTACCATAAAAATGAATAACAGTTTTTCTCTTATTATTATTTACTAGTACAAACAATAAGGTTTCATTTGTTAACATTAGTTAATGCACTGTGAACTATCATGAACTAACAATGAATGACTATTTTTATCAACTAACAAAGATTAATAAATACTGTAGCAAATATATTGCTTGTTGTTAGTTGATGTTGGTTAATACATTAATGTTAATAAATGAGACCTTATTGTAAAGTGGTACCATTTTTATTTATACTGTTTTTATTTCTATGATCAGTTTGTGGAAAGGAGTTCAGTTAGGAGGTCAAAAGCTGTAGAAGCTCATAATTCATGTACAGTGAGGTCTGAAGAGACTGAAATCATACAGGAGGGAAGTCAGTCAGTTGAGTTAGTGGCAAAACCTTTTACATTACTTGAGTATTGTTGTCTTTTACTGCATATGATAATTCAGTCTCAGAAAGTAGAACTGAAATGACATTCATTACAAAATGATTAGTTAAAACATTTCAAATACACCTGCAGAATATTTTTTCTAGTCATGTATTTCGCCATCTTGTCTCGTCTCATGAACTCAATCTCGAGTCTCGTCTCGTGAGATACTGGTCTCGTCACACCCCTAATATATATATATATTTATTAGGGGTGTTATATATATATATATATATATATATATATATAAGGGCTGTAACGATATGCGATATGAAACCGAAATCGCGATACGCAGGTCCACGAACCTGTATCGCGATGTGAGAAGGCAGAATCGCGACACACCCCTTCCAACTCCCAGAGTTATCCTTCCTGTCCAGATCCAATGCTACCACATTTTTAAATTACTATAAGTATTAGGGGTGTAACGATTTATCGTAGATGGTGTGTCTCAATCAGCTCTCTAGTTCAGTAAGTGTTTCGGGCACACACTGAATCTTGCAAGCAGGTTTAAACGTTTCTCATGTCAGTCTCTTGCATGGTCGCGTGAGAAAAGTCGTGGCTTTCTTTCACCGCAGTGCACAGCAACAGCTGTGCTCACAGAAAAGCAAAAGACGCTTGCGATGCTTTGCTTTAAGAAGTTCTGTGGGGCCGTTCACATAATGCGTCTTTTCCGCGTGCAAGTCAGTTATTATTTTCAAATGTAGCCGGGCGGCAGGCGCGCTCATAATGGGATCAACGCGGTCGCGACGCGCATGCAATTCTCAACTTCTCAGAATGCCGCAAGCGCACCGCAGGTCGTGTGACAAGAATCAACCGATCAGCTATGGCCTTTCCGTAACAAAACATCAAAAGCTCAGCCGAACAGCTGATCATAGCTGTACATGGTGGTTTTTATATCTTATCTCCATCAATATATCTCGTAGTAAAACTAATGCAAGGGCTAGAAATCATTTATCCTTTGCAGAAACATCCTGATCCTCTTGGAGAGCTCAGTTCATGGTTGCATAGCAACGACCGACGCCACGGGAGCGCAAGCGCTTTGGAAAGAAGAAGCGGTGCGGCCGCGCCTTCCACGCGTTTTTAGACGCGATATGTGAACGGCCCCTATTCATAATTCTAAGTTCATGTTAAATTTAACATTTTTTTTCAGTGACAGACAGCCCTATTCTGTTCATTTGAATACAGAAGGTTTTTATTAAAATTTTATATTTATTTATTTTATTGAAATGTGATCTTGTATGTACAACAAGGAAAATTATTGAAATTTGTTCATGTTTTTTTAATAAATCTTATTTGAATTTCAGTTTCATTTTGTTCAAAATATCGTGATACGTATCGTATCGTGAACTCCGTATCGAGATACGTACCGTATGACCTGAGCGTATCGTTACACCCCTAATATATATATATATATATATATGAGCAATATCACACTCGTAGCCGTGCAATATGGCTGTATATCAGCACAGATGCGATTCATCCGTAGGCACGAGGCCGCAGGTAATCACAGAGTGCTGATATACAGCCATATCGCACGGCTACGAGTGTGATATTGCGTTTATACAACAGTTCGACGGCACGAGTGTGTAAATAAATAAGAAATAACAACGGAGCGTATTTAAAACCCTCTTTTGTGCAGCACTACTTCCTTCCTGCCACGAATTCAAATCTCAAGCTGACAGTTGGACCAAGCCTCCGTTACTAATTGTAAAACGTCACTTCAGAACTAGTAACGAAGGAACGTAGAGTCGCTTCATTGAGAGAGAGAGAGAGAGAGAGATCGTCTGAGAGAGCAGGCTATTACCCGTCTGATATATTCAGTTTCTTACCTGATCACTACTGTTAGACCTACCTGAAAAAAAGAAAGCAGTCTATTTAATTTCTATCTTTATTCTATTGTATTTATTTGTGCTGTTAGTCATTTGTTCATTTTTTTCTTGTTTTATTACTGTTAACTTTTTTTTAATTCAATTTACCATTTGAAATCAAGCAGACCAAGTAAAAAATTATTATTGCTTCAAACAACGGAATGAAGCTATTGAAAACATCATTCAATGTAAATTGTGATAATCGTAATTAATAATCGCAATTACAATTTCAAGGGAATAATTGACAATTATGATTTTTGTCATAATCGTGCAGCCCTAACTAGTACACTACCTGTTCTGTTGGAAGGGCTCTGTAATTACTCTGTGGCATGTGACTGATGCTGACGAACACTGAGACTTCAGGGCCATCTTCACTTCATTTATCAGATTTGGTAGCTCTAGCGACAAAAATATAGCAAAATAAAATATGATAAAACACTCTCTTACACCTGTTTACCAACTTTCTTACTTTTTTGTCATCATTTCTCAATTTTTCGTTCTCCTCCATTTTTTCCAGCCTCTTCTGAGTCTCTGTCAAGGTTGTGTCTTGATACTCCTCAACAGTCATTCATTTCTCTGTGGTTTGGGAATCACTGTCCTTTTTCTTTGGGTCTGTCAAGGAACAAGAATCAAGAGATGGAAAGATACGCATTCATTTTCTTAGATATCTGTCTTCTTATCTCAATAAATGTAAACAGATGAACATAAATGTACCTTTTAAGGGGAGAGAGGCAGATCTCAAATGAGATGTGTTAATACATTATTTTAAGGGTCCACAATTATGCATGTTATGCACACACACACTAGTAATTAATGATTAACTTAAAGTGCATATTGCAGGTTAAACATTTTTTTCGAGATGAATATATAACCTTGTACAAAAATACCATATAAGAAGATACTGCAGGGTTTAAAAATGTTTTGCAGGACATAAGGGCACGAATTTAGTAGATAAAGTGACGGTCTCTGTAAAAACCGCTTTTTTTTTTTTTCAGCGTCGTGTCATTTTACGTCACTCAAGGGAGTCGATCGCCGAGCTCTGTGTTGACTCAGTGCAGAGTAGGCTGGTATTCAGTGACAGCGGTCGTGAATCAGTGTGTTTTCTGTAGTTTCTGTATTCTATTTATCATCATCATGGTAAATTATTGTGTTTGTGGAGGTTGCACAAACTCCAGCCTGTCAGGACATCGAGTCCAGAGGTTTAATAACAAGAAAAAGGACGCTGCTGTCTTCCGTGCCGGGGTGTGTTTTGTGCAGGTGAAGAGACGGGACTTCACTTCTGCATCTGCTTCGATAAACGCATTCATTATAGACCGGAGGATTATCATCCTGGCAATATGATGGAGTTCAACGTTGTAATACTACTGTAAATAATGATATTAAATGAATAAACTTACACACGCGATGCTTCTTCACCGTTTTTACTTGAATCAATTTCAACACTGATGAATACAAATGATGTACACATGCATACAGTCTCACACTCACACAAAACAGTTTTGAATTATGTGCTGGTAATGTAAATACTCCAATTTCATTCATGCCATGTATGTAAACTTGACTGTAAACTTATATAGCCTTTACATGTCATATGCATCCCCACACAGTGATCGGCCCGGAATAAACTCATAACACATAATGAATGAATAAAGGAAACATTACAAGAAACACATAGGCTACACTACTTATGTTCGTCCGCCGGCGGGAGACGTGATCACGGGTCCGTCAGAGAGATGAAACGTGAACGGTGCACTGTAAGTCTTGTGTTTTTTTGTTTTTTTACATTTGCTAACTAACGTTACCAAATCAGTCGTGATAAGAAACCGCTATATCGCGTAACGTTAGTGTGTGGACGGATATTGACGAAGTTTATTAGTTTCGGTTATTAGTAATCAATAACGTTACTCCAAGATGACCAATACTAGCTTTGCTGTTGCCTGATTCATGATAATAATCTGTACAATATTGTGATCTGAGAACAGTGTCGCATATCGTTAGCTAACGTGTATATCTCATAGGTGTGATTGGCAAAGGACAAAAAAGCAGGAAACTATACGGTGCACTTACCATGGGGGCGGGGCTTTGTTATGGGGAGGGGCTTATGGAGGGGCGTGGCTTGCTTTTGTACTTTTTTTATGATAAAGTTATGTAAAATAACTGCTCAGTGCTGCAAAACAGACAACTCTGCTAATGCTAACTTAATTCTATATAAACTATTAGGGGTGTGACGAGACAAGATGGTGAAATACACGACTAGAAAAAATAGTCTGCAGGTGTATTTGAAATGTTTTAACTAATCATCTTGTAATGAATGTCATTTCAGTTCTACTTTCTGAGACTGAATTATCATATGCAGTAAAAGACAACAATACTCAAGCACTGTAAAAGGTTTTCTTTTCTTCTGTATGATTTCAGTCTCTTCAGATCTTACTGTACATGATTTATGAGCTTCTACAACTTTTGACCTCCTAACTGAACTCCTTTCCACAAACTGATCATATAATAATTTGTCTCGTTTGACCGTTATTCGGTCTAATCCTGGCCTGTCGCTGCTCTCTTGGCCACATAGCAGGCTAATTGTATGGCTGTGGTTTGTTATACAAGTGTGAATAAACATTTACAATTTCCTCAGCGTCCGAACTGTCATTGCGATCCATTGTTTTCCTATTGTTTATATTGATCTCGCTCCCTTCAGTTACGTCACTTCCGATTTGGCATTTTTCAGATGCGGAAGTAAAATTCTCTCACAAAAAACGACTCCAGAAGCCTAATTAGCGTATTTATACGTGTTTTTTCAAGAAAATCTATTTCATACATTATTTTTCTATACATTGAATCACTGAAGCTCTAACCTGCAACATGCCCTTTAACATATAGGCTAGTAAGGGCATATTAACCATTATTTTGCAAACCATATTATTTTTGAGCAGTAAGGTACTTCACCAATTAAATAAACTGAACAATAAAAAGCTAGTAACGACGTTTAATTAGTGCTGGTTTTATTTATAAATTGCTAAAAGTGTGTAACAATATTTGACCCCCTGTTGTAAAGTGAAAGATATATTTAGGTTTATTGACCAGAATAAACTATAATTATCACGTTCACACATAGAAAGATAGGCCTTGCAAAACACGACAATTAACTTTTGATTCAGACATTTCCATAAATCATATGAATATCTCAAATTGACACAATCAAATTAAACATTAACAGGCAGTTATTAAACACACTGACACTCATATATCACTCTTTACCTCATTTCATGCCACAATTATCATGTTTACGCGTGTTAGCTTTAGCCCATGTGCTAATCAGTTCAGCTCGCGCTGTGCGCACGCGGCCTACTCAAAACGGCTCAGAATCAATCACTGTAGAAACTTCGACATGTTATTTAGATTATATTCGGATTAATATCTGGAATTTCACTCACTAAAGCAAAGTAGAATCATATCTTTATTCACACAAGGAAGATTACTCACAGCGCTGATGCACTCTGGGATCCGCTCCGTCTCTCTCTTCAGGCTGACGCATCGACTTCAAAAGCTCCGCTTTCAGTGCACTCAATCACATCTCCAGTTAGATGAGTGGATTTTCTGGAGAAACTGTCTGCTCTGTGCTGATCTGCTCTGACTCTCTCTCTCTCTCTCTCTCTCTCTCTCTCTCTCTCTCTCTCATCTGCTCACGCTGAAAGCAGCGCCGGCGCGACCAGTGGGCGGGACTTATGAATGCGCCGCTACTATTGGCTCTTAGGGGTGTCTCTCACTGCAGCTCGATCAGTGATTGGATGAATCTCTTTTCCTTCTATAATTTTCTTTCTTTTTCTTAACTTTTTTTCTCTTTACTGGTAGCATGGGTTAACCCGGTTTACATCAATCAATCTGGGCCAGGCAGAAGCAGATCTGATTTCAACCTCTTTTTTGAGTCTTTTGGCTCAGTGTTACCATAATTGTTACAGCCACACCAGTTCATTTGTGTGCGTGTTTAAACTTGATCAACAGAAAAACATCAGGCTTGAAAGATTTCTTATCCTGTGGCTCCCTCTAGTGGGCACAGCTTTTATCTCTTATTTGCAATGCCTAACAGGTTAGAATTTGCAGTTAGCATCATAAATTCATTCGAGATCCAATCCAAGACACTGTCGACACTGGGGAGAATTTTTTTTTTTTTTCTATTTTTGTTTTGTTTCCAGTCCAAATATCTATAAATATCTATAAATTCTTAAATCAAGATGCATTTACTAGATAAGTAAAATGGCATAAGATATTACTTGTTTTCTGTGATGGGAAAAACAAAATTAAGTGAGTTTTTGCTTGAAACAAGTAAAATGATCTGCCACTTGGAGTAAGAAAAATAATCTTAATTCAAACAGAAACAAGATTTTTTTTCTTTTCTTCTTTTTTTTTTACCCCATTGGCACACAATTCTGCTTTAAGAAAAAACTCACTTAATTTTGATGATTTTCTAGTCAATGCATCTAGCGCCTAGGTGGCCGTTTAAAGCTTGGGCATCGCTCTGACACGAAAATTTGACAAAGTCCAAGATGGAATCAAACTTCCACCCCCTCCGAGGCTCTGGGGCAAGCCGGGGAAGGCTCACCATCCCGGGCCACGGTCAGATTCGTCCGCGATCTGGTGGTTTGTCGGTAGCACAGAATCATATAGGAAATTTTATTTTATTTATTTATTTATTTAACAGGGACATTGCACAATACATATATTGTACAGACCAGAGATAGCTACAAGCTAATTTTCATCTGTGGTCCCTGGGCAGAAGCAAAGTAACAGCAGGTTCACAGTGCATTTAAATCACATAATCACCTATATACAAAATTTAAAAATCAGACAAACAACACATCCAACATTAACAAAGCCCCATCCCCAAATCAAATCCACACAGTCCAAATACATTACATTTGATACATTAGAGATTCTTCAACAAGTCTGCGCTAATGACAACACACCTGATTATCCTTCAACCATTTCTTTACATTAAATTTGAAATTATTCAAAGTATTGCACTCTCTGACAGTTAAAGGTAAAGAGTTCCACATTCCTGCAGCTTTGACCGAGAAGCAGCTCTGTCCAAATTTGGTTGATCTAAAATTGACATAACAGTCTCCTCTGGTGGACCGAAAGCCCTCATCACATGATTTCACAAACACTTTAAGAGGTGGTGGTGCCAGGTCATGTCGAATCTTATACACTAAACTGACATTAGCCAGGAGAATAAAATGATCAAGTGTTAACAATTTATATTTCTTAACAATGTTACAATAATGATAGGATACCGGTTTCTGATCTAATATTTTGAGTGCCTGCTTGTACAAACTTTGAAGTGGTTGTAAAGCTGTGCTGTTTGATTGAGCCCAAATTGTTATACAGTAAGTAAAATGGGAAAAGATCATAGAATGCATAAAAAGCTTGGCTGCATCCGTACTCATTTGATGACGAGTAAATCTGAACTGAGCTAAACTAAACTTAACAGTTTTAACAATTTTTGAAATGTGCTTTTTAAGTGTACTATCCAGAACAACACCTAAATATTTAACAGAATCTACTTCTTGCAACTTTTCTCCATTAATAATGATACCTGATGTAGGATGAGAGTTGTTTCTTATGGAGAAAAACATGCTGACAGTTTTTTTAAAGTTTAGAGTCAAGCATGAGTGCTCCATCCAATCTGCAATTTTTCCCACAGCACCTTTGAGTACAGATGCAGCTCTCTGTTTTGATTTTGCATGTGCATAAATAACGGCATCATCTGCATACAATTGGGTGTTAACCTCAGGGCATATGTCAGGGAGATCATTAATATAAACACTGAATAAGAGGGGGCCCAAAATGGACCCTTGAGGCACCCCCACCGAGCTGTCTAAAAAAGAGGATATTGTGCTCTTTATTCGTGTACAGTGTTTTCTATTCTTTAAATATGAATCAAACCATTGTAGTGTTTTTTTCTGAGATGTTATGAGCTGATCATTTTGATAAAAGAATGTTCAAATTTACTGTGTCAAACGCCTTTTTAAGATCTAAAAATATGGCTCCTACTACCCCCCCTTTATCCAAACTACATTTTAGCTGTTCAACAGAATAATAAAGAGCTGTTTCTGTTGAATGGTTACTTCGAAAGCCAAATTGCACTGGATTCAGGGGGTGACATCCATCATTTAAATGATCCATTAATTGCTTGGCTACTACTTTTTCCACTACCTTGGATATTACAGGTAGGATGTTAACTGGTCTATATAGTTCGCAATTTCAGCCTGGTCTCCTCCTTTATGCAAAGGTGTAATAACTGCCACTTTTAGACAGTCAGGGAAGACAGCTTCTTTAAAGGATCTGTTTATTAACTGTGTGATTGGCTCACATGAGGTGAAATCATTCCTTTTAATCACACAGGAGTCTAACCCATAAGCATCGTGTGATTTAGAATTTTTTAAATCCTTGTAAAATTTTAAGGACCTCTTGCTCCGAGACCTCACTTAAATGTAAAACAGATTTGTTCACGTCTACAGGACTGATTTCAGTTATTCTGTTTCCAAAAACCACCGCAAGCTCCTGCACAGAATCTCTGAAACACATATTAAAAATGTTTGCTACTTTATTTTCTTCATGGGTTAATACATGATTAATGTTGATTTCATATTTTTTGTTACATTTTTCTTTGCGGGTAATCTCTTTTATATATTTCCAAAATAACTGATTGTTTCCTTTAGCTTGTGTAATCAATTCAATAAAGAAGTTTGCTTTAGCATTCCTGACTTGCCTAACTACTTTATTCCGACAGTCTTTAAATAGCCGCATATCAGTATCGATGCCAGTTTTTAGGGCTTTCTTGAGCAAATAGTCTCTTCTCTTCATCAAGTTCCAAATCTCATCAGTCAACCAGGGAAAATGTGCCTTTTTGTTTTTGTTACACATCTTTTTAACAAATTTATCCTTTACATTATTGATTGTATCTATAAACTGTGTGCAAAATTGGTTAATGCCATCATTATGAGATGGATCATTCCAGTTTACCTTTTGCATTTCTAAGTCAAAATGGACCAGATCTTTTTTTGGTATTGGTATAGAAAATGTCCTTCTTACCTTTTCTAAATATGAATCTATTCTTATTTAGCTTTCGAGCAATAAGAACTAAATTGTGATCTGAAATGCCTGTAATAAAATTGAAAGATTTAATTATTCTATCTGGTTTATTTGAAAATACAAGGTCAATTTGTGTTTTAGAGGACTTGGTTATTCTAGTGGGCCCATTTATTAGCTGTGTGAAACTATATAAACCTGTTATTTCTTTTAATCGTTTTCTACAGTTTTTATCTGTCCAGTAACGTTAAAATCTCCCATTACAATCACTTCTTTACCAAAGTTATTTTGTTCTCTTCCTTAAAAGAAATGTAAACATTTATATCTGCGGAGGGTGGCCTATAAATACCAACTAAAATAAATGACATTTGAGGTGACAGAGGTATAGTTAATGCAATACATTCAATTTCCATGTCCAGTTTTTCCTGTACATATATCTG
This sequence comes from Megalobrama amblycephala, assembly GCF_018812025.1. Classification (NCBI taxonomy): domain Eukaryota; kingdom Metazoa; phylum Chordata; class Actinopteri; order Cypriniformes; family Xenocyprididae; genus Megalobrama; species Megalobrama amblycephala. The sequence continues at coordinate 40,858,738 of NC_063055.1, forward strand.
TTTACATTGTAAATTGTCCTTAATATAAAAGAGTAATCCGCCACCTTTTCCAGTCTTCCTGTCCCTTCTGAATATGTTGTAGCCTGGAATATTAAAAGTTGCCTGTGGGGATGTCTTTGTTAACCATGTTTCTGATAGACAAATAAAGTCCAGATTTGAGTCGGTGAGGAGTTTATCCACTTGGTCAATTTTTGATGCAATACTCCTAATATTTAAATGTCCCCTCAGCAAAACTTTTGGTTTTGATCTTGAGTCCCAAAATGACTTTAGCATGGTTAAGTGTCTGAAAAAAAGTCATGTCGTACCTCCGTTGTCGTGATATTGTGTGCAGTACTGTACCCGGTTTCAATCGCGATCAGATCCGCTCTGATGCACCCCTACTCCGCTGAATTCTCCGTACAAATCAGGTCATTCGACCCATTTGGGTGCTTATATCTCGGGAACCTTTTCACTGTAAAGCTGTTTTGAAACAATCTGTATTGTATGAAGCACAGGTGACTTGCTTTGACTAACTTTTGCTTGCAGTTTAAATGTTGGTTTTATTATTCAAACCACAATAGTAAATAAGACTCTTTATTGAAATTGTACAATCTATATAAAGATAAAATTGTCTATTCCTTTTAAATGGACAGCAATATGAAAAAAAATCCTTGGGAAAATAGGCTTTATTGGGGTCCACAAAAGTCTAACATTTGATAATCTATAAGCATTTCACAGATTCTATGTACCATAACTATACAAAACAACACTGTCAATACATGATACAAATAAGATAAATGCATTGGTTTCCATTCAAAGTGATAGAAATGATCAACAGAAAAACATCAGGCTTGAAAGATTTCTTATCCTGTGGCTCCCTCTAGTGGGCACAGCTTTTATCTCTTATTTGCAATGCCTAACAGTTTAGAATTTGCAGTTAGCATCATAAATTCATTCGAGATCCAATCCAAGACACTGTCGACACTGGGGAGAAAAAAACGTTTTTCTTACTCACTATTTTTGTTTTGTTTCCAGTCCCAATATCTATAAATTCTTAAATTAAGATGCATTTACTAAATATGTAAAATGACATAAGATATTATGTCTTATTTTCTGGGGAGGGGTCAAAATTAAGGGAGTTTTGCTAAAAAAAAAAAAAAAAAAAGGAAAAAAAAGCTATATTATCTGCCATTTTGGGGTAAGAAAAATAATCTTAATCTGTATTGTACAAAGCACTATATAAATAAAGATGACATGAATACCTTTTGCTTGCAGTTTAAATGTTTTATTATTCATACCACAATAGTAAAATAAGTCTTTTCTGCTCTCCTCCGCCTCACCACCTCTCATTTTCGTACACAAGTAGAGTGTGCTCATCTCCGCCTCACCACCTCACATTTTCGTACACAAGTAGAGTGTGCTCATCTCCGCCTCACCACCTCTCATTTTCGCACAAGTAGAGTGTGCTCATCTCCGCCTCACCACCTCTCATTTTCGTACACAAGTAGAGTGTGCTCATCTCCGCCTCACCACCTCACATTTTCGTACAAGTAGAGTGTGCTCATCTCCGCCTCACCACCTCTCATTTTCGTACACAAGTAGAGTGTGCTCATCTCCGCCTCACCACCTCTCATTTTCGTACACAAGTAGAGTGTGCTCATCTCCGCCTCACCACCTCTCATTTTCGTACACAGTAGAGTGTGCTCATCTCCGCCTCACCACCTCACATTTTCGTACACAAGTAGAGTGTGCTCATCTCCGCCTCACCACCTCTCATTTTCGTACACAAGTAGAGTGTGCTCATCTCCGCCTCACCACCTCTCATTTTCGTACACAAGTAGAGTGTGCTCATCTCCGCCTCACCACCTCTCATTTTCGTACACAAGTAGAGTGTGCTCATCTCCGCCTCACCACCTCACATTTTCGTACACAAGTAGAGTGTGCTCATCTCCGCCTCACCACCTCACATTTTCGTACACAAGTAGAGTGTGCTCATCTCCGCCTCACCACCTCTCATTTTCGTACACAAGTAGAGTGTGCTCATCTCCGCCTCACCACCTCTCATTTTCGTACACAAGTAGAGTGTGCTCATCTCCGCCTCACCACCTCACATTTTCGTACACAAGTAGAGTGTGCTCATCTCCGCCTCACCACCTCTCATTTTCGTACACAAGTAGAGTGTGCTCATCTCCGCCTCACCACCTCTCATTTTCGTACACAAGTAGAGTGTGCTCATCTCCGCCTCACCACCTCTCATTTTCGTACACAAGTAGAGTGTGCTCATCTCCGCCTCACCACCTCTCATTTTCGTACACAAGTAGAGTGTGCTCATCTCCGCCTCACCACCTCTCATTTTCGTACACAAGTAGAGTGTGCTCATCTCCGCCTCACCACCTCTCATTTTCGTACACAAGTAGAGTGTGCTCATCTCCGCCTCACCACCTCTCATTTTCGTACAAGTAGAGTGTGCTCATCTCCGCCTCACCACCTCTCATTTTCGTACAAGTAGAGTGTGCTCATCTCCGCCTCACCACCTCACATTTTCGTACAAGTAGAGTGTGCTCATCTCCGCCTCACCACCTCTCATTTTCGTACACAAGTAGAGTGTGCTCATCTCCGCCTCACCACCTCTCATTTTCGTACACAAGTAGAGTGTGCTCATCTCCGCCTCACCACCTCACATTTTCGTACAAGTAGAGTGTGCTCATCTCCGCCTCACCACCTCTCATTTTCGTACAAGTAGAGTGTGCTCATCTCCGCCTCACCACCTCTCATTTTCGTACAAGTAGAGTGTGCTCATCTCCGCCTCACCACCTCTCATTTTCGTACACAAGTAGAGTGTGCTCATCTCCGCCTCACCACCTCTCATTTTCGTACACAAGTAGAGTGTGCTCATCTCCGCCTCACCACCTCTCATTTTCGTACAAGTAGAGTGTGCTCATCTCCGCCTCACCACCTCTCATTTTCGTACACAAGTAGAGTGTGCTCATCTCCGCCTCACCACCTCACATTTTCGTACAAGTAGAGTGTGCTCATCTCCGCCTCACCACCTCACATTTTCGTACACAAGTAGAGTGTGCTCATCTCCGCCTCACCACCTCTCATTTTCGTACAAGTAGAGTGTGCTCATCTCCGCCTCACCACC